>NC_141879.1:537990562-538297125 GCF_056163025.1 Triticum urartu
CCTCCTCCTCCTCCGTTCCGTCAGCCTTATCAGCAGAAGAGTAAAGGTAGCAATGGATCTTCCCACCCACCCAACCCAGGCTTTCAGAACAAAGCTTCGTCTCATGCTCCAAGGTCAAGTGCTCCGTATCACCGGCCGCTCTTAGAGATTACATGCAACAAGTGTCAGCAGAAGGGTCACTATGCAAACAAATTCTTCAACCAGAGGCGTCTTCCGCCTCCTCCTCCAGTGAGATCTGCCAGCAATGTAGTGGTCAAGCATAATCCCAAGCATGTCAAGGTCAACATGATGAACGCAGCTCAGGCAGAGGACTCTTCAGAAGTGATCATGGGTAACCTTCCTGTTAATGATATTCCTGCAAAAGTTCTTTTTGACTCTGGTGCGTCGCATTCTTTCATGTCATTCCCATTTGCATCGGAGCACAACTTTGACACTAAGGCATTACCTAAAGCATTGCAAGTTGTTTCTCCGGCTAAGCGTTTGAGTTCTAGCATGATGGTTCCGGACGTTTCTATCAAGATGGGTGACTACAAATTTCTGGCTTCTCCAATTGTTCTTGGTAACTCGGATATTGATCTAATTCTCGGCATGGACTGGCTTTCTAAGCACAAGGCTCAGCTTGATTGTGTTGCCAGGAAGATTCAATTGACACACTCGTCTGAGGATGTGATCATCTCTGCCGCTTGTGATGATACAATTCGACTATTTTCTCTCAATGAGAAGGGCGAGTTGAATGCCATCTCCCAGATTCCAGTCGTTTGTGAATATCAAGACGTCTTTCCAGAAGAGCTTCCAGGAATGCCTCCTCACTGGCCAGTTGAATTCGTCATCGATCTTGAGCCTGGCACGGAACCTATTTGCAAACGTCCTTACAAGCTTGGACCAGAAGAGTTGAAGGAGCTGAAGAAGCAACTTGATATACAAGAGTGTATGGGTCTCATCCGACCAAGTTCTTCTCCTTGGGGTTGTGGTGTTCTTTTTGTAAAGAAGAATGATGGCACGGACCGACTTTGTGTCGACTACCGCCCATTGAACAAGAATACCATAAAGAACAAGTACCCACTTCCCAACATCAATGAGCTTTTCAAACAACTCAAAGGTGCTCAAGTACTCTCCAAGCTTGACCTCCGTATGGGCTATCATCAGATTCGCATTCGTGAACAAGATATCCCCAAGACAGCATTCAGAACAAGCTATGGTTCCTATGAATACACTGTCATGTCTTTCGGCCTTGTCAATGCTCCTCCAACATTCTCTCGCATGATGAACTTCATCTTCAACCCTTACACAAATGACTTCGTCTTGGTGTATCTCGATGATATTTTGGTCTTTTCCAAGAACAAGGAGAATCATGCCAAGCATTTGAGATTGGTGCTAGACAAACTCGGAGAACATCAGTTCTATGCGAAGTTTTCAAAGTGTGAGTTTTGGCTCGATGAGGTTCTCTACCTTGGGCATATCATCTCCGCCAAGGGCATAGCTGCTAATCCTGAGATGGTATCTGCAATTGTGAATTGGGAACCGCCTCAGAATATGAAGCAGCTCCGCAACTTTCTTGGGCTCACAAGCTATTATCAAATATTCACTGAGAATTTCTCTAAGATCGCAAAGCCTCTTTCCAACCTTCTCCAGAAGCATGTGAAGTATGTCTGGACGCTTGAATGTGACATCGCTTTCAACACCCTCAGAGAGAAGTTAGTCACAGCTCTAGTTCTGACTCCTCCTGATAAATTCAAACCATTTGAGGTTTTCTGTGATGCTTCCCTGCAAGGTCTCGGTGTTGTGTTAATGCAAGAGAATAAAGTTGTGGCCTATACCTCTCGCCAGTTGAAGCCCAACGAAAAGAACTACCCCACTCATGACCTCGAGTTGGCGGTGATACGTCTCCAACGTATCTATAATTTTTGATTGCTCCATGCTATATTATCTACTGTTTTAGGCAATATTGGGCTTTATCATCCACTTTTATATTACTTTCGGGACTAACCTATTAACCGGAGGCCCAGCCCAGATTTGTTGTTTTATGCCTATTTCAGTGTTTTGAAGAAAAGGAATATCAGACGGAGTCGAAACGGAATGAAATCAACTAGAGAAGTTATTTTTGGAACGAAAGCCACCCGATGGACTTGGACCCCACGTTAAGGAAGGAAGGAGGAGCTCACGAGGGTAGGGGCGCGCCCACCCCCCTGGGGCGCACCCCCCTGCCTCGTGGGGCCCTCGTGGCTCCCCTGACGTGCTTCTCCTGCCTATATAACTCCATATAACCTAAAACTTCTAGAGAGCACAATAGATCGGGAGTGCCGCCGCCAAAAGCCTCCGTAGCCACAGAAAACCAATCTAGACCCGTTCCGGCACCCTGCCGGAGGGGGTAATCCCTCTCCGGTGGCCATCTTCATCATCCCAGTGCTCTCCATGACGAGGAGGGAGTAGTTCTCCCTCGGGGCTGAGGGTACGTACCAGTAGCTATGTGTTTGATCTCTCTCTCTCTCTCGTGTTCTTGATTTGGCACGATCTTGATGTATCGCGAGCTTTGCTATTATAGTTGGATCTTATGTTTCTCCTCCCCCTCTTCTCTCTTGTAATGAATTGAGTTTCCCCTTTGAAGTAATCTTATCGGATTGAGTCTTTAAAGACTTGAGAACACTTGATGTATGTCTTGTCGTGGATATCTGTGGTGACAATGGGATACCACGTGCCACTTGATGTATGTTTTGGTGACCAACTTGCGGGTTCCGCCCATGAACCTATGCATAGGGGTTGGCACACGTTTTCGTCGTGATTCTCCGGTAGAAACTTTGGGGCACTCTTTGAGGTTCCATGTGTTGGTTGAATAGATGAATCTGAGATTATGTGATGCATATCGTATAATTGTACCCACGGATACTTGAGGTGACATTGGAGTATCTAGGTGACATTAGGGTTTTGGTTGATTTGTGTCTTAAGGTGTTATTCTAGTACGAACTCTAGGGATGTTTGTGACACTTATAGGAATAGCCCAACGGATTGATTGGAAAGAAAAACTTTGAGGTGGTTTCGTACCCTACCATAATCTCTTCGTTTGTTCTCCGCTATTAGTGACTTTGGAGTGACTCTTTGTTGCATGTTGAGGGATAGTTATGTGATCCAATTATGTTAGTATTGTTGAGGGAACTTGCACTAGCGAAAGTATGAACCCTAGGCCTTGTTTCAACACATTGCAATACCGTTTACGTTCACTTTTATCACTTGTTACCTTGCTGTTTTTATATTTTCAGATTACAAATACCTTTATCTACCATCCATATACCACTTGTATCACCATCTCTTCGCCGAACTAGTGCACCTATACAACTTACCATTGTATTGGGTGTGTTGGGGACACAAGAGACTCTTTGTTATTTGGTTGCAGGGTTGCTCGAGAGAGACCATCTTCATCCTACGCCTCCTACGGATTGATAAACCTTAGGTCATCCACTTGAGGGAAATTTACTATTGTCCTACAAACATCTGCACTTGGAGGCCCAACAACGTCTACAAGAAGAAGGTTGTGTAGTAGACATCAAGCTCTTTTTTGGCGCCATTGCCGGGGAGGTTAGCGCTTGAAGGTATATCTTTAGATCTTGCAATCGAGTCTTTTAGTTTCTTGTTTTATCACTAGTTTAGTTTATAAAAGAAAACTATAAAAATAATGGAATTAAGTTTGTCTCATACGCTTCACATTTTTAATATCTTTCATAAGTATGATGGAAAGGATAATTGTGCTCAAGTGCTAGAAGAAGAAATCTATAAAATGTTTGGCACTAAATATTTGAATGATGAGCATGATTGCAATGTTGTTAGTATGAATTCCTTGAATATCCATGATGCTAATGATATGCAAAGCCACAAGCTTGGGGAAGCTATGTTTGATGAAGATGATATTTTTGCCCCCCAAGCTTTGATGAGCAAATTTACTATGATGAAAGCATGCCTCCTATCTATGATGATTATTGTGATGACATGTATGCTTTAAAGAATAATGATAACCATGAAACTTGTCATATTGATCTTAATTTTCAATCACATGATAGTTATTTTGTTGAGTTTGCTCCCACTATTATTCATGAGAAGAATTTTGCTTATGTGGAGAGTAATAAAATTTGCATGCTTGTAGATCATGAAAAGAATGCTTTAGGTGCTGTTTATATTGTTGAATTTATCCATTATGCTACTGAAAATTATTATGAGGGAGGAATATATGCTTCTTTGAATTGCAATAATATCAAGTTTCCTCTCTATGTGCTTAAAATTTTGAAGTTATGCTTATTTCGCCCTCCTATGCAAGTTGATTATTGTTCCCACAAGTCGTTTGCTCACAAAATCCCTATGCATAGGAAGTATGTTAGACTTAAATGTGCTAGTCATATTCTTCATGATGCTCTTTTTATGTTTCAATTCTTATCTTTTATGTGAGCATCGTTGAAATCATCATGCCTAGCTAGGGGCGTTAAACGATAGCGCTTGTTGGGAGGCAACCCAATTTTATTTTAGTTCCTTGATTTTTGTTCCTGTTTAGTAATAAATAATTCATCTAGCCTCTTTTTAGATGTGGTATTATGCTTTTAATTAGTGTTTGTGCCAAGTAGAACCTTTGGGAAGACTCGGGGAAAGTCTTGTTGATCATACTGTAAAAAACAGAAACTTTAGCGCTCACGAGAATTGCTGCCATTTTTATTTGGAGAGTGCTATTTAGATAATTCTTTTTGCAGATGATTAATAGATAAATGCCTCAGGTCCAGCAATTTATTTGAGAATTTTATGAGTTCCAGAATTATACGTTTGATTCAGATTACTACAGACTGTTCTGTTTTTGACAGATTCTGTTTTTCATGTGTTGTTTACTTATTTTGATGAATCTATGGCTAGTAAAATAGTTTATAATCCATATAGAAGTTGGAATACATTAGGTTTAACACCAATATAAATAAATAATGAGTTCATTACAGTACCTTGAAGTGGTCTTTTGTTTTCTTTCGCTAACGGAGCTCACGAGTTTTCTACTTTAAGTTTTGGTTGTGAAGTTTCCAAGTTTTGGGTAAGGATTCGATGGACTATGGAATAAGGAATGGCAAGAGCCTAATCTTGGGGATGCCCAATGCACCCCAAGGTAATATTGAAGTATAGCCAAGAGCCTAAGCTTGGGGATCCCCGGAAGGCATCACCTCCTTCGTCTTCGTTCATCGGTAACTTTACTTGGAGCTATATTTTTATTCGCCACATGATATGTGTTTTGCTTGGAACGTCAATTTATTTTGTTAGAATTTGCTTGATGTTATTTAGGACAATGTTTTGCATCTTTTATTTCAATACAAGTGGCATTGATAGCCTTTACTATGCCTATGTTACAAGTATACATGTTGCTGTTTGAAAACAGAAAGTTTACCACTGTTGCAATAATTCCCTAGAAAAGTCAGAATGTGATAAAATGTTGAAATCTTTTGCATATTAAGCTCTGATAAATTTACTGCAGTGGGAATTTTATTTCATAATTTTTGGATCTAGGGAAGTATGGATGTAGCAGCATTCTTTATAGACTATCCTGTTTAGGCAGATTGCTGTTATGTTTGCATTGTTTGCATATGTTTGCTTCTTTAATGATTCTATTTGAGGATAGGACTATTAAATATGCATAGGCATTTAGTATGAAATGTTGAATAATAATTTTAGTGATTTTCTACAGTAGAGTATGATAAGGTTTTTGCAATGGTTTATACTAACTTATCTCACGAGTCCTTGTTGAGTTTTGTGTGGATGAAGCTTTTGAGATTTAGGGAGACCGTGATATGAGAGGAATTAAGGAGACACAAAAGATCAAGCTTGGGGATGCCCAAGGCACCCCAAGATAATATTTCAAGAAGTCTCAAGCGTCTAAGCTTGGGGATGCCCCGGTTGGCATCCCACCTTTCTTCTTCAACAACTATCGGTTAGTATCGGTTGATCCTAAGTTTTTGCTTCTTCACATGATGTTTTCTATTCTTAGATGTCATTTTATTTTACTTTGCTTGATGTTTGAATAAAATACCTAGATCTGAAATTATTAAATGTTAGAGAGTCTTCACATAGTTGCATAATTATTCGACTACTCATCGATATTCACTTAAATCTTTCGGAGTAGTTTGGCATTTGCTCTAGTGCTTCACTTATATCTTTTAGAGCATGGTGGTAGTTTTATTTTAAAGAAATAGATGAACTCTCATGCTTCACTTATATTATTTTGAGAGTCTTAAATAGCATGGTAATTTGCTTAAAACCTAATATGCTAGGTATTCAAGAATAATAAAATTCTCTTATGAGTGTGTTGAATACTATGAGAAGTTTGATACTTGATAATTGTTTTGAGATATGGAGATGGTGATATTAGAGTCATGCTAGTTGAGTAGTTCTGAATTTGAGAAATACTTGTGTTGAAGTTTGTGATTCCCGTAGCATGCACGTATGGTGAACCGTTATGTGATGAAGTCGGAGCATGATTTATTTATTGATTGTCTTCCTGATGAGTGGCGGTCGGGGACGAGCGATGGTCTTTTCCTACCAATCTATCCCCCTAGGAGCATGCGAGTAATACTTTGCTTTGATAACTTGTAGATTTTTGCAATAAGTACATGAGTTCTTTATGACTAATGTTGAATCCATGGATTATACACACTCTCACCCTTCCACCCTTGCTAGCCTCTCTAGTACCGCGCACCTTTCGCCGGTACCATAAACCCACCATTTACCTTCCTCAAAACAGCCACCATACCTACCTATTATGGCATTTCCATAGCCATTCCGAGATATATTGCCATGCAACTTTCCACCGTTCCGTTTATTATGACACGCTTCATCATTGTCATATTGCTTTGCATGATCATGTAGTTGACATCGTATTTGTGGCAAAGCCACCGTTCAAAATTCTTTCATACATGTCACTCATGCATCATTGCACATCCCGGTACACCGCCGGAGGCATTCATATAGTCATATCTTGTTCTAAGTATCGAGTTGTAATTCTTGAGTTGTAAGAAAATAAAAGTGTGATGATCATCATTGTTAGAGCATTGCCCCAGTGAGGAAAGGATGATGGAGACCATGATTCCCCCACAAGTCGGGATGAGACTCCGGACGAAAATAAAAAAATAAAAGAGGCCAAAGAAGCCCAATAAAAAAAAGAGAAAGAAAAGAGGCCATAAAAAGGAGAGAAAGGCCCAAATAAAAAATATTTAGATAAAAAAATGAGAGAAAAAGAGAGAAGGGACAATGCTACTATCCTTTTACCACACTTGTGCTTCAAAGTAGCACCATGATCTTCATGATAGAGAGTCTCCTATGTTGTCACTTTCATATACTAGTGGGAATCTTTCATTATAGAACTTGGCTTGTATATTCCAATGATGGGCTTCCTCAAAATGCCCTAGGTCTTTGTGAGCAAGCAAGTTGGATGCACACCCACTAGTTTCTTTTGCTGAGCTTTCATATACTTATAGCTCTAGTGCATCCGTTGCATGGCAATCCCTACTCACTCACATTGATATCTACTGATGGGCATCTCCATAGCCCGTTGATACGCCTAGTCGATGTGAGACTATCTTCACCCTTTTTGTCTTCTCCACAACCACCATTCTATTCCACCTATAGTGCTATGTCCATGGCTCACGCTCATGTATTGCGTGAAGATTGAAAAAGTTTGAGAACATCAAAAGTATGAAACAATTGCTTGGCTTGTCATCGGGGTTGTGCATGATTTAAATATTTTGTGTGGTGAAGATAGAGCATAGCCAGACTATATGATTTTGTAGGGATAACTTTCTTTGGCCATGTTATTTTGAGAAGACATGATTGCTTAGTTAGTATGCTTGACGTATTATTATTTCTATGTCAATATGAACTTTTGTCTTGAATCTTATGGATCTGAATATTCATATCACAAGTAAGAAGAATTACATTGAAATTATGCCAACTAGAATTCCACATCAAAAATTATCTTTTTATCATTTACCTACTCGAGGACGAGCAGGAATTAAGCTTGGGGATGCTTGATACGTCTCCAACGTATCTATAATTTTTGATTGCTCCATGCTATATTATCTATTGTTTTAGGCAATATTGGGCTTTATTATCCACTTTTATATTACTTTTGGGACTAACCTATTAACCGGAGGCCCAGCCCAGATTTGTTGTTTTAGGCCTATTTCAGTGTTTTGAAGAAAAGGAATATCAGACGGAGTCGAAACGGAACGAAATCAACTAGAGAAGTTATTTTTGGAACGACAGCCACCCGATGGACTTGGACCCCACGTCAAGGAAGGAAGGAGGAGCTCACGAGGGTAGGGGCGCGCCCACCTCCCTGGGGCGCGCCCCCTACCTCGTGGGGCCTTCGTGGCTCCCCTGACGTGCTTCTCCTGCCTATATAACTCCATATACCCTAAAACTTCTAGAGAGCACAATAGATCGGCAGTTCCGCCGCCAAAAGCCTCCGTAGCCACCGAAAACCAATCTAGACCCGTTCCTGCACCCTTCCGGAGGGGGCAATCCCTCTCCGTGGCCATATTCATCATCCCGGTGCTCTCCATGACGAGGAGGGAGTAGTTCTCCCTCGGGGCTGAGGGTATGTACCAGTAGCTATGTGTTTGATCTCTCTCTCTCTCTCGTGTTCTTGATTTGGCACGATCTTGATGTATCGCGAGCTTTGCTATTATAGTTGGATCTTATGTTTATCCTCCCCCTCTTCTCTCTTGTAATGAATTGAGTTTCCCATTTGAAGTAATCTTATCGGATTGAGTCTTTAAAGACTTGAGAACACTTGATGTATGTCTTGCCGTGGATATCTATGGTGACAATGGGATACCACGTGCCACTTGATGTATGTTTTGGTGACCAACTTGCGGGTTCCGCCCATGAACCTATGCATAGGGGGTTGGCACACGTTTTCGTCGTGATTCTCCGGTAGAAACTTTGGGGCACTCTTTGAGGTTCTATGTGTTGGTTGAATAGATGAATCTAAGATTATGTGATGCATATCGTATAATCATACCCACAGATACTTGAGGTGACATTGGAGTATCTAGGTGACATTAGGGTTTTGGTTGATTTGTGTCTTAAGGTATTATTCTAGTACGAACTCTAGGGCTGTTTGTGACACTTATAGGAATAGCCCAACAGATTGATTGGAAAGAATAACTTTGAGGTGGTTTCGTACCCTACCATAATCTCTTCGTTTGTTCTCCGCTATTAGTGACTCTTTGTTGCATGTTGAGGGATAGTTATGTGATCCAATTATGTTAGTATTGCTGAGGGAACTTGCACTAGCGAAAGTATGAACCCTAGGCCTTGTTTCAACACATTGCAATACCGTTTATGCTCACTTTTATCACTTGTTACCTTGCTGTTTTTATATTTTCAGATTACAAATACCTTTATCTACCATCCATATACCACTTGTATCACCATCTCTTCGCCGAACTAGTGCACCTATACAACTTACCATTGTATTGGGTGTGTTGGGGACACAAGAGACTCTTTGTTATTTGGTTGCAGGGCTGCTCGAGAGAGACCATCTTCATCCTACGCCTCCTACGAATTGATAAACCTTAGGTCATCCACTTGAGGGAAATTTGCTACTGTCCTACAAACCTCTGCACTTGGAGGCCCAACAACGTCTACAAGAAGAATGTTGTGTAGTAGACATCAGGCGGCAGTTGTCCATGCTCTTTTAACATGGAGACATCTCTTGTTGGGAAGGAAAGTGGACATCTTCACTGATCATAAGAGTCTCAAGTACATCTTCACTCAGCCCAACCTCAACCTCAGGCAGACTCGTTGGGTCGAGATGATTCAAGAGTATAATCCGAGTATTGAATATACTCCAGGCAAGGCCAATGTCATTGCTGACGCTTTGAGCAGGAAGGCTTACTGCAACAGTTTGATTCTCAAGCCCTTCCAATCGGACCTTTGTGAAGCTTTCCGCAAACTTAATCTCCAAGTTGTTCCTCAAGGATTTCTTGCCAACCTCCAAGTCTCTCCTACTTTGGAAGATCACATTCGTGAGGCACAACTTCTTGATGCAATGGTGAAGAAGGTGAAGAATGGGATTGCCAAGAGCCAACCCAAGTACAGGTGCTATCGCCTTGATGATAAAGATACTCTATTCTTTGAGGATCGAATTATTGTTCCTAAAGGTGACCTTCGTGAAGTCATTATGAACGAGGCTCACAATTCACTCCTATCTATTCATCCTGGAAGTACAAAGATGTACCATGACCTCAAGCAGTCATATTGGTGGACTCGAATGAAGCGCGAGATTGCTCAGTTCGTGAATGAATGTGATGTCTGCAGAAGAGTGAAAGCAGAACACCAACGGCCAGCAGGTCTCCTCCAACCTCTTGCCATTCCATAATGGAAGTTTGACCATATTGATATGGACTTCGTGACTGGATTTCCCAAATCCAAGCGTGGCAATGATGCTATCTTTGTTGTCATCGATAAGCTTACAAAAGTGGCTCATTTTGTTCCTATCAAAGAATCTATCACAGCAGCTCAGTTGGAGAGCTATATACCTCCAGGATTGTCTCCTTGCACGGCATTCCACAGTTGATATCTTCAGATCATGGAAGCATCTTTACTTCTAAGTTCTGGGATTCCTTCCAGAAGGCTATGGGTACCAGCATTCGCTTTAGCACAGCCTTTCATCCTCAAACTAGTGGCCAAGTCGAGCGAGTAAATCAAATTCTTGAAGATATGCTCAGGGCTTGTGTCATTTCTTTCGGCATGAAGTGGGAAGATTGTCTTCCATATGCCGAGTTCTCCTACAACAACAGCTTCCAAGCGAGTTCGGGCAAGGCCCCATTCAAGATTCTCTATGGCAGAAAGTGTCGTACTCCTCTTAATTGGTCAGAGACTGGTGAACGCCAACTTCTTGGCAATGACTTTATCACAGAGGCTGAAGAAATGTGCAAAGTCATTCGTGAAAATCTCAAAGCCGCGCAATTGTGCCAGAAGAGTTACTATGATAGCAAGCATCGTGGCTTGGCTTTCGAGATCGGATACCATGTCTACCTCCGCGTCTCTCCAATGAAAGGTACTCGTCGCTTCGGTATCAAAGGGAAGCTTGCCCCTAGATACGTGGGTCCTTTCAAGATCATTGGCAAAAGAGGCGACCTCGCCTATCAACTTGAGCTTCTGTCCAACTTTGCAAATGTGCATGACGTGTTTCTCGTGTCTCAGCTTCGCAAGTGTTTCAAGAGTCCTGACCGCACCATCAACTTCGAAGAGATTGATCTCCAAGAAGACCTATCTTATCATGAGCATCCCATTGCTATTCTTGAAGAACCTGAGCGCAAGACTCACAACAAGTCTATCAAATTCCTGAAAGTGAAGTGGTCACACCATTCCGACCAAGAGGCCACCTAGGAACGCGAGGACCACCTTCGTTCCGAATATCCGGAGTTTTTTCAGTCCTAGATCTCAGTACGAGATCCTTTCGTAGTGGTGGAGTGTTGTAACGCCCCGGATGTAATTTACCATATTTGTATTCCAACTCTTGCCATTTTCGGCTCTAAGTTATGATATTCCCTCGTGGTTGGGTTTTGTCTTCGTTTTGCATTTTGTCCATGTCATGCATCTCATATCATGTCATCATGTGCATCACTTTTGCATACGTGTTCGTCTCATGCATCCGAGCATTTTCCCCGTTGTCCGTTTTGCGATCCGACACTCCTACGTCCTCCGACGCCCCCTTTTGCCTCTTTTCGTGTGCGGGTGTTAAACGTTCTCGGATTGTTCCGAGATTTGCCAAGCGGCCATGGTTCACCACTGGTAGACCACCTATCAAGTTTCGTGCCATTTGGAGTCTGTTTGATACTCCAACGCTTAACCGAGGAACCGTAAAGGCCTCGTGTGTGTTGCAGCCCAACACCCCTCCAAAGTGGCCCAAAACCCATCCAAACCCCCTCCATCCTCTCGGCCGTTCGATCACGATCACGTGGCCGGAAACCGCACCTCATTTGGACTCTCCTAGCTCCCTCTATCTATAAATATGTGCATCTCCCTGAAAATTTTGCGGATAAACCCTAGCTCTTCCTCCCCTCGCGCCGCCGGACACGTCCGGGCGGAGCCGGACACGTCCGCCACCGCCGCCCGTCCAACCCCGTGCCGCCACGTGTCACCACCGCCGCCCCCGCGCCGCCGGCCCGCCGCAACCCGCAGCAGGCCCGCAGGACCGAACCGCCGCCCGTGCGCCTCCCCGCCCGCTCGCGCCGTGCACCTGGCGCCGCGCCTCGCCGCCCACCAGCCTCGGCCACCTCGCCGGCCGGAGCCGCACCGGACGCCGCCGCTCCGTCCCCCGCGAGCTCCGGCGCCGCCCCGTCCCGCTTCTCCGGTCACCTCCCCCGCTCCTCCGGCCGCTCCTCCGTCAAACTCCAGCCGTCGCAGCGTTCTCCAGCGAACCTCGGATTCCACGCTCCAGATCCAGATCGGGTCAAACCCTAGGTTGACCTCGTATTTTTCCTAAGTCTGCAACATTTTCTAGCTCTATTCATCATGCCATATCTCTGCATCTGTAGCTCCATTTTGGGCGTGCAATATACCAAAATGTTCGTTAGGATGTGCTCTTCATTTTGTTTCATTGCATCATGCTTGTTTGTGTCCATATTTATGCCTAAAATGTTGTTGCAAGAGTGCTACAAAATGTTAGTTCCTGATTCTTATCAGATTATGAGCATTTGTCATTTTTGCCATGATTAATGTGTGCTGCATATGAGCATGAGCTCTACATGTGTTTTGGGCTATGCCATGCCATCTTTACAGGGGTGTATGCCATGTATTTTTGTGATCAATGTGCTGACCAGCACAAGCATGCAAACTAGCTCTCGTGATGTTGCTGATTTCAGGGACTTAGAATTCTACTGTCATTTCCCTGATGTTATTTTTGTGCCATGTATTCATGTTGCTACAGAGATATCCATGCCTCTTTTGAGTATGTTCAGTAAGGATGATTTGGGCATATGGTTGTGCTCTATCCATCCATGTCTTTGTTTGCATTTATGGAGTACCCTAGCATGAATCAATCTTGCTCTACTTTTGCTATAAAATGTTCCTTGCAGATTGTTTACGTGTTAATCAAGTTTGCCAAGGTTGTTGTAGTTGATCCATGCATGCTATGAGATTGTTCTTGCCATGTTTAGCTTCTTGATCATGTCTTCTTGCTAGGTGTATGCTTAGTTTGTCATGCATTGCCTTGTGGTGAGTGCATCGAGCTCGCAAACGTGCCTTCATAACTCTGTTTTTGCCATGTCCAGTTTTCTGCTAAGTCTGAATCTGTTAACGAAACTTGCTATGTTTACATGGATGCCATCATGTTTTCTGTGCCCTTTTGGCTTATGGTCAGTAAGGGACTTTTGTTATATGCTTTGAGTACTTTCATTCCATACCTTGTGTTTCTATGTTTTGATCCTGTAGCATGTTGTTATCTTGCTCTAAACATTGCTTCCTGATGTTAAATCCTGACATGTTAGTATTTTTCACTAAGTCTGTGGTGTTGTTATCTTTTGCACTTTTGCCATGCTTTTTTGAACCTGCTATTGTGTGATTTAGCCATAGCTAAGTGTTCATCTTTTGTCAAGAATCTTGAGTAGATCACTGCCATGTGCTTTGTTGCTATGTTGGATTGCCGTAGCTTAGTTTCTTGTTGCATTCTAGATGTCATCGTGCTGTTAATCGCAGAATTGTGCCATTCTTGTTTTGCTTGCCATTTGCAAACCGTGCATCCGATTCCGGTGATCTTTATATCGATTTCGACCGAAATCAACTCATCTTTCCAGCGGCAATCTTGGTTTAGCAATTTGAGGCCTAGTTCAATCTTTTCCTTCCGAAGCACGCATATGCATTGCATATCACATCTCGTGTATCATGTCATGTTTTGCATCATGTTGCTTGCGCATTGCACCGTGGTTGATTGTGGTCTCCTTTGCTTGTGTTCTTGCCTTGGGTAGAGCCGGGAGACGAGTATGTGATTGAGGAACCCGTTGAGTACGCTTACGAGGATCAAGCTTACGTCAACTCGGAGAACTTTGCAGGCAAGAGGACCATACCCTCGAAATCACTTCTATCTTTGCTTGCTAGTTGCTCGCTCTATTGCTATGCCGCGATACCTACCACTTGCTATATCATGCTTCCCACATTGCCATGTCAAACCTCTAACCCACCTTGTCCTAGCAAACCGTTGTTTGGCTATGTTACCGCTTTGCTCAACCCCTCTTATAGCGTTGCTAGTTGCACGTGAAGATTGGAGTTTGTTCCTTGTTGGAACATGTTTATTGTTGGGATATCACTATTATATCTTGTTTACTTTAATGCGCCTATATACTTGGTAAAGGGTGGAAGGCTCGGCCTTATGCCTGGTGTTTTGTTCCACTCTTGCCGCCTTAGTTCCCGTCATACCGGTGTTATGTTCCTTGATTTTGCATTCCTTGCGCGGTTGGATAATAATGGGAACCCCTTGACAGTTCGCTTTGAATAAAACTCCTCCGGCAAGGCTCAACCTTGGTTTTACCATTTGCCACCTAAGCCTTTTTCCCTTGGGTTCCGCGGACTCAAGGGTCATCTTTATTTTAACCCCCCCCCCCCCCCGACCAGTGCTCCTCTGAGTGTTGGTCCGAACGGAGCTGCCTGCGGGGCCACCTCGGGGAAACTTGAGGTTTGGTTTTACTTGTAGCTAGTCTCATCCGATGTTGCCCTGAGAACGAGATACGTGCGAATCCTATCGGGATTTGTTGGCACATCGGGTGGCTTTGCTGGTCTTGTTTTACCATTGTCGAAATGTCTTGTAACTGGGATTCTGAGTCTGATCGGGCCGTCCTGGGAGAAGGAATATCCTTCGTTGACCGTGAGAGCTTGTGATGGGCTAAGTTGGGACACCCCTGCAGGGATTTGAACTTTTGAAAGCCGTGCCCGCGGTTATGGGCAGATGGGAATTTGTTAATATCCGGTTGTAGAAAACCTGACACTTAACTTAATTAAAATGAATCAACAGCGTGTGTAGCCATGATGGTCTCTTTTCGGCGGAGTCTGGGAAGAGAACACGGTCTCGTGTTATGCTTGAACATAAGTAGTTCTAGGATCACTTCTTGATCACTTCTAGTTCATGACCATGATTTGCCCTCTTCTCACTCTCATTTGCGTACGTTAGCCACCATATATGCTAGTACTTGTTGTAGCTCCACCTCACTACCTTTGCCTACCCATAAGCTTAAATAGTCTTGATCGCGAGGGTTTGAGATTGCTGAGTCCCCGTGACTCACAGATTACTTCAAAAAGCAGATGCAAGTGCTGATGATGCCATTCCAGGGGATGCGACCGAACTCAAGTGGGAGTTCGACGAGGATTCATGACATTACTATGTTTCCTTTCCAGACGATCAGTAGTGGAGCCCAGTTGGGGCAATCGGGGATCTATGCATTTGGGGTTGTCTTTATTTTGGTTCCGTAGTCGGATCTTGATTGTATTCTAGTTGATGTAATGCTATATTTATGTATTGTGTGAAGTGGCGATTGTAAGCCAACTTTGTATCTCTTTTTTATTCAGTACATGGGATGTGTAAAGATTACCCCTCTTGCGACATGCCTACAATGCGGTTATGCCTCTAAGTCGTGCTCCGACACGTGGGAGATATAGTCGCATCGTGGGTGTTACAAACAATCCACAAATTTTTTCCACATATATCAAGTGCATATCAAGATGTTCGGTTCCATCTCTTGCATACGGATTAGCTAGCAGTTGTTCTATCATACCAGAAGAATTTCATATTCAATATTTTCAGTAGGTGCACTAGGTTGAGGTTTAGCTAATTGTGGTTCCGGACGAGGTGAATATACCCCAAACAAAACCCTCAAAGGATTATTTTCCATAGTAACAAGTGACAATAAATTTCAGCACACTATATAAATGTTTCATTACCAAATTTCACTTACCAAAGGCGCTTCACTCCCCGGCAACAGCGCCAGAAAATAGCCTTGATGACCCACAAGTATAGGGGATCAATTTTACCTCTTTTTGATAAGTAAGAGTGTCGAACCCAACGAGGAGCAGAAGGAAATGATAAGTGGTTTTCAGCAAGGTAATGTCTGCAAGTGCTGAAATTGTAAGTAGTGGAGTAGTTTGGTAGTAAGATAATTTGTAACGAGCAAGTAAAGGTAGTAGTAACAAAAGTGCAGTAAGGTAGCCCAATCCTTTTGAGGAAAAGGACAGGCCAAAACGGTCTCTTATGATAAGCAAAGCGTTCTTGAGGGTACACGGGAAATTTATCTAGTCACTTTCATCATGTTGGCTTAATGCGTGTTCGGTACTTTAATAATTTAATATGTGGGTGGACCGGTGCTTAGGTGATGTTCTTACTTGAACAAACCTCCTACTTATGATTAACCCTCCCGCAAGCATCCCCAACTACGAGAAAAGTATTAAGAATAAATTCTAACCATAGCATTAAACTTTCAGATCCAATCGGTCCCTTACGGAATAGCGCATAAACTGGGTTTAAACTTCTGTCACTCTCGCAACCCATCATCTAATTGCTACTCCACAATGCATTCCCTTAGGCCCAAATATGGTGAAGTGTCATGTAGTCGACGTTCACATGACACCGCTAAGGGAATCACAACATACATACTAACAAAATATCAAACACATATCAAGTTCACATGATTACTTGCAACATGATTTCTCCCGTGACCTCAAGAACAAAATTAACTACTCACAAATGATAAACATGCTCATGATCATAGGAATAGCATATTGGATCCGAACATATAATCTTCCACCAAATAAACCATATAGTAATCACCTACAAGATGTAATCAACACTACTAGTCACCCACAAGCACCAATCTATAGTTCCGGTAACAAGATTGAACACAAGAGATGAACTAGGGTTTGAGAGGAGATGGTGATGTTGAAGATATTGATGGAGATTGCCCTCCCAAAGATGGGAGAGTTTTTGGTGATGATGATGACGATGATTTCCCCCTCCGGGAGGGAAGTTCCCCCGGCGGAATCGCTCCACCAGAGGGCAAAAGTGCTCCTGCCCAAGTTCCGCCTCGAGAGCGATGCTCCATCCTGAAATTCCTCTCTTTATTTTATTTTCTAGGTCAAAATGACTTATATACCAGAAGATGGGCACCGAAGGTGGGCCGAGGAGAGCACAACCCACCAGGGCGCGCCTGGGCTCCCTGGTGCGCCCAGGTGGGTTGTGCCCACCTGGTGGGCCCCCTCTAATAGTTATTTGCTCCAATAATTCTTAAATATTCCATAAAAAATCCTCATGAAGTTTCAGCTCTTTTGGAGTTGTGCAGAATAGGTAGCCTGACGTAGCTTTTTTAGGTCCAGATTTCCAGCTGTCGGAATTCTCCCTCTTGGTGTATACCTTGCATATTATGAGAGAAAAGGCATTGGAATTACTCCGAAAAGCTTTATTATGGATAAAGACATTATAAATAACAGTAAGAAAAAATGATGCAAAATGGACGTATCAGAATTTCATCAGTAGGATAAAAACGTTCTCCAAATGGGGTGAAAGTTAGCGTGCGGCCTTGTTATGTTGTAGGTAGACCGCCTCCCAAATTTCATCGCATTTGGAGTCCGTTTGATGCCCCAACGGATAACCATAGCGGCAATTTAGCCAGGTTTTTTTGTCAGACGTTTTCGGTCTCCGGAAACTGTTGTCGGGCTGCATTCCTCCTCTCTCCTCTCAGCCCAACCCTCCTACACAGCCCACTGAGGACCAACCTACCCACCCTTGCGTCCGGAACCGTCCAATCGAGATCGGAGGGCTCCAAAACACCCCTAAACTCAAACCCTAGCCACCCTGCCTATAAATGGACATATCCTCGTCCATTTTCGGAAACCTAACCCCCTTAGCCTCCTCCCACCCCCTACAGCTACCTCGCCATCGATTTACGCGCCTGCCCGCTTCCCCGCCACCACTTGCCACGCCGCCAGCCACCGCATCCCGCCTAATCAGGGCGTGACATGTCACCTGCGCCCCGCTCTCGACCAACCGTGCGCGGCCACATCGCCTCCCCAATGCCTCACTTTGTCGCGGCCCGCCTGGCCCGCGCACGGCCCGCCCTGGGACGGATCTGGGCCCGAAGCGCCTGCGCGAGCCCGGCTCCTCGCTCCTCCCGCTCGACCCCGATGGGATCAAGAGCGCTCGCCTCCAACCCCATCGGCACGCATCGCCTTGCCCGGCCACCGAGCTATCCCGCCTCCGACGTCCCGCGCCACCAGAACCTCATCGCCGCCCCCACTCAACGCACGCAGCCGCCATGGCGCCCGAGCCACAGGCCGCTCCTGTCGAATTCACCGCCGCCATGGAGCTCCTCTCCGCCCGCGGGCTCTGTCCACCGCCGCCGTTGCCCGGATCCGGCATCGGCCGGCCGGATCTGCCCGTCCTCATCGCCCCTGACCTCCGCCTCTCGCCGCTCTATCCATCATCGTCATCGGCCGCCGTTGCCCTTGCCTCCCTTGATCTAGTCGGGATCGAGGAGGAGGATGACGACTATGCGTGGGCCTCCCCCTCCCCAAGGCCCATCCTGCCACACCGGCGGCTCAATCCACCTCCTTGCCGGCCTGCCCAACCTCCTCCTCGACTAGGCTTGGCCCATGGTGAGCAGCCCCGCTAAGCCCCGCCCCGTGGGCATCTTAGTTCTCGGACGCTCAATGTTCTTAATTTTCAGCTAAGTCCTTTTCTGAAACAACATCATTTGTGCAATTTGTGGAACCTATAACTTTGTGCATATTGATCCTATAGTGATGCGTCATATATGCGTATGTTCATCTATAAATGCTCTACATGGTGGTTGCATTTGCATTCCTATTACTGTTCATATTGATGCCTTAATCCTCGTTCCAAAAGTGCTAAATGATATAATCTGCTGGAAATTGTCATAACATGCCTATTTGTCTTTTTCATAGCATTTTGTGTGATTTTATTTTGAGCATCATGCCAACATGTTTTAGGAGCATATTCATGCCATCTTTACAGTGGTGCAATCCATGTATTTTGATGTGCCTTGTGGTGACTAGCACAAGCATGCAAAGTAGGGTTCTTGTTGTTGCTCATTTCAGTGACTTGATGGTTTCTGTTAAGTGTGAATCTGCTACATTATGTTGCCATGTTAACTTGATGCTACAAGTGAATACATGCATAATCTGGAGATGATCAGTAAGGATGTTTTGTAGATCTTATTATGCTATATCCATCCATGCCCTTGTTTGCAATTATGGCCTGCCGTAGCTTATCATTACCATGCCCTGACGTTGCTAAATAATGTTTCTGTCAGCCTGTTATTAGTAAGTTCAGTTTTTCCATGTGAATAGCTAGTATTGTATGAATCCTATGGCCATGTTCTTGCCATGAGTAGCTGCACAAATATGCCTTCTTGCTGTTCGGTACATTAACTTTCCATGATATGCTTTATGTTGAGTTAACCAAACTTACAAACATGTCTACCTGTGTCTGTTTCTGTCATGTTCACTAAATTCTACTAAGTCTGTGAATTTGTTATCATTTGCATTTTTGCCATGATATTTTGCGCATGTTCTAGTGGTTTCTAGCAGTAGTTCAGTGATCATGTTTTGTAGTGCTCTACCTATACATTCTTTCCATGCCCTTTTATGCCATTGAATGTTCCCGTACTTTTGTTGTCTCAAAGTATGCATCATGAATCTGTTTTCAGCCTTACTCTGTTTTTCACCAAGTCTGAGAATCTGTTATAACTTGCAATATTCTCTTGATGAATGAAATTGATCTAGAGATTATATGGAGATGCTTAGTAATCATGTTTTGCCATGTTTAACCTGTAATTTAATGCCATTCTTTTGCTTGTTATGTTCTTGCACTGTAGCCTCATTGTTTCATGCCTCCAACATGTCAACATGTTATTCCTGCTCACACGTAAGCCCAGTTTTTGACTAAGTCATAATTTGTGTTATAAAGTGGCTTTGTTGCATTGATCATGTTGGTTTAATCTTGATGCCTATGAACCTCAACCTTGATGATAATTGAAGTATGTAATCTGTACTTTAAGCGCATATCATGTGTGTGCCTATCTTGTTCTTGTAGCATGTTGTTATGATGCTTGTAAGATGCCTAGTTGTTGTTTTGGACAGCTTGTCCTTTAAACTTGTATTGAGTCTATGTGTTGAACTGTGGCTCCGTTTGGAGCATGCTCTGCATTAAACTTGATTGGTTTTGCATGTAGTCTCATCATGCCATGGTGCATCCATGTTTTGGAGTGCTTGTGATTGTGCTTTGCTTGCATTTGCATCAATGCCATATTTAACTTGTTTTGCTCATATCTTCTAGGCCATAACTCTGAATTAATTGAACCTTATATGTAACTTGACTAGAAAGACGTGTAGATCATCTTGGTGCACCTTAACTTGTTGTTTAACAACTTTAACATAATGTGTTATTCAGATCTGGACCAATTTCGAAATTTGCATATGGGGACTTACCGAAATTGTTGTATGTTGATGCCGGCCTCATTTAAACTTGCTTTGATGTGTTGCTCTTATATGCATCATCTCTTGCCATGAGTAGCATCATGTAGCCTTGTCATGCATCATACTTGGATGAGCATCATGCCATGTTATGTGTTCTATGTTTACCGTGTTGTTTGCTTCTTTACGGTTGTGTTTCTTCTCGATAGTTCCTGTTTCGTTGCGATTGTGAAGATTCGTTCGGCTACGTTGGTTCGTCTTCTTCATGGACTCGTTCTTCTTCCTAGCAGGATTTCAGAAAAGATGACCATCACCTTGGATCTCACTACTATCTTTGCTATACTAGTTGTCTCGATGCTATCGCTATGTCACGCTACCTGCCACTTGTTTATCAAGCCTCCCAAATTGCCATGACAACCTCTAACCTTTTTCACCATCCTAGCAAACCGTTGTTTGGCTATGTTACCGCTTTGCTCAGCCCCTGTTATAGCGTTGCTAGTTGCAGGTTGCTCCATGTTGGGACATGGATATCATGGATATCATTAGATATCACAATATCTCTTATTTAATTAATGCACATATATACTTGGTAATGGGTGGAAGGCTCGACCTTTTGCCTGGTGTTTTGTTCCACTCATGCCGCCCTAGTTTCCGTCATACCGGTGTTATGTTCCTTGATTTTGCGTCCCTAACATGATGAGGGTTTATGGGCTCCTCTTGACAGTTCGCTTTGAATAAAACTTTTCCAGCAAGGCCCAACTTTGGTTTTACCATTTGCCTAATAACAACTAAAACTTGCATAGGGTCCGGCTAGCACCCGCGACTCTTAATCAACCCGCGGGCCAGTGCTCCTCATGAGTGTTGGTCCAAACCTGTCAACCGCCGGTGACCGCCAGGGGCAACTCTGGATTTGGCCTACTGGAAGTTTGGACAATCCGATCGTGGCCTAAGACGAGATACGCGCGGCTACTATCAGGGTGTCGGCATGTAGGGAGGTCTTGCTGGACTTGTTTTACCATTGTCGAAATGTCTTGTGCACCGGGATTCCAAGTCTGGTCGGAGGGTCCTGAGATGGAGGATTGTCTTCGCGGATCATGAGCTTATCATGGGCTAAGTTGGGACACCCCTGCAGGGTTTAAACTTTCGAGAGTCGTGCCCGCGGTTATGTGGCAGATGAGAGTTTTTAATATCCGGTTGTAGAGAAATTGACACCAGATTCGAAATAAAATACACCAACCGCTTATGTAATCGTGACTATCTCGTTTCTAGTGAGTCGAGAAGAGAACACGGTGGGGTTATGTTTGAACGTAAGTAGTTCAGAATCACTTCTTGATCATTACTAGTTTACGACCGTTTGCGTAGTTTCTCATCTTACTCTTGTACTCGTAAGATAGCCACCATACAATGCTTAGTCGCTTGCTGCAACCTCACCACTTATCCATTCCACACCCATTAAGCTTTGCTAGACTTGATACCCATGGTAATGGGATTGCTGAGTCCTCGTGGCTCACAATTTACTACACCAACGGTTGCAGGTACAGGTAATGTGATGATCATGACATGAGAGTGATGTTTACTTATTTTGGAGTTCTTCTTCTCCTTCGTTTGAGTTTTTGTTTGTGTTTCATCCGTTGTCGGATGTTGTTCTCATGTATGACATTTGATGTATTCTTTTGGCATTTGTATGCCCTTTGTACGTATCCCCAACTATTATGTAATGGTACAATGTAATGATATCCACATTGCAAAGCATTTTAATATGCGGCTCTATCCTTGGTGGGACCTTCGAGTTCCTCTCGGATAGGATCGCATATTGGGTGTGACCCTTATATCCTTTTTTCCTTTTTCTTTTGAGAAGTAAACCCTTGTACTTAGTATAATGGCTGGTACCGACGCACGTGCATTTACCTGTAACCTAGAGTCAACCAAACTTGTGATGGAAAAAACTGATACTCCTTCCATTTCAAAATAAATAAAGTTCTATGATTGTCGTAAGTTATTTTATAAAAGTTTGAGCAAGTCTATCAAAAATTCCGTAAAGATCTATAATATGAAATATATATATATATATAGGACGGTGATATTTGGCACATGTGTGTCATATAAGCAAAACTACCACACCTCTACTTCCTTCACTTTCAATACATGCATACATTAGCATTCTTTCTGCTTTCACATGCATTTCTCCTTTTAATTATATGCATGCATTAGAGGAAAAAAAAGTTGATGTCATTCTAGATTCTCTTTATCCCAAAAATTTAAAATGTTTTCTAGCTCAAACCACTGCTCCGATGTAAAAACCATTTTTACATGAAAGAATCGTCGTGATGAGATTTTCGAAACTAGATCCCATGTTGGCATGTTCCAATGACTTTTTTTCAGCCAAAATTTATCATGCCTAGGCTACATAAGTTACCATGCCCATTGTATGCAAGTTACCGTGCTATTTCCACATGAGTTATCGAAGGCATAAAAAAGGTCCACCGACCCTGCAGTTCACATATTACCATGCTTTATTCATATAAGTTATTGGGCTTGCAGTTCTTATATTACCATGTTGTTTTTTTGTCTGCGGTTCATATATTACCATGATGTTTTCATATAAGTTACCGCGGGGAGGGGGGTATGTTTCTAACATTTTTTCCGCTTGAAAAAGGTTACCATGGTGTTTGTACGTAGGTATGTGATACGTATGTAACCATGCTATTTACACAAAATTTACGGGGGTATGTTTTCAACAATTTCCCAACCGAGTCAAATATTACCATGGTATTTGTACGTAAGTCATCAGGTATGCGATGGGTATATTACTATGCTATTTACACAATTACCGGAGGTATTTTTTCAACCATTTTTTTTCTCCAGATCAAATTTACCGCGGTGTTTGGATCTAAATTATCAAGGTTATGGTGCGTAATTTCTATGCTATTTACATACAAAAAGTTACCATGTGTATTTTTCGACCACTTTTTACTACTCTTCCCCAAATCAAGACTATTACCGTGCTATTTACACATGAGTTCGCGAGGTATATTTTCAACAACTTCATTCACTCAAATCAAACTTATCATGGTATTTGTACGTAAGTTATCGAGTTTTGCAGTTCATATATAACCGTGCTATTTTCACTTAAGTTATCGCTGGTATGTTTTTCGACAACTTTTTTGCCCTTTAGTCAAAGTTACCGTGGTGTTTGTACGTAAGTTATCCGGTATACGACTTGTATATTACCGTTCTATTTTCATGTAAGTTACCGGGGTATATTTTTCAACAATTTTCCCCTCTTTGGACAAAGTTACCATGGTGTTTCCACCCAAGTTATCAAGTTGGTGTTTCCTATTTTACCAAGCTATTCACACAGAAGTTATCAGTAGTACATTTGTCAATAACATTTTTCCCTTGGTCAATGTTACTATGATGTTTGTATGTAAATTATCATGTACACGGTTCATATATTATCATGTTATTTTCAAGTAAAGTAATTGGGGTATATTTTTTAACAACTCCCCTCCTTGTTTATTTTTATCGCGGTGTTTCTACTTAAGTTATCATGTTTACAGAATGTATATTACCATAGTATTTACAAAAAAAGTTACTGGGGTTATGTTTTTCAACAACTTTTTTGCCAGACCAAAAGCTACCACGGTGTTTGGATGTAAATTATCAGTTATGCAGTACTTATATTACCATGTTATTTATACAAAAATTACCAGGGTACATTTTCAATAACTCCCTCCACCCTCCGTTGTTAAAGTTACCATGATGTTTATCTGTAAGTTATAAAGTCTGCAGAGCGTAAATTATTATGTTATTTACACATAAGTTAGTGGCGTTATCTTTTTCAATAAAAAAATTCTGGGCCAAAGTTACCGTGGGATTTGTGTTTAAGTGATCGGATCTGCGGTACATATATTACCATGCTATTTAAACATAAAAAAGTTCTCAATTAAGAACCATACACAAAATGTTATCACGGTGTTTCTATGTAAGTTATCAAATTTGTAATGCATAAATTACCATGTGAAAAGTGAACACCCCTTAATCACCTAATTGTTTTTTGATTTTTTCTTTCAGTTATTACGGTGTCAACCTCAAAAATGGAAAAAAAAAGTAGTCAATCTTTCAAAAATAGGAAACAAAAATTACGGTGTGATTGAAAAAAAAATCTTCACACTAGGAAATAGCATCAATTTTCATCCACACGATGAAAATTAATCTCAACTCCAAACTGGTACCAATATTGCGTTGTATCTAGCCAAGGAACAACTAAGTCCCCCCACCACACAAGACAGACACAACAATCATTAATATTATTTGTCCTATCTGGACCGAGATCCAATGACTTGCCTCTAGCAAGTTGTGTTGTAACATGCCCTCTTTTATCTGCCATCCAATACAGATCCAATGCATGAGATTGTTCGAAAATAAAATAGCACACACTTGCGGACTTAGCAGAAGCAAGAAAAAACCCGCAACATGGGACTTGAACGTCTCCTGTCTGACTTTTACAAGTGCTAGTATTGGAATAACAAACAACAGCAAAGCACTAGAATATCTCAAATTGCAGATTTTCACAACACACTTGCATGCTTAATAGCAAGAAACAGCACCATCCAAGCATTAGACCCGCTTTAAAGTGCAGATTGTGTACAACATAACAGTAACAACAAAGGACTGGAACTTATCTAAACTGCATTTTTAGAGCCTCACTTACAGGCTTAACAAGAACACAAGAAACAATTTATAACACTGGAATTCTAGCACATAACAGTAGCAAAAAAGCATCGGAACCTCTCCAAAATTGAATATTTTTGTAGTACTTAAGACTAAAATTCTAGCACATAACATTAGAAATGTGTAGAACTAACATGGTTTTTTTGTACCAACAAGTGGTACAACTGAACAATAAATTGAAGTACTGAATATACCAGGCTAGTATAATTGTACACTTTATAAGTTTGTTGCAGCACCAGATATGAATAGCCTACAATTTCTTGTAAGAAATGAACAAAAGAGTTGCAAAGAAGCAACAACAGTGTAACGCCCCAAGACCGTTGCGTCAGGTTTCTTCCAGTTATTCGGTGTTGTTGCCTTGTCTTTCGCTTGCGTGTTGCATCTTGCCATGTCATCATCCGCATTGCATCATCATGTTTTTAAAACTTGCATCCGTTCGGGTTCGCCCAGTTCCGACCGTTGTCCGTTCTGAGCCCAGACACACCTGCACGCACCCGCGGCACCTCCGAAATATTATTTTATATGTGGCATAAAAATGTTCTCGGAACGGGATGAAAGTTGGCGTGCGGTGTTGCTATGTTGTTAGTAGGTCGCCCGCCAAGTTTCATCGCATTCGGAGTTCGTTTGACGCCCCAACGGTTAACTATAGCGGCATTATAGCCGGGCTAACCTCGGACGTTTTTGGTCTCCGGAAACAGTCGCTGGACTGCATTCCTTCCCTTTCCTCGTAGACCACCTCCTCTCTACGCAGCCCACTATCCCCACCGGCAGCCCACCTACCCTTTCTCGCGTCCGGAGTCGTCCGATGGTGATCGCACGGTCCGAAAATGGACTAAAACCCCCCTCTCCTAGCCCTCTGCCTATAAATGGACGGCCTCCCCCTTCCATTTATGTCAAAACCCTAGCCTCCCTCGTTTTCCACGCCGCCCAACTACCAGCCGCCAGCCTCCTCCGACCTTCCCCTCGGATCCGCCGCCGGCCACCTTATCCCTGCCACTTGGCGCGTAGCCATTGGCTGCGCGGCCACCCCGCACCGCCCGTGGCCAATCGGGCGAGGCCACGTCGCCCCCTCAACCTCCACAACCGCCGCGGCCCTGGGACCCCATCTGGAGCCCGCCCCGAGCCCATCCAGGGCCCGAGCCGGCACCGCCCTCGCCTCCGAGCTCCCCGTGCGGGAGAGCTCCCGATACAGCGTGTCCCCGCCGCCTCTCGACTCCGCCGCCGTGCCGGAGCACCGCCGCCACCGGCGACCACCTCCACCTCCAGGCCAGACCGCCCCTTGACTCTCTCCCCATCCTCCTCCATTTTTCCTCTCTCTCTCTCTCTCTCTCTCTCTGATCTCAAGCTCTCTCTCCCTCCTGCAGGTCCCGCGCCGCGCCGCTCCTAGCTCACCGTGGCCCACCACCGCGGCCAGATCCGGCTGAGATCCACCGGATCCGGCCACCCGTGCCCCATTCCCAGCTTCCTCCGCTCGCCGGAGTCACGCCGGTGCCGCCGCCCACCTGCCACTGCCGCCGCTGGTTTCCCGTGCATGAGGAGGACGAGCGCCCAGCTCGCAAACCTCCCCGGCCGCTCACGCGCACATGGGCCGCGTGGGTCCCGCTAACTGGCCCAGCCGCCCAAGCCCAGCGCTGGCCCGTCTGCCTCGTCTCTCCTTCGACTCGGCCAAGCCCATGGCGAGGACAACCTCCCTATTCCCTGCCCAGTGCGCAGTTTAGTTATTCGGCGCCCAATGGACTGTTTCAGATTTGGCCCGGGTATGTTTTTTTTGCATCTACGAATTTGTTAATTATTCCAGAGACAACAGTTTTGCAGTTTAGCCCCTAAACTTCATGCATATCATATCTCACAAACCGTGCATCGTATGTAAAAACTTTATATATGTAAAATGCTTGGTTTTTCATCTAGTTTCATAATATCCAACTTTCTTGCTTGTTAAAAAAGTTTAAAATGTTGTTTGTGTTTATTTTGCTAAATGCCATGCTAAAATGATTTAATTCATAACTAAATAACTGTAGCTCCAAATTTAATAAACTTTATATGTAAATGGGGTGGAAAATGCCTAGTTTAACATGGTAGCACTACTTTGCATGTTAAACAACTCTAAAATATGCTTTAGGACAGAACAGTACCAAATCTAATATATGCTCATGAGGATTGTTCCGGACTTGTTGCTTGTTGTTCCGGCCTCATTTAAACTTGCCTAGATACGTAGTTTTCATTTGCTTCACCCCTTGCCATGTTTAAGAACATTTAATATTGATGGGTACCTAAACGAGAGAGAACTAAATAAGTCATGTGGTGTTTCATCAATATGCAACTCGTTGCATATTGAGCTCCACTTAATGTGTAGTATTGTTTGTGCACTTTGCCATGCCATGCATCATTAAACTAGACATGCATCATACTTGGTTGTGCATCATGCCATGATTATGTGATGGTTGTTTACTATGTTGATTGCTTCTTTTCGGGTTGCTTCTCTCGTTAGCTTCCGTTTCGTTCCGGAGTTGTGAGGATCCGTTCGACTACGTCTGTTTGTCTTCTTCATGGACTCGTTCTTCTTCCTTGCGGGATTTTAGGCAAGATGACCATACCCTCGAAATCACTTCTATCTTTGCTTGCTAGTTGTTCGCTCTACCGCTATGCCGCGCAACCTACCACTTGTTATAACATGCCTCCTATATTACCACTTCTGCTCAGCCCCTCTTATAGCGTTATTAGTTGCAGGTGAAGTTGAAGTTTTTTCCATGTTTAGAACATGGATATGTTGGGATATCACAATATCTATTATTTTAATTAATGCATCTATATACTTGGTAAAGGGTGGAAGGCTCGGCTTTATGCCTGGTGTTTTGTTCCATTCTTGCCGCCCTAGTTTCCGTCATACCGGTGTTATGTTCCTTGATTTTGCGTTCCTTACGCGGTTGGGTGTTATGGGAACCCCTTGACAGTTCGCCTTAAATAAAACTCCTCCAGCAGGGCCCAACCTTGGTTTTACATTTGCCTAACAACCTATAACTTTCCCTTGGGTTTTCGCGAGCCCAAGGGTCATCTTTATTTTAACCCCCCCCCCCCCCGGCCAGTGCTTCTCTAAGTGTTGGTCCGAGCTAGGCGTTATCCGGCGCCCCTTGGGAAACCAGGGTCTATGCCAACCCGACGTCTTGCCCATCCGGTGTGCCCTGAGAACGAGATATGTGCAGCTCCTATCGGGATTTGTCGGCACATTCGGGCAGTCTTCCTGGTCTTGTTTTACCATTGTCGAAATGTCTTGTAACCGGGATTCCGAGACTGATTGGGTCTTTTCAGGAGAAGGAATATCCTTCGTTGACCGTGAGAGCTTGTGATGGGCTAAGTTGGGACACCTCTGTAGGGTTTAAACTTTCGAGAGCCATGCCCGCGGTTATGTGGCAGATGGGAATTTGTTAATATTCGGTTGTAGAGAACTTGACACTTAACTTAATTAAAATGCATCAACCGCGTGTGTAGCCGTGATGGTCTCTTTTTGGCGGACTCCGAGGTGAACACGGTTCTTGTGTTATGCTTGAACGTAAGTAGTTTTAGGATCACTTCTAGCTTCTCGACCGTTCCGTTGATTCTCTTCTCTCTCTCTTTTGCGTATGTTAGCCATCATATTTGTTTAGTGCTTGCTGCAGCTCCACCTCATTACCCTATCCTACCCATAAGTTTAAATAGTCTTGATCTTGCGGGTGTGAGATTGCTGAGTCCTCGTGACTCACGGATACTTCCAAACAGTTGCAGGTGTCGATGATACCAGTGCAGGTGACGCAACCGAGGTTAAGTGGGAGCTCGATGAAGATCTTGGTCATTGTTATTTGTCTTTTCCGGTTGATCAGTAGTGGAGCCCAATTGGGAAGATCGGGGATCTAGCATTTGGGGTTGTTTTCTTTTATTTTGGTTCCGTAGTCGGGTCTTGATTGCATTCTGGATGATGTATGTTTAACTTGTATTTGTGTGAAGTGGCGATTGTAAGCCAACTCTTTATCCCTTTCTTATTCAGTACATGGGATTGTGTGAAGATTACCCCTCTTACAACAAACCTACCATGCGGCTATGCCTCTAAGTCGTGCCCCGACACCTGGGAGATATAGCCGCATTGTGGGTGTTACAAACAGTGTTGGCATCTCTTGACAATACATTCCCTTCAGATTTTCTTACGAGACAAGCAAGCAACACAACTGAACTGAATGGGCAAGGGACAACTGAACTGAACGGGCAAGGGACGCACAACACACTCCGGTGATGCGGTGGCGCGGGTCTCGTCCATCCTGTACAGCGACACAGCAGGCTCCTCACTTTGCTAGGATCCAGCAACCTTCGAAACTCCATGTTTTGGTCAATTCAGCTTGTTTACAGCTCCCAACTACATAATTTCTTGGAGCCTCACACCCGCTGGTCCGGCCCGGGAGGAGGTGTTGCAATCATGGGCTTCGAGGATGACGAAGGCAGCGACGGACGCCACGGAGGCGCCAGTGGTCGCGGTCGTTGGGCGGAGGGGGTCCAGTGGATGGGTTGTGTTTCCGGCGGCAGCTTGCTCGGATCCATGGGCGGCACAATGGGAGCTCCCGTGAGCAGAGAGAAAGAGATGATAGAGAGGAAGGAAGGAAGATGAAGGGAAAAGGAGGGAGCAAGGGGCGGTGCTGCGGTTTGGCTTGCCGGCGGCGGCTCGCCGGAGGAGGATGCGGCGAGGCGAGCTCAGACTTGGCGGCAAGGAGGAGGAATCAGAGGAAGACACCGTCGGCTAGGGACTTGGCGCAGGGGAGGTATACGAGAGGAAGACTTATGCGTGCGATGCCGATCGAAGGGACACCGAGTGGTGTGGCGGTTTTGCGGAAACGATTACGGTTGCCATATACATATTTCGATATATATATATAATATAAAAATATATTTCATAATGAACCTAATGATCTTTTTCTTTCAAAAAGCACAATACAAACACAAACGCTTACAACATGCACATACATTTATCCCTATAGATGCAAACATGTACATCTTATTTCTATGAGCATCTCCAAATGCCTGAGTAGATACGTATTGATACTGACAAAGTAACCACGGCCGCTTCGCTGACGACGGAAATGCAAGGCTCTCACTGAAAGAATATTCCGCTTATGAGACACGCATGTGCCAAACCAGGGGTTTCATCTCGGATGGGCTAGAGGTACAACCATCCTTTAACCATTCGTACAAATTTGATGTTGTAGATGTTAATAACTTTTTATATAGATTTAGTTGAACTTAATGAAGTTTAACTTAAAAAATAAAACTTTAATTATCTTGAAATGAAGGAAGTAGCAGACAAAGGCTTCCGTGATCTACAAGCTTCCACATGATCTATGCACCCCAGAATAAAGAAAGATCAGCGGTCGAAGGTCTCCTGCCACACAAGATCTCTCATTTGTCACCACACACGAGTTATATACGTGTAAAAAAGCCAGGACGAGTTGCCTCTACCAAGCAGCGAGCCAGGGACAGTGTATTTCGAATAGCTTATGCACGTATCATACAGGTGTCAGCAAGTGACATCCCTGATCGTAGAAAACTGGCCTATGGACGTATAACTACATGGTTTTGACTTTTGGCGCATAAAAATTGCATCTGGAAGTAAAGAATTATGGTGAGATCTAACGCAGAAGGTTCCGTCTCAGTTTCTAACTTTCGTCCTCCCTCTCAACCCCATCTTTGTTCCCCGTTTTCCTTTTTTTCCCATCATTTCTCTTGAAAAGCCAGCCCAACTGCCCCACGTCTTATTGGCTAACCAAATAAATTCATGTTCTGTTTGGCAAATCAATAAATGCTGATTATTGTTTAAAAAATATTGGCGCAACTGTCCCACCTGAAGTATATTTGTGATATGTAATCACATTGACAACAAAATGGTAGGTAAATCAGGATGATTACACACAAAATATTTACCAGGCTCCATTGAAAAAATAAATATATTGTATTACTAGGCTAACTGTTGTTCAATATCAATCTAATCAAACATCATTAAAGAGAAAGAGTCCAAGCTGCACTTCTGTCTGTGTGTCTGATCGCAAACACAATTTCTGAGGAGCAGGCTAAAGCACATGGTCTAAACGACACCCTACCGAGTAGTACACTATTCTTTGCTGCCACTCCGACTCTGTAGGTACGTTGATGTCAATGGCTTGGGCTAACTGCTAACTTGCTACTCAATTACAGTGGTGGTGCTAGAATTTGACGCAAACGATCATTTTAGTGCTATAAATTGTGGCATACATTAAAGTGGTGTAAAAACTAGGCTTCAACATGTAAATACAGTGCTTATCTTGCTTGTATACAGAATCAACACTAACTAGGCGCGTGGGGCCTGCTGTCAGCCACGGTAGAAGCGGGTGTGTGATTTAGTTTTTCCAGAAACACCCTCAAAATATTTAGGAAAAAAACCTGTTGATGTGGGATTTTTTTTAAAATTCTAAGGCCAGTGGGTCCTGCCTGTCGCGAGGGAGTGAAAACTAAACTAAAAAGTTTGTCTGCACAGAATCGAACTAACGATCAGCACCGAGCATGCAAGCCGGCCACGCAATGCAGCCATCACGCTACCTTGTGTAGCATGGATAAGCCTAAACTAGCTCGGTCGCGGACCATGAGGTTTTTTTTTCTTTTTTTGAAAAGGGGCTCCCGGACCTCTGCATCAGAGTGATGCATACGGCCATCTTAATAACCAAAAAAACAAAAGAACCAACAAGGTTTCAAAGTCTCCAACTGAAAAAAGAAAAAGGCAGCTCACACAGAGCCTAAAAGGCTAGAAACACAAACTAGCCAGGAAAACAACACCACAACCGGCTGGCTAAACATAGATAGGTAAACTAATTGCCTATCCTATTACATGTCCGCCATCCAAACTGGTTGAATATATCCCGAGCTACCATCTCCCAACGGATAGATCCAGTAACCAAATGCTTCCTGGTCTCCATCGAAGTGAGTAGCGACCACGAACGGATCAATGCTGTAGCTCGGAAAATAACCTGCAAAAAATGAATCCGTAATGTTCTGTTAAAAACCAAATCATTTCTGCAATTCCAGATAGTCCACAACAAAGCGCAAACTTCAACCCGAATATGTCTTGCTAAGTCAGGCTCAACCCCATTAAGCCATGTCCTAAATAATGCGTTGACAGAATTCGGTGGAGTAATATTAAAAGCAATATGGACCGTCCGCCAAATAACTTTGGCCAACGAGCAATCAAAGAACAGATGCTTAATCATCTCATCCCAATCACAGAAACTACACCTAGTAGGTCCTGTCCAATTACGCTTTATCAAGTTGTCCTTTGTTAAAATAACTTATTTATGGACAAACCACATAAACACTTTAATTTTTAAAGGAACTTTGACAGCCCAGACGAACTTGGAAGTTGGAATGGAGTTCGAATTAATAATATCAATATACATTGATTTAACTGTAAATACTCCAGATCTAGTCAACTTCCAGCGTAATCCATCGGGTTGGTGAGAAAGTTGAACCTTCATTAGTCTCCTAACTAGATGGAGCCATTTTTCCCAACGATTGCCCGCTAAGGACCGTCTAAACTGAATATTAAGGGGGGTAGATTGAAATACCGTTGCCACGAACACCTCACGGCGTTGAGCAATCCGATATAAAGATGGATATTGAATGGCTAAAGGTGAGTCGCCAAGCCAAGTATCCTCCCAGAAACGTGTACTTGCACCGTTTCCAATAACAAACCTCGTCCTATTGAATATTGATTGTTTGACTTTCATTAGTCCTTTCCAGAAAGGCGAATCAGTCGGCCTGACTGTGACCTGGGACAATGTTTTAGTCTGGAGGTACTTGCTGCGGAGGATCTGCGCCCACATGACCTCGGTCCTGGAGGAAAGCTTCCACAACCACTTACTAAGAAGGCATCTGTTCTTAACTTCAAGATTTTCAATACCAAGACCCCCTTGGTCTTTCGGTCGACGGATGATGTCCCATTTAGCAAGCCGGTATTTTCTTTTAAGTTCATCACCCTGCCAAAAGAAACGTGACCGATAGAAGTCCAGTCTTTTCCTAACACCAACTGGGACCTCAAAGAACGATAAGAGGAACATAGGCATACTCGTGAGCACCGAATTAATCAAGATCAAACGGTCTCCGTAAGACATGAGCTTACCCTTCCAGCAGCTCAGTTTCTTTTCAAATCGATCCTCGATGCACTTCCATTCTCTGTTTGTCGGCCTACGATGGTGTATCAGAATACCAAGGTATGAGAAAGGTAAACTCCCCAACTCGCACTCAAACAATTGCCTATAAGACTCCTGTTCGTCTTTGGCTCTACCAAAGCAGAACAACTCGCTCTTATGAAAGTTAATCTTTAACCCGGTCAATTGTTCAAAAAGGCATAACACCAGCTTCATATTTCTCGCCTTGGCCAAATCATGCTCCATAAAGATGATTGTATCATCAGCGTATTGAAGGACGGATACACCTCCATCAAGAAGATGAGGTACCAAACCACCCACTTGACCATTCTCCTTAGCCCTTCCTATCAAAATTGCTAACATATCCACCACAATGTTAAACAGGATAGGGGACATCGGATCTCCTTGTCTGAGGCCTTTATGTGTCTGGAAGTAATGACCTATATCGTCATTCACTTTAATTCCCACACTCTCTTTTTGCGTAAAGGATTCGACCTGTCGGCGCCAGGCTTCGTCAAAACCTTTCATACGCAATGCCTGTTGGAGGAATGGCCACTTGACCTTATCGTACGCTTTTTTGAAATCCACCTTAAAAATTACTCCATCTAATTTTTTGGAGTGGATTTCATGAAGCGTTTCATGAAGAACAACCACCCCTTCAAGGATGTTTCTGTCCGGCATGAAAGCAGTTTGGGATTGTTGTCTCTACAGTTTCTGTTTCTATCAGATCTAAGGCCTGTTCGGCAATCATCCACTCCACAGAAACTAGTCGCTCCACTCCGATCCGCGCAAGAAGCGCTCTCTCGATCAAACTCCTCGTGGAAGGACCATTCGGCTGGCTCTCCGGCGGAGCGCTGATCCGGTCTCTGTTTTTTTTAGGATTGACTTAGCGATAGAGATAAGCGAGAAGAGAAAATAGAGTCGTACCGTTTGGTTGGTGTCACTTGGCGGTGGCACTCTCTGTAATTTTGACCAGCTCCCGATTCTACTGAAACGGGGAGCGAGGCTTATGCTACTCCGCAGAATTGCATTGTGGGCCGCTCCGCTCTCGATTGTCAGATTCTGAGAGCTGTTGTGTTCGGCACATCTCCACCCACTTCGGTCGTGGAGTTCGGAGCTAGAGTGTTACCGAACAGACTCCTAGTCTATCTATAGTGCGTCGTGGCCCATGATGCAGCTTCACCGAATATGAAAACCATGTGTCACGGTCAGTTCATGCTCTATAGGCACTCAGCTGTTGATCGCCAGGAATGTATATGTGCTAGCGGTGCTACACCTCCGACAATTTTTCATCCGATGCCTGCACGACACTAGCTAATCACTCTTAGATCAAATCCTTACGTGAACAACAAACATTGGATCGTAGTGTCGCACGTAAAACATCGTACGCAAAGCTATTTCGAATATATATAGCATATGTGCATCCTCTTCAATAGTTAACCAACGACATGAGGCGCAGATCTTGTCCAAGAAAACTGGACATGGAGTACAATCACCCATGCCTGCATTGATTAGTGAAAGCCACGCTTACTTACCTTGGGTCGGTGGTAATGTGTGGGTGTAGGCCTCACCCTTCAATTCTGCGCAGCCAGGTTCCACCTCCTGTTGCTGCATGATTGGCGGCACCTGTCTGAACGTCGCAGCCAGCGTCATTTCCACACTGTTTATGTTTGTATCAGCTTTTTGCACGATTGTTTTGCCTCAAGATATGCGGTAGTACAACTATTGGTACCCAAATGATGTGTAGAGGTGCTCATTAGCTTGTTCGAAACGTGTGCTCTCCGCCCTACCACGCCCGGCACACGTCAATCATTGGCAAGAAAGCTTCTCGTCGACATGCTGCTGTAACTTACTCTTACCTAGCTCAAACGTGTGTTATCTGCCTAAATATCACAAATAAATACATATAGATACATTCATTTCTGCGATAAATAATTCGGAACGAAGAGAGTACATTAAAGGCAAATGTATTTCTAGCACCAATCACAGGCCTAGGGACTCCCAATTTTGGTTGGACTGCTTAAGCATAAAACTACTTATCCAGAATGGTCGATCAAATTTGATACCCAAGAATTTCAGATTAAAAAAAATCTAGTATTTTTCTTGATTTTACTATCCACATGGGTGCACGTGGAACTATATTCACCTTTGTATTTGCGACTTATGCCCAACTACATTGGCCTGCAATGTTTTTTTTAGAAAAGGAGAATGATCCCCGGCCTCTGCAACTGAGAGATGCATGCAACTACTTTATTGATTATTCTCGAGGACCTTACAAAGTATTACAACAATATGCCTGAATTCGTCATCTTGACAACATATGCCCTACTCCTATCTATATGATAACGGGGTGCTAGCTGGGCCAAATACCCAGACCACTCACCTAAGCCTATCATCAAAAGTCAGAAGCCCCAACCAAGCCACATACCGGGTCTGGGGCATAAACTGGTCTGACGCAATCAAATGTGTCGTCGCCGCCATTTTCCACAAGTCCGTCTTCAGAGCAGATATTGAGACTTCTACCTTGTCAGACCACGCTGCTATCGACGCCACCATGACGCCAGACAACTACCTCCTTCTGCGCGAGTCCATCACCGCGCATCGGGCGCCCAGTCTCCACTGCGCCACGCTGCCGAGATCCGCCGTCATCAATGTGTAGGATGAAGCACCGCTCCACCAAAAAAAAAACCGCCCACTGGTCCCTCGCTCCCGTGTACGCCTCCAAGAATGACGCCCCTAAGGAGGAAACGACACCAACGCGCCGCCGTCATCCGATCTACTGATTTAGGGTTTCCCCCGGAGGTAGCGGATAGAGGTCTGGAGCTTCTTCACGGCGATGCCTTCAAGAAGATAATGACACAAAAGAGTACCGCCAACGCCGGTCTTGGCATCAAGCCGAGAATGAGGTTTTCACCCGGATCCGCTCGAAGAACCTGCATCAAGCATCGTGTACACGGGTCGCCGCCGATCTGAGCCGCCGCACATCAAGCAGGCCGCATCGGCCAGATCCGATCTGTCCGGAGGGCAAACCATGCATGGCGCCGACCCAACCACCAGGCCCTCCATGCCGCCACCACCGATCGGAGGTCAGATGACCCGTCGCCGCATATCCGGCCGTCGCCGCCGAACGCAGCCAAGGCCGTTGCCCGAAGCAGGGCCGGCCGCCGCACCCGCCACCATTGCCGCCCTCGGCCGAGGCGGCCACCGCGCGGCCGCCAGTCAAGGCAGGCCCGCCACGCCACCAAGGCCAGATCGGCCGTGCCACCAGGCACCGTGGGGCTCCGCACCGCCCCCATGGCGCAGGAGAGAGGGGAGGCCCCCGCCGCCGCCGTCAGCCCCCTGGCTATAGGCCGGCGGCGTCCTTCGGCGGCGGCGGAAGGAGGGATGGACAGACAGGGAGCCCCGACGGCTGGGGTTGAGATCCCGCCCGAGTCACCCGAGCGGGGGCGACGCGGGGGGCTATGGCTCCTCGTGGGCTGATTAATTGTAATTCTTGATAGCCGATGTGCATCAGCCCTTGGCCTGCAATGTTAAGTAGCCGAACCAATACTGTGAGCATTCTGGAAAAACATCAATTCAAATGGCCGTGTATGGGTTTGAGATCTCCACTGCAGCATTGCAAGCATGAATAATCTCCATTGAGTTCCACAATAATATTTCTGCATCCCAGATTTTCAACCAGTTCTAAACCTTTCTGAATTGCGACCGGCTTCTGCCGTTGGAGAGTTTAGGAGATGATTTAGCCTCCAGGAAGCAACAGCATGGACTACCGTTGCTAACTTGCTACTCAGCCTTAACTAGCTCGCCGACCACGAGGTGTCTCCTCTTTCTTTTTATATCAGATCTACTACTAGTATATATAGGGCATCGTGGCCGACGGCGGAGCTTCACTGAATATTTAACCAAGTGTCACAGTCAGTTCATGCTTTATAGACGCTCCGCTGTTGGGCAGGAACGCAGCAGAGTCCACTCTAATCAACCTATGGGAACAATCCAACAACGCATGTGAATCAGCAGAAACTTCGCCGGTAGCTAGACCTAGACGACTAGACATGCATGGAACATGTCTACCTTTGATCCATTTCAGATCAATTTCGAACAAGCTAGCATCGACACTAATTCGAGTTGGTATGTATCTGCATCCCCTAGTCAAAAGACGCGGATTTGTCAAAGAAAACTTGGTACCAGCTCGTGAAGAACGAGCTAGCTGGCTGTCGATCGGATCGACAGCTCCAAAATGGGAGCCACCAGTGAGAGATCCCCGCGGATGGTGTAGCTACCAGATGAGTAGGGATGAAAATGGAGTAGAATTTTTTTTACTTTTTCTGAAGAGAAAATAAAAACAGAGAGGAAATATGAAAACGGAAATAAAAATTTGCAAAACAAAAGCAAAAATGAAATTGTTTTTGCAGAAACGGAAACAAAAATGGAACGGTATTTTCTGGTTCTGGTGGAACATGCGTGAAAATGAAACTTTTCGTTTCCGTGAATATGAAATTTTAGTTTTGACTATAAACCTAAAGATGCTTTTAGTCTAACCACCGAACAACACACAATGACATAATGAGTAGAATGGATCATTTAAGACCCAACTTCTACTATCACACATATACTTAGTTTAATCCCATACGCAATTATCCAGTACTATTACAATTCTACACTAAGTTTCTAACATAATGATATTATTTTGTAGCCATGTTAATAAGTCACTCAATTTGTTTGTTTTTGTGTGTATTTCTCTATGATTTAAGGGGTTTTTAAGTTCCGGTCAACGTCTACTTCTATTTTCGTGTCTGCTTTGTATTCGCTTCGTGTTCGTTTTCGATAATATATGTTTCCATATTCATTTTCAGGGTTTCTGTATTCGCTTCCACTTCTATAAAAATATATGAAAACAAATGTGATAGCACTTAGTTCCATCCATTTTCACTCTATTTTCATCCATACAGACGAGTGCAATCATGCTTGCTTGCTTGCATTGAATTGTGAAAGCACCCCGCATACTACCATGGTCGTTGGTGATCTGCGGGTGTAGGCCTCACTCTTCAATTCTGTCGCTGTATAATTGGTCCTTGGCTCCGGCTCTACCTACGTTCTGTACGCAGCGTACCTTTCTCCGCTTCCATGGTTCTTCACCAGCGCAGACAACGTCATTTCCGCGGTAGCTGTTTATATCAATCAATTTGCTTGATTTCGTCTCCAGACATGCAGTACAATGATAGGTGCACAAATGATGCGTAAATGTGTGATGGAGGGGCCGTATGCATCAGTGGAGGTAGAGGGTGAGGGTGTTGTCCCTCTTTTTAAATTAAAAAGTAAAAAAAATCTTACTCCAAACATTTGGTCTATACCCTACTAAGAGCATCCACAGTCAGACGCGTCAAACCCGCCCTATACGCTCGGGCGCAGGATCCGGTCACGAAAAATCAACCCAAACGGGCGTCTTAACGGGCCTTAAATACCCGGGCTGGCTGGCACCCCTTATATCCAGTCCAACTATGGGGAGGATATGGGGGCGTCCGGGCGTGTCCGCCACGTCGGACCCGGCCCACGATGGCCTACCCGACCCCATATTCATTTCTCCCCATCCGCTTGCCGAACCAAACCCTAGCCACTTCACTCCAATCCTCTCCACTTCCTCTGCCACTCAAGCTCAGCTTAGGCGATCTCCGGTTGTCTCCAGTATAACGGGCAGCGGATTTTTTTTTTGCGGGATAAATAACTTGCATTACTCAATCAAGATGTCCCTACAATCAAGAGAAGCAATCTCCATCAACTCAACCAGACCAGCCCCTAGCCAGGTCATGGTCCTACCTTGGGTTCTAGCAAAACCTGCTAATATATCACTAGCCTTATTTTGAGACCTAACAATATGAGAGATACAAGTTTGTCTAAGGGATAACAAGTGCTTAATCTCCTTCACGATGGAAGCATAGACAGAGCAATCGACGATGTCACATGAAATCATGGACACGGCTTCAAGAGAATTCATTTCCACCACTATAGGAAGATCGCTACGTTGAATCGCCAACGAGAGCCCTTCCATGCATGCGCAAAGCTCCACCTCCAAGGCATCTCTACAGGAGTACAAGGTCCTGCACGCCGAGAAATTAATGATCCCGCGGTGATCTCGTACAATCATTCCAGCCCCAGCATTACGAGACGAATCAAAGAACCCGTCCGTGTTCTGTTTGATCCACCCCATCTCCGGTGGCGTCCATCTTCTCTTCTCTGGCACAGTAATGACATTTTCAGATGGCATCGGTTTTTCATACACTATGGGAGACTTGCCTTTTGCTTGATCTGCATGCGGGAATAACTTGATTCCGATCAGGGAGTCAACATAGCTTCGCAAGAAACATACGGGCAGCGGATTTGACTCCACCGCTCCTGGGAGGATAACTGGGGTGTCATCCCATGCGGGTTGGAGGAGGCAATGGTCGTCCGCATTGCACTCCACCGCTCCCGGGAGGACAGCACCCGACCGATGGCAGGATTTGTTCGGCGCGACTCCACGGCGTCGGCTCAACGGGGGCTTGGATCCTCTGGGACTGGATCATCGCGGTCCCGACAGCCCAAAAATCTCTCATTCCCCATCACCGGTCGGACGGACTATGAATCCCACCGATACCGATGTGCCCGCCGTGGGAAGGAAAGGATAAGGGCTGCCGAGGCTCGTCTCGCTGCGGACATGGCAGTTGCAGAGGCGACAGCGCGGACGGCCGCAGAGGAGGAAGCCATCCGCGTCTGCATTATGAAGAAGTAGCAGCGGAGAAACACGCTCGCCCTCGCCCGAGAGCAAAATCAGGCGGTCCGGGCAATGGACAGACTGCCACCGAAGGAGGAGAAGGACGACAGGGATGGTGAGGACAACTCCGGCGGCGAGCAAAATCGGCTCGATCCCTATTGCCTCTTCGACGGTACTTCCGCGACAAGGACGGGAAGGGCGCCGGGAAGGGCAAGGGCAACCGTCGATGATCTCCACCATAGCCAAACATGGCAAATTTTGGTAGTCCGATGGCACGTTACTAGTGATGTAAAGCCGGACGATGTATGTAATGCATCGACGTAGTTGCATGAGTTTGTATGGATTTGACATGTACTCCCTCCATTCCCTTATATAAGGTGTATTTGTTTTCTGAATTTTTTTCACAAGGTGCATTTCTTCCAATTTCTTATAATTCCTTGCATAGTCCTCCAAAAAAAGGAAAATATATCTCTCCCGATTGCATGCATCTCCCTTTACTGGAAAAGAAGGAAAGTATCTCTCTCCCGATCGTATGTATCTCTTACTGTTTTGGCCTAATTGATTATTTGCCGCTAACCAACGAATTAGCCAAGGGCAAGTTCGTCCTAAATTCTCTTGAATTTCATGCCTTGGCTACCGTGCCAGGAAAAATGCACCTTATATAAAAAAACAGAGGGAGTAATAATCAAGATGTCCAGTTGTGAGAAGGCAAATTTGAGGCTTGACCGGTCAGTGTCCGCAAACATGCCCGGGCACGTCCGCGGGCGTTTCAAGGGTCGAATTTGCAAAGTCAAGCTGTACATGCTTTAAGAGTCGTCGATCGATTGAGGGTAATTTTGACCATACAAATATGGTAAGTAGAACAAAATAAACACAAGATATTCTTGGTAGATTTAGTGATCTATCCTCCCAAGAATAAATCTCCTTGATATATCTTTCCTTATTTGCCCTCATTCATGTTTTAATGGTGCTATACATTACTTCCTTATTTGCGAAAGTGAAACGTCCATACTAGCCCCACACGATCATGGACAACATCTTACTTCCACAAGAGGTAAGAGTAATATGAGTCGTGAAAAAATTGACGGCTCACATCGATTCGGTGCCAGACCTCGACCAGTAGCCACGACGGAGTGAATGCGCCTGGCCTGGCCTGGCCTTGCCATGCCAGCCGTCCGTCGCCACGTCACGCCATACGCAGCCTCACCAGCCGGAACCAACCAGCGCCTGTACGAGGAAAACGACAAGGAGACGCCGAGGCCGCCAGCGTGCTACCTGCTCTTCTCTTCTTCTACCTCCTCCGATCCTCCCCACACGAGTTCGGCTCAACAACGCCACGCCCGAAAGCGACGGCGGACAAATCCGAGTTTTGCAGGGCGTCCTCCTCTGGCCACCACAGCCCGGAGCGGCCTTCTCTCCTCAGACAAATCCTCCGTCTGTCCGCACCCGCGTGCGAATATACGTGAACGCACGCGCTGCTGCACTGGGCTGGCGCTGCCATAATATTACTACTATAAACAAGTGGCTTCCCTCCTCCCCGTCTCCTGCCCAGGAATAGGCGACGCGTCGGCCGCTGCTGCATGCGAGGCGCAGGGACGGCCGATAAGCTGGGCGATCCGGCCATGGTGTTTCTTGGTAAGGAGGAAGACGGGACGAAGCTTTTTTTCTCTTCTTCTTGTAAACCCTTCCGGAGATTCTTGATGCTCCGCGCATTCAGCTTCGCTTAATTGTCGCCGTTGCTTTGCTTGGGTTGGAATTTGGATGCGTGTGTGTGGCAGGTTGGTCGCCCTCGTGGACCTGCGGGCGGGAGGAGGACGGCGCGCTCTCCCTCACCCTCGCGTCGCCGTGCGTGCAGAGGGGTCTGATCGACTGCGTCAATGGCGTGCTCCTCGTCGCCTACGCCTCCGCGCTGCTCGCGGCTTGCGTCGGGGGGCGGTGGGATGGGCGGGGGAGAAGCGGCGGCGCAAGGCCGCGGTGGGCGGTGGCCGCGGTCTCCGCGTGCTGCGTGGCGGTCGCGGCGGCGTACGCCGTCGCCGCGTTCAGGGGCTCCGCGGATGCGGCGGCTCCCATCGTCCGGGGGCTGCTGTGGGTGGCCGTGGCGGCCTCGTTGCACGTCCAGCCGACGAGGCCGGCGAGGGCCGTGGCCGTTCTCTGGTGGACGCTCTTCTCGCTGCTCATCACCGCGTACAATGCGGAGGTCCTTGCCACGGGCCAGGGCCTCGACGTCGCGGAGGCCGCCGCGTGGGCGGTCAACTTCCTCCTCCTGCTCTGCGCCCTCGGCTCCCTGCTCCGGCGGAGCCGTGGCCGCCAGGGCGACGACGACCTGTCGGAGCCCTTGATTGACAAGGCGGTGCACGACTCGGAGCTCTACCGGGCCGGCTTGTTCAGCCAGCTCGCCTTCTCGTGGCTGAACCCGCTGCTCCGCCTCGGCCGCTCAAAAGCACTGGACCTCGCCGACATCCCGCTCATCGCCGACGAGGACTGCGCACAGCAAGCGTCGCGTAGGTTCTCCAAGGCGTGGAGCCGCCACCGGCAGGACAAGGCGCAGAGCGGGAGATCCAACAGCCTCGCCCTCGTCCTGTGCAAGTGCTTCCTCAGGGAGATCATGATCGCCGGCTTCTACGCCTTCATGAGAACACTCGCCATAGCCGTCTCCCCTATACTGCTCTTTGCGTTCGTACGGTACAGCTACCAAGAAGAGAGGGATCACCGCGTCGGCCTCTCGCTCGTCGGCTGCCTCCTCGTCATCAAGCTCGTCGAGTCGCTGTCCCAGCGGCATTGGTTCTTCGACTCCAGGAGGACCGGGATGCGCATTCGGTCCGCGCTAATGGCGGCCATCTTTCAGAAGCAGCTGAAGCTGTCCAGCCAGGGGAGGAAGAACCATTCCACCGGGGAGATAGTCAACTACATTGCCGTCGACGCTTACCGGCTTGGCGATGCTCTCAGCTGGTTTCACATGGCGTGGAGCTCGCCGCTCCAGCTCGCCTTCGCAGTAGGCACGCTCTTCTGGGCGCTCAGGCTTGGGGCCGTCCCGGGTCTAGTCCCCCTGATCATCTTCGGCTTCCTCAACATGCCGTTCGCAAAGCTTCTGCAAGGGTACCAGGCCAAGTTCATGGTTGCACAGGATGACAGGCTCCGGTCCACGTCCGAGGTGCTCAACAGCATGAAGATCATCAAGCTGCAGTCATGGGAGGAGAAGTTCCGGGCCATGGTCGAGTCCCTCAGAGACGCTGAGTTCATATGGTTGAGGGAGACCCAGATGAAGAAAGCCTACGGCGCCGTCATGTACTGGATGTCCCCGACGGTCGTCTCTGCGGTGATGTACACCGCAACGGCGATCCTGGGGAGTGCCCCCCTGAACGCCAGTACCCTCTTCACGGTCCTGGCCACCCTGAGGGTCATGGCTGAGCCGGTGAGGTTCCTTCCTGAGATCCTGACAATGATGATCCAGTACAAGGTGTCGCTAGACCGTATCGAGAAATTTCTCATAGAAGATGAGATCAAAGAGGGTCTGGAGAGGGCGCTTCCACATAACTCTGATATCAGGGTTCATGTCCAAGATGCAAATTTCAGCTGGAATGCGAGTGCGTCCAATTTGACGCTAAGGAATGTTAACCTTAGCATAAACCAAGGAGAGAAGGTGGCCGTCTGCGGCGCGGTTGGCTCGGGAAAATCTTCGCTCCTTTATGCGTTACTTAGGGAGATACCTAGAACATCAGGATCAGTAAGTGATAGAAAATAATATGCTCTTTATGCAGATGGAATGATTAAATCATGCTCATTCCTCCATTTCCAAAAAACGAATGTTAACATTGTATTTTGCAGGTTGACGTATTTGGATCACTGGCATATGTTTCGCAAAACTCATGGATACAGAGTGGTACTGTCCGCGTCAATATACTCTTCGGAAAGCCTTTCGACAAGGAACTGTATGAGAAGGCAATCAAATCCTGTGCTTTGGACAAGGATATAGAAAATTTCAATCATGGAGACCTTACAGAGATTGGCCAGAGAGGGCTCAACATGAGTGGAGGTCAGAAGCAAAGGATTCAGCTTGCTAGAGCTGTCTATAGCGATGCAGATATCTACCTCCTAGACGACCCTTTCAGCGCGGTCGATGCGCACACTGCTGCAGTTCTTTTCTATGTAAGAGGACCCTTAATCTGTAATGCTGAAAGCTTGTTTTCTGCCACACGAAGTTCTGATGTCAATGTTCTTGCAGGATTGTGTGATGACAGCACTTTCAAAGAAGACCGTTGTTCTTGTGACACACCAAGTTGAATTTCTGACTGAAACTAACAGGATTCTGGTAAGTTGGTCTTCTGATAATTGCTGCGCATAATTTCATAAAATCGACGATCCTTCCATACCATAATATTCGGTGATTGCTTCAACAGGTAATGGAAGGCGGTCAAGTTAAACAACAAGGGAAATATGCAGACCTGCTGGAATCCGGGACGGCATTTGAGAAGCTAGTTTCAGCTCACCAGTCCTCAATCACAGCACTGGATACCACCAGCCAAGAAAACCAAGTCCAAGGGCAACAGGTGCTCAATGACGGTATAATGCCGAGCGCATTGCTGGCGACGCGGCAGGCCAGCGAGATCGAAATCTCGACGAGGGGTCCTTCGGTGGCCCAGCTCACAGAAGAGGAGGAGAAGGGGATCGGCAACCTCGGATGGAAGCCATACAAAGACTACGTAGAAGTCTCCAAGGGCATTTTACCCCTCTGTGGGATGGTTACAGCTCAAGTGCTTTTCACAGTCTTTCAGATCATGTCCACATATTGGCTGGCCGTGGCTATTCAGATCAATGTCAGTAATGCTCTTCTGGTTGGGGCATACTCGGCGATCTCCATCTTCAGCTGCTGCTTTGCCTACCTCAGAAGCTTCTTTGCTGCTAATCTGGGACTCAAGGCCTCCAAAGCGTTCTTTACGGGTCTAATGGACTCTGTATTCAAGGCCCCCATGTCATTCTTTGATTCGACGCCCATTGGAAGAATATTGACAAGGGTATGGTTATTTTACTGTATTGTTGTTGCCCAAATAATATTAACCATAACAAGCTACCCCCTCCGTAAAGAAATATAAGAGCGTTTAGATCACTAAAGTACATGTTATTTCTCTAGTACTAGTGACGAGTCCCTGAGCGAAGGTTTATTTCTTTGCAGGCTTCATCAGATTTAAGCATTCTGGACTTTGACATACCTTACTCCATGGCCTTTGTGGTGACTGGCAGTATCGAGGTGGTCACCACAGTGCTGGTCATGGGTACTGTAACTTGGCAGGTCTTAGTTGTAGCAATCCCAGTTGCAGTATCCATGGTGTATGTTCAGGTAAGTCTTGTACTTTGATCTACATTGATCCAAGCAATTAAACTCAGGAAATTAATCCAAAGGAGAAGATCGATGAAATGTGTCTTGTGAGTTTAAAAGCTGATTGATGCTCTGTTTTCAAATATTGAAGAGGTACTACGTGGACTCAGCCAGAGAGCTAGTCAGAATTAATGGAACAACAAAGGCACCTGTCATGAACTATGCATCAGAATCGATTCTTGGTGTGGTGACAATCAGGGCTTTCGCGGCAACAGACAGGTTCATCCACAACAACCTGCAACTTATAGACAATGACGCAACAATGTTCTTCCACACGGTGGCTGCGCAGGAGTGGGTTCTTATAAGAGTGGAAGCACTGCAAAGCTTGACCATATTCACAGCTTCATTGTTCCTTATTTTGGTTCCTCCAGGAGTAATTTCACCAGGTATCTACATAGCCATTACAGCGATTAGATCCTTTTTTAAACTCTGACTGCAGATTTGATGAACACTTACGAAATATATCTGCAGGCTTTGCGGGTCTTTGCCTCTCGTATGCTTTAAGCCTGACTGCGGCACAAGTTTTCCTGACACGGTACTATTCATACCTAGAAAACTATATCATTTCAGTCGAGAGAATCAAGCAGTATATGCACCTTCCATCAGAGCCTCCCACCATAATACCAGACAACAGGCCTCCAATTTCATGGCCACAGGAAGGAAGAATAGACCTGCAAGATTTGAAGGTAAATATAATCTCCTTTGCAAGATTTGAACGAAATTGAGAATAATAATAAAAGGTTACAATAACTTGCACTTTTTTCTGAGCAGATTAAATACCGCCCAAACACACCACTTGTTCTCAAAGGAATCACTTGCACCTTCCCTGCTGGAAACAGAATTGGGGTTGTCGGGAGGACAGGAAGCGGGAAATCAACGCTTATCAGCTCACTGTTCCGTCTCGTTGATCCTGTGGGTGGGAGGATACTTATTGACAACTTGGATATCTGCTCTATTGGTCTCAAGGATCTAAGAACTAAACTAAGTATTATCCCCCAAGAACCTACACTTTTCAGAGGAACTGTGCGCAATAATTTGGACCCCCTTGGTCTGCATTCCGATGATGAGATATGGGAGGTGAGAAAAGATGTTCCTCCAAAAAAGGATGCAAAGTAGTTCGAGAAAGGCGATAAAAAGTCTTACTAGTATAGTTCTGAGAACGAATCATGTTAAATGAACTTTCTCTTATCATAATTCATAAGCAATAGAAGATCTGAGCTTTTCTTAAACAAAGACAGATGAAAATAAGAGAGATGATGTACAATATGATCATATTTAATTTCTTCCTAACACTTCCAAGTTTCATGTATCTGACTAGACTACTTACATTGAACATTTCAGGCCTTGGAGAAGTGTCAGCTGAAGAGATCAATTAGCAGCACTGCTGCTCTTCTCGATACAGTAGGTAAGTATTATAGAGATATTAACATTCTATCACAACAAAAGACTTACCATAGCAAACAGTTTGAGTTGCTGGAAGGTTAAAATGATTTATTCCTCTGGCCTATGGCAGTGAGTGATGATGGCGATAACTGGAGTGTTGGACAGCGTCAGCTCTTCTGTCTCGGCAGAGTTCTCCTCCGTAGGAACAAAATTCTAGTGCTAGATGAAGCAACAGCGTCCATCGACTCCGCAACTGATGCAATCCTACAGGGTGTCATCAGGCAGCAGTTCACTAGTTGCACAGTGATAACCATTGCTCACAGGGTCCCAACTGTGACAGACAGTGACAGGGTCATGGTGCTTTCCTACGGTATGTTCTATTAAACATTTCAGTCATGTATCAAGTAATGAAATCTCTGGTCCATTTCCCATAGTCTCTAGTGATAAACTAGCAATGGCATCAAACCTGATCTTGTTATAAGTAAATAACCACACTTAATAGATTTGATGACGAGTGCTCATGACTTGTACAGGTAAGCTTCTAGAATATGACACACCCGCCAAGCTGTTGGAAGACAAACAATCAGCCTTTGCTAAACTTGTGGCGGAGTATTGGGCTAATTGCAAGCGGAACTCCACATGATTCTATCATTCTGTGTCGAGGCATGATAAACTAGATGAGCAATTCAATCAAGAGATGTGAGGTATTGAAAGATTGTTATCCCAGCTTCTAAAATTTTTCATCTGTAACAAGACTGACCTTGTCTTCCTACCTTGCTGGTTGGTGAAATTACTGTGAATAAAGAAGACATCGACAGCAATGTAAAGTTGATCAGTGATGGCAAATTTTTGGAGATAAGGTTGATGGATAGAACTAGCTCAAGATGCATTGATTCGAGTCCTCCAAGATAAGCATGTCAACAAGGATATTGAGATTCGTTGCATAAGGGAATAGAGGATCCACCTTTAGCGTGATAAATGGTACACTTCATCTGTAAGTTCTACTATTGAATAACAAGCAAAAAAAGAAGTGTCAAGATGCCAGTAGAAACATCTTTTCCCAAGGCATGTGACAAATAATTATTACAATGTACCTTGTGCTAAATAAGATTGGTTGTACCGCGTGGAAGTGCATGTTGTCCAGAATGAAGATAGTGCCAAGAACCTTTTAGAATTTTATGCAATGAAGTTGTGCTTTCTTCATATGTTCCTCAGTAATTAAAAATTATTGAGAATCATGCTCCAGGATTCTCCACAGCAAAGAACTATTACCGCTGATACTGTGCGGTCGGCAGATCTCATTGGGTCACGGAAAACATAATCAGTATCATCCATGGCTGCCTCTGCACTGATTAATCTGTCCATACCTCACATGATTGAGAGGGTGTGCAGTGTTTTTTTCTTCTCAAAATCCCTTTTCAGTACCTTAGGGCATAGCAACATCATGCCGAGACATGTGCCCAGACTAAAACGCCAAGCTACCAAACCAGTTTATTATGGGCATACTTACTGATTTCTCCAATTAGTCTTAGTGCTTTGGGCACCTAAACTCAACAGAAATGCTTAACATGAACAAGTGACAGATAGTAAACTGCATCATCTTTCACATTTCAAAATCTTCAGCACTTTGAATAATGCACAACAGGACGAATTTCTGAAATTTGGAATTTCAGAACCCCAGAAGGAGCAGTGTCTTATGCAGGGGAAGCCGTGCATCCGAAATATGTTAAACAAAAGGTAGTCAGATTGTTTCCCTGATTTATCAAAACTACAAAATTAAGACAGTAGTGACATTAACAAGTTAATTCGTAATGAAGAAGAGAATATGAATTACAGTAAAGCTAAGGCAGAATCAGTGATAACGAACACAAGAAACTGCAGGTTACAATACTGGTCCTGACAGAAGTACAGTAATTGTGTCAGGAAACAACAAGCTAGATCCGTTTGGGTGTGGAGCATTGAACTATCAGAACTTCAACAGGATATTGGGAACAAGTGCCTTCCTCTTTCTGATTTCTTGACAAGGCGGTATATAGGCATTTCTTAATTATGTGGAGGATTATAAGTCTACCCTGGCCAGCAAATAAACAAGAAACTAATAATTATCAGGTGATTAGGCTTTGACCAACAATTACTATAATATACAGGGCATAACATTAATGTCCATAGATTTGTATTTCGAAAGTACTAGTTATTACCTCTGTATTAAAATATAAGACGTTTTGGTAGGCTATTTTAGCTTATAAAAACGTCTTATACTTTGGTACTGAGGTAGTACTTGTGAAGGTGAATTTATATCAAGTAAACCAAGACTAATGGAGTAATTGTTGAGAAAAGCCTTGTCTTAACCTAAAAATACGCATTTCTCGACAGAGGAACTGATGAAGGATTGATTGATTGAAAGCATCAAGCCATGAACTAAGCAATGAGACGGACTTTGCAGTAAACGGGCAAAACAGTCGAGGTGTTCCAACCCTAATATCCGGGCGTCATTTCACCAATGCAGCTACTCATTCCAATGACCGCAACTACATCCCACGGATTACCAACGGCGCGTAAAACGTGAAAAAATAGCAATCATCCTGCCAATTTGTGGCGAGTAGGGATATATGGGGGCATGTCAGGACTCCTCAGGAGCAAATTCCCCAAGGAAAAACAGAGCGAGACCTAGTTTGGGACTGGGGGATTCGGATTACTACCGGCCAACTTCAAACCCACGCGAAAATCTGGGGTTAGAGAAGCGCGAAGAGCATCGCAGCGGGCAGCGGCGGCCATCCGCTTCCTGCTTTCGCCCTGCGGCAAATCTTTTCCCGAGAGAAACAGAGAAGCGGAGCTGAAGAAGACACAGGGGCAAATCCTATCTGACGCGCATCGCGTCAGATAGTCAGCCAATCGCACTGGGTGCGCGTGGTGGGCCGGCTCAAGTCGAACAGCGCTTCGTTTCAGTTTTTCTTTCTCTGGGTTTTTTCCCCAGCTTTCTTCGTGGACCTCTCGTTGCGTCTCTCTTGTGCATGCACACAACACAATGTTGTGTCGCTATGCGGCTCTAACTTCACACCTTCCCCACCACCACCAGACCAACACTATGAGAGCACACTAACGGTCATTGGCCCCATCTGGTGAGCACCTGTAGCGGCTGTCATCCCAGCCACGACCACAACGAGCACTCCGCTTGCTTTGTCAGTTCTTACTATTGTGGAGAGGTTCCGGCGATGGATATCTTCACGGGTGAGCAACAGACTGGCTTCTGGATATGTGCTTGGATTTGGATGAGCTATTCCCGTCCGAACCCGCCACATTGCTATCATGAAGGAGAAGCACAAAAGACATAAGTTTGGACCGGTTGAAGAAAAGAAATAACCAACATAAAAGTGGGCGGAAGAAAACAGTGGGAGATTGTATTGAACCTTGGAAGGAGAATTGTCATTTTTCTCCTTCAGAAGTTTAGAAGTATAGAGAAATTTAAACATTTTACATTAGATAAATTCAAACTTCAAGAGCTAGAATGGGCCTTTCTCCATTTCAAATACCACATAAGTTTTTTTCTCTCGAATACACACAAGTGTACGTACTATTTATTAAAGGAGAGGATGGGGAAAGAAAGTCCCTCCATGTTGGTAATACCATCGAATACACACAAGTGTACCTACTATGTATTAAAAAAAGAAATACAAGTGTACGTACTATATATTACAAGTTACATGAGAACCAACTTCATCGAAAAGAGAAGAACTATACTAACTCCTACCGCATGCCCATGTTGCTAGAGCCCCAAATATGGCCTCTACTTCACACTTGAGGATTCCGCTTTCTTCCATGTGCACCCCTCATCTTCGATGCATAGTGCAAGCACTCGAAGTGATGGAGAAGCGTCGTCAAACACAATGACATTTCGGTGCTTCCAAGGTTCCCACATGATTAGGAGAAAAATCACCCGGATATCCTTCATGTGCATGTCGGGCCCATTCTTACTACTGCACCATTCTCCCAAGCTCAAACCCTCATGTGACACCCAGTCCGACTTGTTCATTGCCGAGCACACCACTGACTAAATGCCCCTCGCAAAATGCAACCCAAGATAATGTGATCGATCGTCTCTACATCCTGGTCACAGAAAGGACAAGTCTCTTGATGGTCCAGACCTTAACGGGCTAGCCTGCCCGAGGTCTAGCATCGACTCTGAAAGGCAAGCCAAGCGAAGAACCTGCATCGCAACGTTGCTTTACATTTTTCCATGTAAACTCCGTCGTGGGCGTGATTTGTTTGCCCATAAACCTCGCTTCATATGTCGTCCTCGCAGAGAATTCGTTGTTAGCTTCCCAAGCCGACGATATGGAATCGCTTATCCCCGGTGTGAGGTGCACCTATTCCACTTGCACCCACAAACTCATGTACTCATTCAGCACATGCACCGTAAGCTCTCGGCTGACGTCTAAAACCCAACCACCCGTTGACAGTGCCAATACAGTCCGAGAGGCTCTCGCCATGAGGTCCACATTTTTCTACACACTTGGTGCAATATCCTGAATCCCGAAGCCATCAAGCCATCGACCCTCCTAGTAAAGTGTGGTATGGCAATCCCCAATGGTCAAGCGAGACACCTCCCAACATATTTGCTTGCCTCCTCTGGAACCTCTAAGTCAAATTCTGCCCAAGATCTAGAGCGATCCGTCTGCTGCAGCCACGACCATTTAGCCTGCATGGTAATGTTCAGCCAATTTAGGTTGGGTAGCCCTAGATCGGCTGCCCATTTGGGGGCACAAGCGGCGTCCCAGGCCATCAAGCATTGGACGTCCTTCGCCTTGTCCTTGGCACACCACATTAAGCCCCTACAGATCTTACGCATTGCCTTAATCACTTTCTGTGGGATATCAAGAGCCATCATGGCCCGAAACAGGATAGCGCATAACACCGTCTTCACGAGAAGTAGGCGTCCACTTTTAGGCATTGAGGATGCCCTCCACTTAGGTAACTTCCGAGCAAGACCGTCCACCAGTCCCATAAGCCGCACCGCAGATTGCTTCCGAATCGTAAGGGGAAGGCCAAGTTATTTGCACGGGTAGGTGCCCTTCGGGCAGCCCAAAAAACCCTCCACCCTGTTGCTACCTCTTGAGCACTGCGTTGGATTTCCTTGAAGAGGAAAGGATGATGCAGCAAAATAGCGTAAGTATTTCACTCAGTTTTTGAGAACCAAGGTATCAATACAGTAGGAGGCTACACGCGAGTCCCTGTACCTGCACAAAGCAAATAACTCCTCGCAACCAACGCGATAAGGGGTTGTCAATCCCTTCATGGTCACTTACGAGAGTGAGATCTGATAGATATGATAGGATAATATTTTTGGTGTTTTTATGATAAAGATGCAAAGTAAAATAAAAGCAAAGTAAAAGGCAAAGGAAATAACTAAGTATTGGAAGATTAATATGATGAAGATAGACCCAGGGGCCATAGGTTTCACTAGTGGCTTCTCTCAAGAGCATAAGTATTTTACGATGGGTGAACGAATTACTGTTGAGCAATTGACAGAATTGAGCATCGTTATGAGAATATCTAGGTATGATCATGTATATAGGCATCACGTCCGAGACAAGTAGAGCGACTCCTGCCTGCATTTACTACTATTAGTCCACTCATCGACCGCTATCCAGCATGCATCTAGAGTATTAAGTTCATGAAAATAGAGTAACGCCTTAAGCAAGATGACATGATGTAGAGGGATAAATTCATGCAATATGATAAAAAAACCCATCTTTTTATCCTCGATGGCAACAATACAATACGTGCCTTGCTGCCCCTACTGCCACTGGGAAAGGACACCGCAAGATTGAACCAAAAGCTAAGCACTTCTCCCATTGCAAGAAAGATCAATCTAGTAGGCCAAACCAAACTGATAATTCGAAGAGACTTGCAAAGATAACCAATCATACATAAAAGAATTCAGAGAAGATTCAAATATTGTTCATAGATAATCTTGATCATAAACCCACAATTCATAGGTCTCAACAAACACACCACAAAAAGAAGATTACATCGAATAGATCTCCACAAGAGAGGGGGAGAACATTGTATTGAGATTCAAAAAGAGAGAAGAAGCCATCTAGCTAATAAATATGGACCCGAAGGTCTGAGGTAAACTACTCACACTTCATCGGAGAGGCTATGGTGTTGATGTACAAGCCCTCCGTGATGGATGCCCCCTCCGGCGGAGCTCCGGAACAGGCCCCAAGATGGGATCTCGTGGATACAGAAAGTTACGGCGGTGGAATTAGAGTTTTGGCTCCGTATCTGATCGTTTGGGGGTATGTAGGTATATATAGGAGGAAGGAGTACGTCGGTGGAGCAACAGGGGGCCCACGAGGGTGGAGGGCGCGCCTGGGGGGTAGGTGTGCCCCCTACCTCGTGGCCTCCTCCTTTATTTCTTGACGTAGGGTCCAAGTCTGGATCATGTTCGGTGAGAAAATCACGTTCCCGAAGGTTTCATTCTGTTTGGACTCCGTTTGATATTCCTTTTCTTCGAAACCCTAAAATAGGCAAAAAAACAGCAATTCTGGGCTGGGCCTCCGGTTAATAGGTTAGTCCCCAAAATAATATAAAAGTGGATAAGAAAGCCCAATAATGTCCAAAACAATATATAATATAGTATGGAGCAATAAAAAATTATAGATACGTTGGAGACGTATCAAGCATCCCCAAGCTTAATTCCTGCTCGCCCTCGAGTAGGTAAATGATAAAAACAGAATTTTTGATGCGGAGTGCTACTTGGCATAATTTTAATGTAATTCTTCTTAATTTTGGTATGAATATTCAGATCCGAAAGATTCAAGATAAAAGTTCATATTGACATAAAAATAATAATACTTCAAGCATACTAACTAAGCAATTATGTCTTCTCAAAATAACATGGCCAAAGAAAGTTCATCCCTACAAAATCATATAGTTTAGTCATGCTCCATTTTCGTCACACAAGAATGCTCTCATCATGCACAACCCCGATGACAAGCCAAGCAATTGTTTCATACTTTAGTAATCTCAAATCTATAAACTTTCACGCAATATATGAGTGCGAGCCATGGACATAGCACTATGGGTGGAATAGAATATGATGATGGAGGTTATCTGGAGAAGACAAAAAGGAGAAAGTCTCACATCAACGAGGCTAATCAATGGGCTATGGAGATGCCCATAGATTGATGTTAATGCAAGGAGTAGGGATTGCCATGCAATGGATGCACTAGAGCTATAAATGTATGAAAGCTCAACAAAAGAAACTAAGTGGGTGTGCATCCAACTTGCTTGCTGACGAAGACCTAGGGCACTTGAGGAGGCCCATTGTTGGAATATACAAGCCAAGTTCTACAATGAAAAATTCCCACCAGTATATGAAAGTGACAAAACAAAAGACTCTCTATCATGAAGATTATGGTGCTACTTTGAAGCACAAGTGTGGCAAATGATAGTAACATTATCCCTTCTATCTTTTTCTCTCCTTTTTGGGCCTTCTCTTCTTTTTATGGCCTTTCTCTCCTTTTTTAATTCCTCACTTGGGACAATGCTCTAGAAATGATGATCATCACACTTCTATTTATTTACAACTCAATGATTACAACTCGATGCTAGAACAAAAGATGACTCTATATGAATGCCTCCGGCGGTGTACCGGGATATGCAATGAACCAAGAGTGACATGTATGAAAGAATTATGAACGGTGGCTTTGCCACAAATACTATGTCAACTACATGATCATGCTAAGCAATATGACAATGATGAATGTGTCATGATAAACGGAACGGTGGAAAGTTGCATGGCAATATATCTCGGAATGGCTATGGAAATGCCATAATAGGTAGGTATGGTGGCTGTTTTGAGAAAGATATAAGGAGGTTTATGTGTGAAAGAGTGTATCATATCACGGGGTTTGGATGCACCGACGAAGTTTGCACCAACTCTCAATGTGAGAAAGGGCAATGCACGGTGAAGAGGCTAGGAATGATGGAAGGGTGAGAGTGCGTATAATCCATGGACTCAACATTAGTCATAAAGAACTCACATACTCATTGCAAAAATCTACAAGTCATCAAAAACCAAGCACTACGCGCATGCTCCTAGGGGGGTAGATTGGTAGGAAAAGACTATCGCTCGTCCCCGACCGCCACTCATAAGGAGGACAATCAAAGAACACCTCATGTTTCAAATTTGTTACATAACGTTTACCATACGTGCATGCTACGGGACTTGCAAACTTCAACACAAGCATTTCTCAAATTCACAACTACTCAACTAGCACGACTTTGATATTATTACCTCCATATCTCAAAACAATCATCAAGCATCGAACTTCTCTTAGTATTCAAAACACTCATAAGAATTTTTTTACTAATCTTGAATACCTAGCATATTAGGATTATTTAAGCTAATTACCATGCTATTTAAGACTCTCAAAATAATCTAAGTGAAGCATGAGAGATCAATAGTTTCTATAAAACAAATCCACCACCGTGCTCTAAAAGATATAAGTGAAGTACTAGAGCAAAACTATATAACTCAAAAGATATAAGTGAAGCACATAGAGTATTCTAAAAAATTCCAAATCAAGTATGGCTCTCTCAAAAGGTGTGTACAGCAAGGATGATTGTGGTAAACTAAAAAGCAAAGACTCAAATCATACAAGATGCTCCAAGCAAAACACATATCATGTGGTGAATAAAAATATAGCTCCAAGTAAAGTTACTGATAGAAGTAGACGAAAGAGGGGATGCCTTCCGGGACATCCCCAAGATTTGGCTTTTAGGTGTACTTAGATTATCTTGGGGGTTCCATGGGAATCCCCAAGCTTAGGCTCTTGCCACTCCTTGTTCCATAATCCATCAAATCTTTACCCAAAACTTGAAAACTTCACAACACAAAACTTAAAGTAGAAAATCTCGTGAGCTCCGTTAGCGAAAGAAAACAAAAGACCACTTCAAGGTACTGTAATGAACTCATTCTTTATTTATATTGGTGTTAAACCTACTGTATTCCAACTTCTCTATGGTTTATAAACTATTTTACTAGCCATAGATTCATCAAAATAAGCAAACAACACACGAAAACAGAATCTGTCAAAAACAGATCAGTCTGTAGTAATCTGTAACTAGCGCAAGATCTGGAACCCCAAAAATTCTAAAATAAATTGGTGGACGTGAGAAGTTTATCTATTAATAATCTTCAAAAAGAATTAACTAAATAGCACTTTCCAAATAACAATGGCAGCAGTTCTCGTGAGCGCTAAAGTTTCTGTTTTTTACAGCAAGATATCAAGACTTTCCCCAAGTCTTCCCAACGGTTCTACTTGGCACAAACACTAATTAAACACAAAAAAACACAACCAAAACAGAGGCTAGGTAAATTATTTATTACTAAACATGAGCAAAAAGCAAGGAATAAAAATAAAATTGGGTTGCCTCCCAACAAGCGCTATCGTTTAATGCCCCTAGCTAGGCATAAAAAGCAAGGATAGATCTAGGTATTGCCATCTTTGGTAGGCAATCCATAAGTGGCTCTCATAATATATTCATAAGGTAATTTAATTTTATTTCTAGTAAAGTGTTCCATGCCTTTCCTTAACGGAAATTGGAATCTAATATTTCTTTCCTTCATATCAATAATAGCACCAATCGTTCTAAGGAAAGGTCTACCAAGAATAATAGGACATGAAGGATTGCAATCTATGTCAAGAACAATAAAATCTACGGGCACATAATTCCTATTTGCGACAATAAGAACATCATTGATTCTTCCCATTGGTTTCTTAATAGTGGAATCCGCAAGGTGCAAGTTTAAAGAGCAATCATCAAAATCACGGAAATCTAACAAATCACACAAAGTCTTTGGAATCATGGAAACACTAGCACCCAAATCACATAAAGCATAGAACTCATGATCTTTAATCTTAATTTTAATAGTTGGTTCCCACTCATCATAAAGTTTTCTAAGGATAGAAACTTCCAACTCAAGTTTTTCTTCATAAGATTGCATCAAGGCATCAACGATATGTTTAGTAAACGCTTTATTTTGACTATAAGCATGATGAGAATTTAGCACGGATTGCAAAAAGGAAATACAATCAATCAAAGAGCAATTTTCATCATTAAATTCCTTGAAATCCAAAATAGTGGGTTTAGCAACATCTAGGGTTTTAATTTCTTCAGTCCCACTTTCATCAAATTTAGCATCAAGATCTAAAAACTCTGAATTTTTGGAACGCCTTCTAGGTAAAGGTGGATCATATTCAGTCCCATAATTATCAAGATTCATATTGCAAAAAAAAGATTTAATAGGGGAAACATCAACAACTTTTAGATCTTCATCTTTATTTTCATAAAAATCCGGTTTAGCGGCCATCCTATTAACTAAGGTAGCCTGCTTATCCGAAATTTCAGCAGTCAATTACTCAAGACGAGCAATTTGGGATCTTAAACCATCAAATTCTTTAGACATATCATCAAGCTCTTTATTCATAAAACTCATAAAACTTTTATGTTCTTTAAGCTCGTTTCTAAAGAAACTATTATGCTCAAATTGCAAGACCATAAAACTCCTGACGTTGTTTTCGATTTCTTCTAACCATTTAAGGTGAAGATCACCAAATCGGGGAAGAGCCATCGAGACAAGCAGGCAAACCAACACACAAGCAAACAAAAAGCAAGCGGGGAAAAGGAGGCAAATAGAGAAAGAGAGGGAGGATAGAGAGAGAGAGGGCGAATAAAATGTCGAGGGTGAAGTGGGGGAGAGGAAAACGAGAGGCAGATGGCAAATAATGTAATGCGGGAGATAAGGGTTGTGATGGGTACTTGGTATGTTGACTTTTACATAGAATCCCCGGCAACGGCGCCAGAAATCTTCTTGCTACCTCTTGAGCACTGCGTTGGATTTCCTTGAAGAGGAAAGGATGATGCAGCAAAGTAGCGTAAGTATTTCCCTCAGTTTTTGAGAACCAAGGTATCAATCCAGTAGGAGGCTACGCGCGAGTCCCTCGTACCTGCACAAAGCAAATAACTCCTCGCAACCAACGCGATAAGGGGTTGTCAATCCCTTCACGGTCACTTACGAGAGTGAGATCTGATAGATGTGATAGGATAATATTTTTGGTGTTTTTATGATAAAGATGCAAAGTAAAAAGCAAAGGAAATAACTAAGTATTGGAAGATTAATATGATGAAGATAGACCCGGGGGCCATAGGTTTCACTAGTGGCTTCTCTCAAGAGCATAAGTATTTTACGGTGGGTGAACGAATTACTGTTGAGCAATTGACAGAATTGAGCATAGTGATACGTCTTCGTCGTATCTACTTTTCCAAACACTTTTGCCCTTGTTTTGGACTCTAACTTGTATGATTTGAATGGAACTAACCTGGACTGACTCTGTTTTCAGCAGAATTGCCATGGTGTTGTTTTATGTGCAGAAAACAAATATTCTTGAAATGACCTGAAACTCCACGGAACATCTTAGAAAAAATAATAAAAAATCCTCGCCAAAGATGAAGACCAGGGGGCCCATACCCTTCTCACGAGGGTGGGGGCGCGCCCCCTCCTAGGGCGCGCCCCTACCTCATGGGCCCCCTGGAAACCCTCCGACGCCAACTCCAACTATATATATTCGCTTTCGGAGAGAGAAAATTAGGGAGAAGAAATCATCGCGTTTTACGATACGGAGCCGCCGCCAAGCCCTAAAACCTCTTGGGAGGGCTGATCTGGAGTCCGTTCGGGGCTCCGGAGAGGGGGATTCGTCGCTGTCGTCATCATCAACCATCCTCCATCACTAATTTCATGATGCTCACCGCCGTGCGTGAGTAATTCCATCGTAGGCTTGCTGGACGGTGATGGGTTGGATGAGATTTATCATGTAATCGAGTTAGTTTTGTTAGGGTTTGATCCCTAGTATCCATTATGTTCTGAGATTAATGTTGCTATGACTTTGCTATGCTTAATGCTTGTCACTAGGGCCCGAGTGCCATGATTTCAGATATGAACCTATTATGTTTTCATGAGTATATGTGAGTTCTTGATCCTATCTTGCAAGTCTATAGTCACCTACTATGTGTTATGATCCGGCAACCCCGAAGTGACAATAATCGGGACCACTCCCGGTGATGACCTTAGTTTGAGGAGTTCATGTATTCACTATGTGCTAATGCTTTGTTCCGGTTCTCTATTAAAAGGAGGCCTTAATATCCCTTAGTTTCCAATAGGACCCCGCTGCCATAGGAGGGTAGGACAAAAGATGTCATGCAAGTTCTTTTCCATAAGCACGTATGACTATATACGGAATACATGCCTACATTACATTGATGAATTGGAGCTAGTTCTGTGTCACCCTATGTTATGACTGTTACATGATGAACCGCATCTGGCATAATTATCCATCACTGATCCGGTGCCTACGAGTTTTCCCTATACTGGTTTACGCTTATTTACTTTCCCGCTGCTACTGTTACAATCACTACAAAATACCAAAAACATTACTTTTGCTGTCTTTACTTTTGTTGCTGCTACCACCACTATCATATTACTGTGCTACTAAACACTTTGCTACAGATACTAAGTTTCCAGGTGTGGTTGAATTGACAACTCAGCTGCTAATACTTGAGAATATTCTTTGGCTCCCCTTGTGTCGAATCAATAAATTTGGGTTGAATACTCTACCTTCGAAAGCTATTGCGATCCCCCATACTTGTGGGTTATCAAGACTAATTTCTAGCGCCGTTGCCGGGGAGCATAGCTCTATTCTTTGAGTCACTTGGGATTTATATCTGCTGGACACTATGAAGAACTTGAGAGATCCAAAACCAAGATCTATCCCTCAACTACGAGGGGAGGTAAGGAACTGCCATCTAGCTCTGCACTTGATTCACCTTCTGTTATGAGTAAGTTTGCGACACCTACATCTGCTTCTGCTATTCGTTCTGATATGTCGCATGTTATTGATGATGCCACTTCTGCTATGCATGATACTTATGATGAAACTGCTTCTATGCCTGATACCACTGTGCCCCTTGGTGAATTTCTTGATGAACAAATTGCTAGGGCTAGAGAAAAAGAAATTATTGAATCTGAATACGATGATGATAGTGATGATGAAAATATGCCTGTTATCCCCGAGGGCTATCTTTTTGTCATGGAATCTTCTGCCGCTATTTTGCTTGCAAAGATAGATATGAGCTTAAGAGGTTATTAATTAAATGGAACAAAGAATCACTTAGAGATAAAATGAAACCCAACCCTGCTTTTGCTACTTCACCTATTTGTGTTCCTGATAAGGATTATGAATTCTCTGTTGATCCTGTTATAATTACTTTGGTTGAATCTGATCCGTTTTATGGCTATGAATCTGAAACTGTCGTGGCACATCTTACTAAGTTAAATGATATAGCTGCACTGTTTACTAATGATGAGAGACCGCGTTACTTTTATATACTCAAAATATTTCCGTTCTCATTAAAGGGTGATGCTAAGATATGGTTTAATTCTCTTGATCCTGGTTGTGTGCGTAGTCCCCAGGATATGATTTATTACTTCTCTGCTAAATATTTCCCTGCTCATAAGAAACAAGCTGCTTTGAGGGAAATATACAACTTCGTGCAAATTAAAGAAGAGAGTCTCCCACAAGCTTGGGGGAGGCTTCTCAAGTTACTTAATGCTTTGCCTGATCATCCTCTTAAGAAACCCGAAATACTTGATATCTTTTATAATGGACTAACCGATGCTTCGAGAGATTACCTGGATAGTTGTGCTGGTTCTCTTTTCAGGGAAAGAACACCGAATGAAGCTGAAATTCTATTGAATAATATGTTGACAAATGAAAATAATTGGGCACCTCCTGAGCCACCTCCTGAACCAGCTCCTGCTCCAATTTCTGAGCCTATTCCTAAACCAACTCCGAAGAAGAGAGGTGTTCTATTTCTCAGTCCCGAAGATATGCAAGAGGCAAAGAAATCTATGAAAGAAAAAGGTATTAAAGCTAAAGATGTTAAGAATTTACCGCCTATTGAAGAAATACATGGTCTTAATCTACCGTCTATCGAAGAAACATATGATCTTGATCACTTATTTACTGAAGAACCCCCTGACCCCGATATCCCGACACAGGTAGTAAAGGTAAATTCTCTCTATAGATTTGATGAAGGTGATATCCCTCACTATAAGTCTGCTAGGCAATGCTTTGATGAGTTTGATAATTTTATTGTCAAACAAGAAAATTTCAATGCTTATTTTGGTAGACAATTGAAATATGATTCCGATATGCTTAAATACTTGGGTGATTATATGGCTAATATTAAAGGTGAACTTAAACTTGTTAGCAAACATGCTTCTATGGTTAGCACTCAAGTAGAACAAGTACTTAATGCTCAAAAAGAAGTGCTTGATGAAATGAATAGTAAGAAAAATGATTATGCTGTTAGAGTGGCTACTAGAACTGGTAGAATGACTCAAGAACCTTTGTATCCTGAAGGCCACCCTAAGAGAATCGAGCAAGATTCTCAAAGAAATAATATTGATGTTCCTAGTTCTTCTAAAAAGAAGAAGAAGAAAAATGATAGAACTGTGCAAACTTCTAGTGAACCTATTGCTGAACCACCTGATAATCCAAATGATATATCTATGTCTGATGCTGAAACACAATCTGGTAATGAACATGAACCTAGTAATAATATTAATGATGATGTTCATGATGATGCTCAACCTAGTATGACAATGATGTAGAAATTGAACCTGCTGTTGATCTTGATAACCCACAATCAAAGAATCAACGTTATGATAAGGAAGACTTTGTTGCTAGGAAACATGGTAAAGAAAGAGAGCCTTGGGTTTAGAAACCCATGCCTTTTCCTCCCAAACCATCCAAGAAAAAGGATGATGCGGATTTTGAGCGCTTTGCTGAAATGATTAGGCCTATCTTTCTGCGTATGCGATTAACTGATGTGCTCAAAACAAATCCTTATGCTAAATATATGAAGGATATCATTACTAATAAAAGAAAGATATCGGATGCTGAAATTTCCACCATTCTTGCTAATTATACTTTTAAGGGTGGAATACCAAAGAAACTTGGAGACCCCGGAGTACCTACTATACCTTGCTCCATTAAAAGAAATTATATTAAAACTGCTTTATGTGATCTTGGAGCCGGTGTTAGTGTTATGCCTCTCTCTTTATATCGTAGACTTGACTTGAATAAGTTGACACCTACTGAAATATCTTTGCAAATGGCTGATAAATCAACTGCTATACCTGTCGGTATTTGTGAGGATGTGCCTGTTGTGGTTGCAAACGTTACTATTTTAACGGACTTTGTTATACTTGATATTCCTGAAGATGATAGTATGTCTATTATTCTTGGAAGACCTTTTCTTAATACTGCAGGGGCTATTATTTATTGCAACAAAGGCAATGTCACTTTTCATGTTAATGGTAATGAGCATACGGTACACTTTCCGAGGAAACAACCTCAAGTTCATAGTATCAACTCTATTGGAAAAATTCCATCGATTATATTTGGAGGTTTTGAATTTCCTCTTCTTACTGTCAAGAAGAAATATGATATTCTTATTATAGGGGATGTGCATATCCCCGTTGAAGTAACTTAGTGTTATTCGAAATTTCTCCGGTTTCATGATTATCAGAATGAGTTTGTTAAAAAGACTTGATCAACCTTGTTAGTGGATTCTTTTTGATGAGCATGAGATGGATGAAACTAGAAGCACAACCTTCTGTACCCTCTCTATACTTTCTGTTATTTATATTAAATAAAGTAAAAATAGCATTTTTCTGTCTGTTTCCTGACTTATCCGTGCAATATAAAAATATCCCAAAAATAAAAGTCCTCAGAATGCCATGCCAATTGAATATGATTTTTTCGGGAATATTTGAGGATTTACTGTGCAAAAGTTACCGCGGGAGGAGCTGCCACCTGGCCACGAGGGTGGTGGGCGCGCCCCCCTGCCTCGTGGGCCCATGGTGTCCCTCCTACACTTATCCCAGCACCCATCTTCTTCCTCTGTCTCACACAAACCCGAAAAACCAACTCAAGCACGAGTTCCAGCCACTTTTGCTGTGATTTTTTATCTCCTTGCTCAAAGCACCTCGCGCAAAACTGCTTGGGGAGATTGTTCCTTGGTATATGACTCCTCCATTGGTCCAATTAGTTTTTGTCCTAGTGCTTTATTCTTTGCAAATTTGTGCTGCATAGGTAACCATGTACTTGAACTTGCATGTCAAATTTATATGGTCAAAGGTACTTTTGATGCATGATATAGGCCCTAGGTACTTGTAGGAGTAGTTGCTATCAGTTTTATTGAAGTTGGTTCACTTTTGTTTGAAGTTACTAAAAATTTCAGAATTTTTCAGTGAAAAACAATATGCTTAGGAAGATGTTCCAAGGTGGTTCTTCTAAGAAGCAAGGGCCCAGGATTGCTATGCGCGATGCTGATGAGGATCCACCAAGAGACGCTCCGGTACGACCTTGCGAATGGCCGTCGAAAAATTTTATGGACCGTGCGGGAATCAAAGAAGAATTCAAAGCATATTTGCGCAATGCCGGTCTTGAGGATTTTGAGGCTAACAAATGCCCCCAGTATCATGATCTCACAAGTTAATTTGTGAGGAGGTTTGAGTATTCATCTTCGCGTAATTCTCCTTTAGTCATGTTTGATCTTTATGACAAATCTTATACCATGGACCTAGAGGATTTCACTTCTGCTTGCAAACTTCCATCATGGGGTAGTGTTAGGGATCCTCCTAAATCTAAATTTAGAAACTTTCTTGCTAGTATAACTGTGGGGGAATCTAGAGATATAACGCAGGCTACCATAGGGAGCATTCACTTTCCTGCTATACATTATTTTGCTCTCTTCATCGGTAGATGCATAAATGCTAAGGATGAAGCATGTCACATGTGTGTCCCTGATCTTAGCATTCTTAGGAGTGCTGTGTTAGGAGACCAATCTTATCATATGGGAGCCATTGTAGCTCGTAGGTTGCATCATAATAGACATAATGGAGATTTCTTTGGAGGAATTTATGCAACCCGTTTAGCTAATTTTCTTGAGATAGACATTCGTGAGGGTGATACGGAGTTGCCTCCTGCATATTTAAATTATGACTCTATGGCTTCGCATCAGTTTGTCGAGAGGCCTGAATCACCTCTCTTATATCGTTTAATTTTTGATAAACGACATGTTTTCCGTATTACTCTCCCTGCTCCTGCTTTCTTTGATTCACAAACAAAAGGAAGACATGTTATTACCTGAGAGGAGGCAGAAGAGTACGAGAGGAGAGCGGAGGCAGCTCGACTCCACGCTACAGCTCAGCAGGCGATAACCGCTGCACATCAGTATGATCCCAACTATTCTTCATCGCAGTACAACCCCAACAACCATTATTATGGATATCCGCCAGGCCAGCCGTGGCCATAGACCAACTTAGGCCAAAAGCCTAAGCTTGGGGGAGTACGTATTTCTCACCGACATTACATTTATGTTCACACACACTCATTGCTAGATGTCGGTGCTCATACTTTTTCACTGTAATATCCATGCTAGTTTATTTTCTTTTTCCTGCTTTCTTCTTGTGTGTTTGTTAAACCTTAAGAAAAACAAAAAAAATCAGTAGTAGTTTATTTTTCTGCTGTAGTAGTAATAATTAAAAAGAAAACCCAAAAATATTTCCCGTTCTTCTTTTGCTTGTTGGGAGCTTTCCCGTGTAAATAGTTTTATTTCTTTTCTTTTCTTTGGGGGTCAGCAGGAGAAGACCATAATTAAATTGTTGAAGTGGCTCTTATATGCATTATTGTTGATTTAACCAAGAGCCCATATTGCCTTGTCTTCTCCTGTTTATTGAATGCTCGCAGATTCCAGCTTAGTCCAATGCATGTGCACTCTTATTATTATTCACACCGTTCGGTCGTGCAAGTGAAAGGCAATTATGATGATATATGATGGACTGACTGAGATGAGAAAAGCTGGTATGAACTCGACCTCTTTTGTTTTTGTAAATATGATGAGCCCGTCGTTCTTGATTCAGCTTATTATGAATAAACATGTTTGCAATGACAATTAGAGATCATAGTTGCTTGTGCCATGCTTGATTAGCTATGAGTTATAATGGTTTACCTTGTGTGCCAACATGCTATTGAGATGATTATGATGTGGTATGATGGGGTGGTATCCTCCTTTGAATGATTTAAGTGACTTGACTTGGCACATGTTCACGCATGTAGTTGAAAAAAATCAACAAAGCCTTCATGATATTTATGTTCATGGTGGATTATATCCTACTCATGCTTGCATCCAATGTTTATTAATTTTAATGCATGTACATGGCTGTTGTCGCTCTCTAGTTGGTCGCTTCCTAGTCTTTTGCTAGCCTTCACCTGTAGTAGGCGGGAATACTGCTTGTGCATCCAATCCCTTAAACCCCAAAGTTATTCCAGATGAGTCCACCATACCTTCCTATATGCGGTATCTACCTGCCGTTCCAAGTAAATTTGTATGTGCCAAACTCTAAACCTTTAAATAAACATTCTGTTTTGTATGCTCGAATAGCTCATGTATCAACCAAGGCTGTCCTTATCTTCCATGTTAGGCGGGTTATTCTCAAGAGGAGTGGACTCCGCTCCTCACTCACGAGAAAATGGCTGGTCACCGGGATGCCCAGTCCCATGCTTTATGCAAACTAAATCAAAATTAATTGCAAACAAAACTCCCCCTGGGACCTGATGTATGTTGGAGGCATTCGTTGTTTCGAGCAAGCCATGGATTGATGCCTGTTGGTGGAGGGGGAGTATAAACTTTACCATTCTGTTTGGGAACCGCCTATAATGTGTGTAGCATGGAAGATATCGCCATCTCTTAGTTGTTACGTTGACAATGAAAGTATACCGCTCAAAATACAATTTATCTCTATTTCCAAACCGAGCTCTGGCACCTCTACAAATCCCTGCTTCCCTCTGCGAAGGGCCTATCCATTTACTTTTATGTTGAGTCATCACCCTCTTATTAAAAAGCACTAGCTGGAGAGCACAGCTGTCATTTGCATTCATCACTGTTAATTTATATTGGGTATGACTATGATTGGATCTCTTTTACCATGAATTACAATGTCTAGTCAGTCCTTGATCTTTAAAGGTGCTCTGCATTTATGTTTTGCGGTCTCAGAAAGGGCTAGCGAGATACCATCTTGTTATATCATATTATGATTTGTTTTGAGAAAGTGTTGTCATCCGAGATTTATTATTATGACTTGCTAGTTGATTATGCTATTGATATGACTAATTATGAGACATGAGAATTATTGCAAATGTGGTTAGTTATGATCTATGCTGAAAACTTGAATGCTGGCTTGACATAGTTACAACAACAAGAGCAAACAGAGTTTGTAAAAGTTTTTCTTTCTTTCTTTCAGTTTGTCAACTGAATTGCCTGAGGACAAGCAAGGGTTTACACTTGGGGGAGTTGATACGTCTCCGTCGTATCTACTTTTCCAAACACTTTTGCCCTTGTTTTGGACTCTAACTTGTATGATTTGAATGGAACTAACCCGGACTGACGCTGTTTTCAGCAGAATTGCCATGGTGTTGTTTTATGTGCAGAAAACAAATATTCTCGGAATGACCTGAAACTCCACGGAACATGTTAGAAAAAATAATAAAAAATCCTCGCCAAAGATGAAGACCAGGAGGCCCACACCCTTCTCACGAGGGTGGGGGGTGCACCCCCTAGGGCGCGCCCCCTACCTCGTGGGCCCCCTGGAAACCCTCCGACGCCAACTCCAACTCTATATATTCGCTTTCGGAGAGAAAAAAATCAGGGAGAAGAAATCATCGCGTTTTACGATACGGAGCCGCCGCCAAGCCCTAAAACCTCTCGGGAGGGCTGATTTGGAGTCCGTTCGGGGCTTCGGAGAGGGGGATTCGTCGCCGTCGTCATCATCAACCATCCTCCATCACCAATTTCATGATGCTCACCGCCGTGCATGAGTAATTCCATCGTAGGCTTGCTGGACAAAGATTTAATAGGGGACACATTAATAACTTTTAGATCTTCATCTTTATTTTCATAAAAATCCAGTTTAGCGGCCATCCTATTAACTAAGGTAGCCTGCTTATCCGAAATTTCAGCAGTCAATTTCTCAAGACGAGCAATTTGGGATCTTAAACCATCAAATTCTTTAGACATATCATCGAGCTCTTTATTAATAAAACTCATAAAACTTTTCTGTTCTTTAAGCTCGTTTCTAAAGAAACTATTATGCTCAAATTGCAAGACCATAAAACTCCTGACGTTGTTTTCGATTTCTTCTAACCTTTTAAGGTGAAGATCACCAAATCGGGGAAGAGCCATCGAGACAAGCAGGCAAACCAACACACAAGCAAACAAAAAGCAAGCGGGGAAATGGAGGCAAATAGAGAAAGAGAGGGAGGATAGAGAGAGAGGGCGAATAAAATGTCGAGGGTGAAGTGGGGGAGAGGAAAACGAGAGGCAGATGGCAAATAATGTAATGCGGGAGATAAGGGTTGTGATGGGTACTTGGTATGTTGACTTTTACGTAGAATCCCCGGCAACGGCGCCAGAAATCTTCTTGCTACCTCTTGAGCACCGCGTTGGATTTCCTTGAAGAGGAAAGGATGATGCAGCAAAGTAGTGTAAGTATTTCCCTCAGTTTTTGAGAACCAAGGTATCAATCCAGTAGGAGGCTACGTGCGAGTCCCTCGTACCTGCACAAAGCAAATAACTCCTCGCAACCAACACGATAAGGGGTTGTCAATCCCTTCACGGTCACTTACGAGAGTGAGATCTGATAGATATGATAGGATAATATTTTTGGTGTTTTTATGATAAAGATGCAAAGTAAAAAGCAAAGGAAATAACTAAGTATTGGAAGATTAATATGATGAAGATAGACCCGGGGGCCATAGGTTTCACTAGTGGCTTCTCTCAAGAGCATAAGTATTTTACGGTGGGTGAACGAATTACTGTTGAGCAATTGACAGAATTGAGCATAGTGATACGTCTCCGTCGTATCTACTTTTCCAAACACTTTTGCCCTTGTTTTGGACTCTAACTTGTATGATTTGAATGGAACTAACCCGGACTGACGCTGTTTTCAGCAGAATTGCCATGGTGTTGTTTTATGTGCAGAAAACAAATATTCTCGGAATGACTTGAAACTCCACGGAACATCTTATAAAAAATAAAAAAAATCATCGCCAAAGATGAAGACCAGGGGGCCCACACCCTTCTCACGAGGGTGGGGGGGCACGCCCCCCCTAGGGTGTGCCCCCTACCTCGTGGGCCCCCTGGAAATCCTCCGACGCCAACTCCAACTATATATATTCGCTTTCGGAGAGAGAAAATCAGGGAGAAGAAATCATCGCGTTTTACGATATGGAGCCGCCGCCAAGCCCTAAAACCTCTCGGGAGGGCTGATCTGGAGTCCGTTCGGGGCTCCGGAGAGGGGGATTCGTCGCCGTCGTCATCATCAACCATCCTCCATCACTAATTTCATGATGCTCACCGCCGTGCGTGAGTAATTCCATCGTAGGCTTGCTAGACGGTGATGGGTTGGATGAGATTTATCATGTAATCGAGTTAGTTTTGTTAGGGTTTGATCCCTAGTATCCATTATGTTCTGAGATTGATGTTGCTATGACTTTGCTATGCTTAATGCTTGTCACTAGGGCCCGAGTGCCATGATTTCAGATCTGAACCTATTATGTTTTCATGAATATATGTGAGTTCTTGATCCTATCTTGCAAGTCTATAGTCACCTACTATGTGTTATGATCCGGCAACCCCGAAGTGACAATAATCGGGACCACTCCCGATGATGACCTTAGTTTGAGGAGTTCATGTATTCACTATGTGCTAATGCTTTGTTCCGGTTCTCTATTAAAAGGAGGCCTTAATATCCCTTAATTTCCATTAGGACCCCGCTGCCACGGGAGGGTAGGACAAAAGATGTCATGCAAGTTCTTTTCCATAAGCACGTATGACTATATACGGAATACATGCCTACATTACATTGATGAATTGGAGCTAGTTCTGTGTCACCCTATGTTATGACTGTTACATGATGAACCGCATCCAGCATAATTATCCATCAGTGATCCGGTGCCTACGAGTTTTCTCTATACTAGTTTACGCTTATTTACTTTCCCGCTGCTACTGTTACAATCACTACAAAATACCAAAAACATTACTTTTGCTGTCTTTACTTTTGTTGCTGATACCACCACTATCATATTACTGTGCTACCAAACACTTTGCTGTAGATACTAAGTTTCCAGGTGTGGTTGAATTGACAACTCAGCTGCTAAAACTTGAGAATATTCTTTGGCTCCCCTTGTGTCGAATCAATAAATTTGGGTTGAATACTCTACCCTCGAAAGCTGTTGTGATCCCCTATACTTGTGGGTCATCACATAGTTATGAGAATATCTAGGTATGATCATGTATATAGGCATCACGTCCGAGACAAGTAGACCGACTCCTGCCTGCATCTACTACTATTACTGCACTCATCGACCGCTATCCAGCATGCATCTAGAGTATTAAGTTCATGAAAACAGAGTAATGCCATAAGCAAGATGACATGATGTAGAGGGATAAATTCATGCAAGATGATAAAAACCCCATCTTGTTATCCTCGATGTCAACAATACAATACGTGCCTTGCTGCCCCTACTGTCACTGGGAAAGGACACCGCAAGATTGAACCCAAAGCTAAGCACTTCTCCCATTGCAAGAAAGATCAATCTAGTAGGCCAAACCAAACTGATAATTCGAAGAGACTTGCAAAGATAACCAATCATACATAAAAGAATTTAGAGAAGATCCAAATATTGTTCATAGATAATCTTGATCATAAACCCACAATTCATCGGTCTCAACAAACACACCGCAAAAACAAGATTACATCGAATAGATCTCCACAAGAGAGGGAGAACATTGTATTGAGATCCAAAAAGAGAGAAGAAGCCATCTAGCTAATAACTATGGACCCGAAGATCTGAGGTAAACTACTCACACTTCATCGGAGAGGCTATGGTGTTGATGTAGAAGCCCTCCATGATGGATGCCCCCTCCGGCGGAGCTCCAGGACAGGCCCCAAGATGGGATCTCATGGATACAGAAAGTTACGTCGGTGGAATTAGGGTTTTGGCTCCGTATCTGATCGTTTGGGGGTACATAGGTATATATAGGAGGAAGGAGTACATCGGTGGAGCAACAGGGGGCCCACGAGGGTGGAGGGCACGCCTGGGGGGGGGTAGGCATGCCCCTACCTCGTGGCCTCCTCCTTTATTTCTTGACGTAGGGTCCAAGTCTCCTGGATCATGTTCGGTGAGAAAATCACGTTCCCAAAGGTTTCATTCCGTTTGGACTCCGTTTGATATTCCTTTTCTTCGAAACCCTAAAATAGGCAGAAAACAACAATTCTGGGCTGGGCCTCCGGTTAATAGGTTAGTCCCAAAAATAATATAAAAGTGGATAATAAAGCCCAATAATGTCCAAAACAGTAGATAATATAGCATGGAGCAATAAAAAATTATAGATACGTTGGAGACGTATCACCTGTGCATCATTCCGTCGTCACATATGATAGGTAGAGTTTCACTTTTTGCAAGGTTAACCCTCAACCCCGAGGCCTCATCGAAGAGCTGTAATATCGTAGCACAAGCGTGGAGGTCCGTGTCGTTCGGCTTGAGGAAAAGCATGACATCGTCCGCAAATACTGGTAGTCGTTGTCGCAGTCCTGATCCGGCAAGGGGCGTCAGAATTCCACGCATTGTTTCCAGCTCTACCATTATGTGGAGTGGCTCCATCACCAAAAAAAGCATAGGGGACAAAGGGGCCCCCTCGCGCATCCCAGAACAGTTGTAAATCAGCAGACCTGGTTGTCCATTTACCAAGATCCTTGTATAAGAGCTCCCTAGCAAGCCAGACCACATTGAAGTAAATATTCCCTAGAGGCAATAATAAAGTGATTATTTATTTCCTTATATCATGATAACTGTTTATTATTCATGCTAGAATTGTATTAACCGGAAACTTAGTACATGTGTGAATACATAGACAAACATAGTGTCACTAGTATGCCTCTACTTGACTAGCTCGTTGAATCAAAGATGGTTAAGTTTCCTAGCCATAGACATGAGTTGTCATTTGATTAACGGGATCACATCATTAGAGAATGATATGATTGACTTGACCCATCCGTTAGCTTAGCACGATGATCATCTAGTTTGTTGCTTTTGCTTTCTCCATAACTATACATGTTCCTATGACTATGAGATCATGCAACTCCTGAATACTGGAGGATAAATTTGTGTGCTACCAAACGTCACAACGTAACTGGGTGATTATAAAGGTGCTCTACAGATGTCTCCGATGGTGTTTGTTGAGTTGGCATGGATCGAGATTAGGATTTGTCACTCCGATTGTCGGAGAGATATCTCTGGGCCCTCTTGGTAATGCACATCACTATAAGCCTTGCAAGCAATGTGACTAATGAGTTAGTTACGGGATGTTGCATTACGAAACGAGTAAAGAGACTTGCCAGTAACGAGATTGAACTAGGTATTGAGATACCGACGATCGAATCTTGGGCAAGTAACATACCGATGATAAAGGGAACAACGTATACCGTTATGCGGTTTGACCGATAAAGATCTTCGTAGAATATGTAGGAACCAATATGAGCATCTAGGTTCCGCTATTGGTTATTGACCGGAGATGAGTCTCAGTCGTGTCTACATAGTTCTCGAACCCGTAGGGTCCACACGCTTAACGTTCGATGACGATCGGTATTACGAGTTTATGTGTTTTGATGTACCGAAGGTAGTTCGGAGTCCCGGATTTGATCACGGACATGACGAGGAGTCTCGAAATGGTCGAGACATAAAGATCGATATATTGGTATCCTATATTTGGACATCGGAATGGTTCCGAGTGGTTCGGGCATTTTTCCAGAGTATCGGGAGGTTACTGGAACCCCCCGTGGAGTATATGGGCCTTAGTGGAATAGTGGAGAGGGAAGGGAAAAGAGGGAGGCGCATCCCCAAGCCCAATCTGAATTGCGAGGGGGGCCAGCCCCCTTTCCTTCCTCCCTCTCTCCTGCTTCCTTCCTCTCCTACTCCTACTTGAAAGGGCTCCTACTTCTACTAGGAAAGGGGGGAATCCTACTCCCGGAGGGAGTAGGACTCCCCCAGGGCGCGCCATAGAGAGGGCCGTCCCTCCCCCTCCTCCACTCCTTTATATACGGGGAGGGGGGCACCCCATGGAGACACAAGTTGATCAGTTGATCTTTTAGCCGTGTGCGGTGCCCCCCTCCACCATAATCCACCTCGGTTATATCGTAGCAGTGCTTAGGCGAAGCCCTGTTCCGGTAGCAACATCATCACCGTCATCACGCCGTCGTGCTGACAGAACTCTCCCACGGAGCTCTACTGGATCGTGAGTTCGCGGGACGTCACCGAGCTGAACGTGTGCATATCGTACAGGTGCCGTACGTTCAGTACTAGGATCGTTCGATCGTGAAGACGTACGACTACATCAACCGCGTTGGCATAACGCTTCCGCTTACGGTCTAGGAGGGTACGTAGACAACACTCTCCCCTCTCGTTGCTATGCATCACCATGATCTTGCGTGTGCATAGGCATTTTTTTGAAATTACTGCGTTCTCCAACAGTGGCATCCGAGCCAGGTTTATGCATAAATGTTATTTGCACGAATAGAACACAAAGGAGTTGTGGGCGTGGGTATATACATATTTCTTGCCGTCACTAGTTGATTCTTGATACAGCGGCATTGTTGGATGAAGCAACCCAGACCGACATTACGCGTACGCTTACGCGAGACTGGTTCTACCGACGTGCTTCGCACACAAGTGGCTACTGGGTGTCTGTTTCTCTAGCTTTAGTTGAATCGGATTCAATGAACAATGTTCTTTCTGAAGATCAAAAAGCAATCACTATACCGCATTATGGTTTTTGATGCGTAGGTAAGAACGGTTCTTGCTCAGCCCGTAGCAGCCACGTAAAACTTGCAACAACAAAGTAGAGGACATCTAACTTGTTTTTGCAGGGCATGTTGTGATGTGATATGGTCAAGACATGATGCTAAATTTATTGTATGAGATGATCATGTTTTGTAACACAGTTATCGGCAACTGGCAGGAGCCATATGGCTGTCGCTTTATTGTATGAAATGCAATCGCCATGTAATTGCTTTACTTTATCACTAAGCGGTAGCGATAGTCGTGGAGGCAATAGTTTGCATGACGACAACGATGCTTCCATGGAGATCAAGATGTCAAGCCGGTGACGATGGTGATCATGACGGTGCTTTGGAGATGGAGATCACAGGCACAAGATGATGATGGCCATATCATATCACTTATATTGATTGCATGTGATGTTTATCTTTTATGCATCTTATTTTGCTTAGTTCGGCGGTAGCATTATAAGATGATCTCTCACTAAAATTCAAGGTATAAGTGTTCTCCCTGAGTATGCACCGTTGCGACAGTTCGTCATGCCGAGACACCACGTGATGATCGGGTGTGATAAGCTCTACATTCACATACAACGGTGCAAGCCAGTTTTGCACACGCGGAATATTCGGGTTAAACTTGACGAGCCTAGCATATGCAGAAATGGCCTCGGAACACTGGAGACCAAAAGGTCGAACGTGAATCATATAGTAGATATGATCAACATAGTGATGTTTACCATTGAAAACTACTCCATCTCACGTGATGATCGGACATGGTTTAGTTGATTTGGATCACGTGATCATTTAAATGACTAGAGGGATTGTTGGGGAACGTTGCAGAAAACAAAAAAATTTCCTACGTTTCACCAAGATCAATCTATGGAGTCAACTAGCAACGAGAGGAGAGTGCATCTACATACCCTTGTAGATCGCGTGCGGAAGCGTTCAAGAGAACGGGGATGATGGAGTCGTACTCGCCGTGATCCAAATCACCGATGACCAAGTGCCGAACGGACGGCACCTCCGCGTTCAACACACGTACAGAGTGGATGACGTCTCCTCCTTCTTGATCCAGCAAGGGGGAAGGAGAGGTTGATGAAGATCCAGCAGCACGACGGCGTGGTGGTGGATGCAGCAGGGCTTCGCCGAGCTTCTGCGAGAGGGAGAGGTGTAGCAGGGGAGAGGGAGGCGCCAAGGCTTGAGGTGCGGCTGCCCTCCCTCCCCCCCTTTATATAGGCCCCCTAGGGGTGCGCCGGCCCTAGGAGATGGGATCTCCTAGGGGGGGCGGCGGCCAAGGGGGTGGAGTGCCCCCCAAGGCAAGTGGAGGCGCCCCCTCCCCTAGGGTTACCAACCCTAGGCGCATGGGGGGCCCAAAGGGGAGGGGCGCACCAGCCCACTATGGGCTGGTTCCCTCCCCACTTCAGCCCATGAGGCCCTCTGGAATGGGTGGCCCCACCCGGTGGACCCCCGGGACCCTTCCGGTGGTCCCGGTACAATACCGCTGACCCCCGAAACTCTCCCGATGGCCGAAACTGCACTTCCTATATATAATTCTTCACCTCCGGACCATTCTGAAACTCCTCGTGATGTCCGGGATCTCATCCGGGACTCCGAACAACTTTCGGGTTTCTGCATACTCATATCTCTACAACCCTAGCGTCACCGAACCTTAAGTGTGTAGACCCTACGGGTTCGGGAGACATGTAGACATGACCGAGACGACTCTCCGGTCAATAACCAACAGCGGGATCTGGATACCCATGTTGGCTCCCACATGCTCCTCGATGATCTCATCGGATGAACCACGATGTCGAGGATTCAAGCAACCCCGTATACAATTCCCTTTGTCAATCGGTACGTTACTTGCCCGAGATTCGATCGTCGGTATCCCAATACCTCGTTCAATCTCGTTACCGGAAAGTCACTTTACTCGTACCATAATGCATGATCCCGTGACCAGACACTTGGTCACTTTGAGCTCATTATGATGATGCATTACCGAGTGGGCCCAGAGATACCTCTCCGTCATACGGAGTGACAAATCCCAGTCTCGATTTGTGCCAACCCAACAGACACTTTTGGAGATACCTGTAACATACCTTTATAGTCACCCAGTTACGTTGTGACGTTTGGTACACCCAAACCACTCCTACGGTATGCGGGAGTTACACGATCTCATGGTCTAAGGAAAAGATACTTGACATTGGAAAAACTCTAGCAAACGAACTATACGATCTTGTGCTATGTTTAGGATTGGGTCTTGTCCATCACATCATTCTCCTAATGATGTGATCTCGTTATCAATGACATCCAATGTCCATAGTCAGGAAACCATGACTATCTGTTGATCAACGAGCTAGTCAACTAGAGGCTTAGTAGGGACATGTTGGTGTCTATGTATTCACACATGTATTACGATTTCCGGATAACACAATTATAGCATGAATAAAAGACAATTATCATGAACAAGGAAATATAATAATAATCCTTTTATTATTGCCTCTAGGGCATATTTCCAACAGTCTCCCACTTGCACTAGAGTCAATAATCTAGTTACATTGTGATGAATCGAACACCCATAGAGTTCTGGTGTTGATCATGTTTTGCTCTAGGGAGAGGTTTAGTCAACGGATCTGCTACATTCAGGTCCGTATGTACTTTACAAATCTCTATGTCTCCATTTTGAACACTTTCACGAATGGAGTTCAAGCGACGCTTGATACGCCTGGTCTTCCTGTGAAACCTGGGCTCCTTGGCAAGTGCAATAGCTCCAGTGTTGTCACATAAGAGTTTGATCGGCCCCGACGCATTGGGTATGACTCCTAGGTCGGTGATGAACTCCTTCACCCAAATTTCTTCATGCGCTGCCTCCGAGGCTGCCATGTACTCCGCCTCACATGTAGATCCCGCCACGACGCTCTGCTTGCAGTTGCACCAGCTTACTGCTCCACCATTCAACATATACACGTATCCGGTTTGTGACTTAGAGTCATCCAGATCTATGTCGAACCTAGCATCGACGTAACCCTTTACGACGAGCTCTTCGTCACCTCCATAAACGAGAAACATGTCCTTAGTCCTTTTCAGGTACTTCAGGATATTCTTGACCGCTGTCCAGTGTTCCTTGCCGGGATTACTTTGGTACCTACCTACCAAACTTACGGCAAGGTTTACATCAGGTCTGGTACACAGCATGGCATACATAATAGACCCTATGGCTGAGGCATAGGGGATGACACTCATCTCTTCTATATCTTCTACCGTGGTCGGACATTGAGCTGAGCTCAATTTCACACCTTGCAACACAGGCAAGAACCCCTTCTTAGACTGATCCATATTGAACTTCTTCAATATCTTATCAAGGTATGTGCTTTGTGAAAGACCTATGAGGCGTCTTGATCTATCTCTATAGATCTTGATGCCTAATATATAAGCAGCTTCTCCAAGGTCCTTCATTGAAAATCTCTTATTCAAGTAGGCCTTAATGCTGTCCAAAAGTTCTATATCATTTCCCATCAAAAGTATGTCATCTACATATAATATGAGAAATGCTACAGAGCTCGCACTCACTTTCTTGTAAACGCAGGCTTCTCCATAAGTCTGCATAAACCCAAACGCTTTGATCATCTCATCAAAGCGAATGTTCCAACTCCGAGATGCTTGCACCAGCCCATAAATCGAGCGTTGGAGCTTGCACACCTTGTCAGCATTCTTAGGATCGACAAAACCTTCCGGCTGCATCATATACAATTCTTCCTTAAGGAAACCATTAAGGAATGCCGTTTTGACGTCCATTTTCCATATCTCATAATTATAGAATGCGGCAATTGCTAACATGATTTGGACGGACTTCAGCTTCGCTACGGGTGAGAAAGTCTCATCGTAGTCAACCCCTTGAACTTGTCGATAACCCTTAGCGACAAGCCGAGCTTTATAGATGGTCACATTACCATCCGCGTCTGTCTTCTTCTTAAAGATCCATTTATTTTCTATGGCTCGCCACTCAACGGGCAAGTCAGTCAAAGTCCATACTTCGTTTTCATACATGGATCCTATCTCGGATTTCATGGCTTCCAGCCATTTGTCGGAATCCGGGCCCGCCATCGCTTCTTCATAGTTCGAAGGTTCACCGTTGTCTAACAACATGATTTCCAAGACAGGGTTGCCGTACCACTCTGGTGCGGAACGTGTCCTTGTGGACCTACGAAGTTCAGTAGCAACTTGATCTGAAGTTTCATGATCATCATCATTAACTTCCTCTCTAGTCGGTGCAGGCACCTCAGGAACATTTTCTTGAGTTGCGCCACTTTCCGGTTCAAGAGGTAATACTTCATCAAGTTCTACTTTCCTCCCACTTACTTCTTTCGAGAGAAACTCTTTCTCTAGAAAGGATCCATTCTTGGCAACAAAGATCTTGCCTTCGGATCTGAGGTAGAAGGTATACCCAATAGTTTCTTTAGGGTATCCTATGAAGACGCATTTTTCCGACTTGGGTTCGAGCTTTTCAGGTTGAAGTTTCTTGACATAAGCATCGCATCCCCAAACTTTTAGAAACGACAGCTTAGGTTTCTTCCCAAACCATAATTCATACGTTGTCGTCTCAACGGATTTCGACGGAGCCCTATTTAAAGTGAATGTGGCAGTCTCTAAAGCATAGCCCCAAAATGATAGCGGTAAATCGGTAAGAGACATCATAGATCGCACCATATCTAATAGAGTGCGATTACGACGTTCGGACACACCATTACGCTGAGGTGTTCCAGGCGGCGTGAGTTGTGAAACTATTCCACATTTTCTTAAGTGTGTGCCAAATTCGTGACTCAAGTATTCTCCCCCACGATCTGATCGCAAGAACTTGATTTTCTTGTCACGTTGATTCTCAACCTCACTCTGAAATTCCTTGAACTTTTCAAAGGTCTCAGACTTGTGTTTCATTAAATAGACATACCCATATCTACTCAAGTCATCAGTGAGGGTGAGAACATAACGATAGCCACCGCGAGCCTCAACACTCATTGGACCGCACACATCAATATGTATGATTTCCAATAAGTTGGTTGCTCGCTCCATTGTTCCCGAGAATGGAGTCTTGGTCATTTTACCCATGAGGCATGGTTCGCACGTGTCAAATGATTCGTAATCAAGAGACTCTAAAAGTCCATCTGCATGGAGCTTCTTCATGCGTTTGACACCTATGTGACCAAGGCGGCAGTGCCACAAGTATGTGGGACTATCATTATCAACCTTACATCTTTTGGTATTCACACTATGAATATGTGTAGCATTACGCTCGAGATTCATTAAGAATAAACCATTCACCATCAGAGCATGACCATAAAACATATCTCTCATATAAATAGAACAACCATTATTCTCGGATTTAAATGAGTAGCCATCTTGGATTAAACGAGATCCTGATACAATGTTCATGCTCAAAGCTGGCACTAAATAACAATTATTGAGGTTTAAAACTAATCCCGTAGGTAAATGTAGAGGTAGCGTGCCGACGGCGATCACATCGACCTTGGAACCATTCCCGACGCGCATCGTCACCTCGTCCTTCGCCAGTCTCCGCTTATTCCGCAGCTCCTGCTTTGAGTTACAAATGTGAGCAACTGCACCGGTATCAAATACCCAAGAGCTACTACGAGTACTGGTAAGGTACACATCAATTACATGTATATCACATATACCTTTCATGATGCCGGCCTTCCTGTCCGCTAAGTATTTGGGGCAGTTCCGCTTCCAGTGACCACTTCCCTTGCAATAAAAGCACTCAGTCTCGGGCTTGGGTCCATTCTTTGGCTTCTTCCCGGCAGCTTGCTTACCGGGCGCGGCAACTCCCTTGCCGTCCTTCTTGAAGTTCTTCTTACCCTTGCCTTTCTTGAACTTGGTGGTTTTATTCACCATCAACACTTGATGTTCCTTTTTGAATTCTACCTCTGCTGATTTCAGCATTGCAAATACTTCAGGAATGCTCTTTTCCATCCCCTGCATATTGAAGTTCATCACAAAGCTCTTGTAGCTCGGTGGTAGCGACTGAAGGATTCTGTCAATGACCGCGTCATCCGGGAGATTAACTCCCAGCTGAGTCAAGCGGTTATGTAACCCAGACATAGTGAGTATGTGCTCACTGACAGAACTATTTTCCTCCATCTTACAGCTGAAGAACTTGTCGGAGACTTCATATCTCTCGACCCGGGCATGAACTTGAAAAACCATTTTCAGCTCTTCGAACATCTCATATGCTCCGTGTCTCTCAAAACGCTTTTGGAGCCCCGGTTCTAAGCTGTAAAGCATGCCGCACTGAACGAGGGAGTAATCATCAGCACGTGTCTGCCAAGCGTTCATAACGTCTTGTTCTGCAGGGAGAGCAGGTGCTTCACCTAGCGGTGCTTGTAGGACATAATCTTTCTTGGCAGCTATGAGGATGATCCTCAGGTTCCGGACCCAGTCCGTATAGTTGCTGCCATCGTCTTTCAGCTTGGTTTTCTCTAGGAACGCGTTGAAGTTGAGGAGAACGTTGGCCATTTGATCTACAATACATGTTGTAAAGATTTTAGACTAAGTTCATGATAATTAAGTTCATCTAATCAAATTATTCAATGAACTCCCACTCAGATAGACATCCCTCTAGTCATCTAAGTATAACATGATCCGAGTTAACTAGGCCGTGTCCGATCATCACGTGAGACGGACTAGTCAACATCGGTGAACATCTTCATGTTGATCGTATCTTCTATACGACTCATGCTCGACCTTTCGGTCTACTGTGTTCCGAGGCCATGTCTGTACATGCTAGGCTCGTCAAGCCAACCTAAGTGTTTGCATGTGTAAATCTGTCTTACACCCGTTGTATGTGAACGTTGGAATCTATCACACCCGATCATCACGTGGTGCTTCGAAACAACGAACTGTCGCAACGGTGCACAGTTAAGGGGAACACTTTCTTGAGATTATTATGAGGGATCATCTTATTTACTACCGTCGTTCTAAGTAAACAAGATGCAAAAACATGATAAACATCACATGCAATCAAATAATAATGACATGATATGGCCAGTATCATATAGCTTCCTTTGATCTCCATCTTGGGGCTCCATGATCATCTTCTCACCGGCATGACACCATGATCTCCATCATCATGATCTCCATCATCGTGTCTCCATGAAGTTGCTCGCCAACTATTACTTCTACTGCTATGGCTAACACGTTTAGCAATAAAGTAAAGTAATTTACATGGCGTTTCTCAATGACACGCAGGTCATACAAAAAATAAAGACAACTCCTATGGCTCCTGCCGGTTGTCATACTCATCGACATGCAAGTCGTGATTCCTATTACAAGAACATGATCTCATACATCACATATATATCATTCATCATTCATCACAACTTTGTCCATATCACATCACAAAACACTTGCTGCAGAAATAAGTTAGACGTCCTCTAATTGTTGTTGCAAGTTTTTACGTGGCTGCAATAGGGTTCTAGCAAGAACGTTTTCTTACCTATGCAAAAACCACAACGTGAATTGCCAATTTCTATTTACCCTTCATAAGGACCCTGTTCATCGAATCCGATCCGACTAAAGTGGGAGAGACAGACACCCGCCAGCCACCTTATGCAACTAGTGCATGTCAGTCGGTGGAACCGGTCTCATGTAAGCGTACGTGTAAGGTTGGTCCGGGCCGCTTCATCCCACGATGCCGCCGAATCAAGATAAGACTAGTAACGGCAAGCAAATTGGCAATATCGACGCCCACAACTACTTTGTGTTCTACTCGTGCATAGTAACTACGCATAGACCTAGCTCATGATACCACTATTGGGGAACGTTGCAGAAAACAAAAAAAAATTCCTACGTTTCACCAAGATCAATCTATGGAGTCAACTAGCAATGAGAGGAGAGTGCATCTACATACCTTTGTAGATCGCGTGCGGAAGCGTTCAAGAGAACAGGGATGATGGAGTCGTACTCGCCGTGATCCAAATCACCGATGACCAAGTGCCGAACGGACGGCACCTCCGCGTTCAACACACGTACGGAGCGGATGACGTCTCCTCCTTCTTGATCCAGCAAGGGGGGAGGAGAGGTTGATGAAGATCCAGCAGCACGATGGCGTGGTGGTGGATGCAGCAGTGATCGTAGCAGGGCTTCGCCGAGCTTCTGCGAGAGGGAGAGGTGTAGCAGGGGAGAGGGAGGCGCCAAGGCTTGAGGTGCGGCTGCCCTCCCTCCCCCCTTTATATAGGCCCCCTAGGGGTACGCCGGCCCTAGGAGATGGGATCTCCTAGGGGGGGCGGCGGCCAAGGGGGTGGAGTGCCCCCCAAGGCAAGTGGAGGCGCCCCCTCCCCTAGGGTTACCAACCCTAGGCGCATGGGGGGCCCAAAGGGGGGGGGGCGCACCAGCCCACTATGGGCTGGTTCCCTCCCCAATTCAGCCCATGAGGCCCTCCGGAATGGGTGGCCCCACCCGGTGGACCCCCGGGACCCTTCCGATGGTCCCGATACAATACCGCTGACCCCTGAAACTCTCCCGATGGCCGAAACTGCACTTCCTATATATAATTCTTCACCTCCGGACCATTCCGGAACTCCTCGTGACGTCCGAGATCTCATCCGAGACTCTGAACAACTTTCGGGTTACTGCATACTCATATCTCTACAACCCTAGCGTCACCGAACCTTAAGTGTGTAGACCCTACGGGTTCGGGAGACATGTAGACATGACCGAGATGACTCTCCGGTCAATAACCAATAGCGGGATCTGGATACCCATGTTGGCTCCCACATGCTCCTCGATGATCTCATCAGATGAACCACGATGTCGAGGATTCAAGCAACCCCGTATACAATTCCCTTTGTCAATCGGTACGTTACTTGCCCGAGATTCGATCGTCGGTATCCCAATACCTCATTCAATCTCGTTACTGGCAAGCCACTTTACTCGTACCGTAATGCATGATCCCGTTACCAGACACTTGGTCACTTTGAGCTCATTATGATGATGCATTACCGAGTGGGCCCAGAGATACCTCTCCGCCATACGGAGTGACAAATCCCAGTCTCGATTCGTGCCAACCCAACAGACACTTTCGGAGATACCTGTAATGTACCTTTATAGTCACCAGTTATGTTGTGACGTTTGGTACACCCAAAGCACTCCTAAGGTATGCGGGAGTTACACGATCTCATGGTCTAAGGAAAAGATACTTGACATTGGAAAAACTCTAGCAAACGAACTATACGATCTTGTGCTATGTTTAGGATTGGGTCTTGTCCATCACATCATTCTCCTAATGATGTGATCTCATTATCAATGACATCCAATGTCCATAGTCAGGAAACCATGACTATCTGTTGATCAACGAGCTAGTCAACTAGAGGCTTACTAGGGACATGTTGGTGTCTATGTTTTCACACATGTATTACGATTTCCGGATAACACAATTATAGCATGAATAAAAGACAATTATCATGAACAAGGAAATATAATAATAATCCTTTTATTATTGCCTCTAGGGCATATTTCCAACAGGGATGTCTATCTAAGTGGGAGTTCTTAAGTAATATGATTAATTGAACTTTAATTTATCATGAACTTAGTCCTGATAGTATTTGCATAACTATGTTGTAGATCAATAGCTCGCGATGTAGCTTCCCGTTTATTTTTGATATGTTCCTAGAGAAAAACTATGTTGAAAGATGATAGTAGCAATGATGCGGATTGGATCCGTGATTTGAGGATTATCCTCATTGCTGCACAGAAGAATTATGTCCTTGATTCACCGCTAGGTGACAGACCGATTGTAGGAGCAGATGCAGACGTTATGAACGTTTGGCGAGCTCGATATGATGACTACTTGATAGTTTATTGCACCATGCTTTATGGCTTAGAATCGAGGCTTCAAAGACGTTTTGAACGCCACAGAGCATATGAGATGTTCCAAGAGTTGAAATTAGTATTTCAGACTCATGCCCATGTCAAAAGGTATGAGACCTTTGACAAGCACTTTGCCTACAAGATGGAGGAGAATAGCTCAACTAGTGAGCATGTGCTCAGAATGTCTGAGTACTACAATCACTTGAATCAAGTGGGAGTTAATCTTCCAGATAAGATAGTGATTGACAGAGTTCTCTAGTCACTATCACCAAGTTACTAGAACTTCGTGATGAACTATAATATGCAAGGGATGACGGAAACGATTCCCAAGCTCTTCGTGATGCTGAAATCGACGAAGGTAGAAATCAAGAAAAGCATCAAGTGTTGATGGTTGACAAGACCACTAGTTTCAAGAAAAGGGCAAATGGAAGAAGGGGAACTTCAAGAAGAATGACAAGCAAGTTGCTGCTCAAGTGAAGAAGCCCAAGTCTAGACCTAAGCCTGAGACTAAGTGCTTCTACTTGAAAGGGACTGGTCACTGGTAGCAGAACTACCCCAAGTATTTGGCGGATAAGAAGGATGGCAAAGTGAACAAAGGTATATTTGATATACATGTTATTGATGTGTACTTTACTAGTGTTTATAGCAGACCCTCGGTATTTGATACTAGTTCAGTTGCTGAGATTAGTAACTCGAAACAGGAGTTGTAGAATGAACAAAGACTAGTTAAGGGTGAAGTGACGATGTGTGTTGGAAGTGGTTCCAAGATTGATATGATCATCATCGCACACTCCCTATACTTTCGGGATTAGCGTTGAACCTAAATAAATATTATTTGGTGTTTGTGTTAAGCATGAATATGATTTGATCATGTTTATTGCAATACGGTTATTCATTTAAAGTCAGAGAATAATTGTTGTTCTGTTTACATGAATAAAACCTTCAATGGTCATACACCCAAGGTGAATGGTTTATTGAATCTCGATCATAGTGATACACATATTCATAATATTGAAGCCAAAAGATGCAAAGTTAATAATGATAGTGCAACTTATTTCTGGCACTGTCGTTTAGGTCATATTGGTGTAAAGACTGTGAAGAAAATCCATGCTGATGGGCTTTTGGAATCACTTGATTATGAATCAGTTGATGCTTGCAAACCATGCCTCATGGGCAAGATGACTAAGACTCCATTCTCCGGAACAATGGAGCGAGCAACAAACTTGTTGGAAATAATACATACTGATGTATGCAATCCGATGAGTGTTGAGGCTCGCGGAGGGTATCGTTATTTTCTGACCTTCACAGATGATTTGACCAGATATGGGTATATCTACTTGATGAAACATAAGTCTGAAACATTTGAAAAGTTCAAAGAATTTCAGAGTGAAGTGGAAAATCATCGTAACAAGAAAATAAAGTTTCTACGATCTGATCGTGGAGGAGAATATTTGAGTTACGAGTTTGGTCTTTATTTGAAACAATGCGGAATAGTTTCGCAACTCACGCCACCTGGAACACCACAGCGTAATGGTGTGTCCGAACGTCATAACCGTACTTTATTAGATATGGTGTGATCTATGATGTCTCTTGCCGATTTATCACTGTCATGTTGGGCTATGCATTAGAGACAGTTGCATTCACGTTAAATAGGGCACCATCTAAATCCGTTGAGACGACACCATATGAACTGTGGTTTGGCTAAAAACCTAAGCTGTCGTTTCTTAAAGTTTGGGGCTGCGATGCTTATGTGAAAAAGTTTCAAACTGATAAGCTCGAACCCAAATCGGAGTAGTGCGTCTTCATAGGATACCCAAAAGAAACTGTTGGGTACACCTTCTATCACAGATCCGAAGGCAAGATATTTTTGCTAAGAATGGATCCATTCTAGAGAAGGAGTTTCTCTCGAAAGAAGTGAGTGGGAGGAAAGTAGAACTTGATGAGGTAATTGTACCTTCTCCCGAATAGGAAAGTAGTTCATCACATAAATCAGTTCTAGTGATTCCTACGCCAATTAGTGAGGAAGCTAATGATGATGATCATGAAACTTCAGATCAAGTTACTATCGAACCTCGTAGGTCAACCAGAGTATGGTCTGCACCAGAGTGGTATGGTAATCCTTTCTGGAAGTCATGTTACTAGACCATGACGAACCTACGAACTATGAGGAAGCGATGATGAGCCCAGATTCCGCGAAATGGCTTGAGGCCATGAAATCTGAGATGGGATCCATGTATGAGAACAAAGTATGGACTCTGATTGACTTGCCCGATGATCGGTGAGTCATTAAGAATAAATGTATCTTCAAGAGGAAGATGGACGCTGATAGTAGTGTTACTATCTACAAAGCTCGAATTGTCACAAAATGTTTTTGACAAGTTCAAGGTGTTGACTACATGAGATTTTCTCACTCGTATTGATGCTTAAAAGTCTGTCCGAATCATGTTAGCAGTTGCCGCATTTTGTGAAATCTAGCAAATGGATGTCAAAACTGTATTCCTTCATGGATTTCTTTAAAGAAGAGTTGTATATGATGCAACCAGAAGGTTTTGTCGATCCTAAAGGTGCTAACAAAGTGAGCAAGCTCCAGCGATCCATCTATGGACTAGTGCAAGCATCTCGAAGTTGGAATATATGCTTTGATAAAGTGATCAAAGCATATGGTTTATACAGACTTGAGGTGAAGCCTGTATTTACAAGAAAGTGAGTGGGAGCACTACAACATTTCTGATAAGTATATGTGTCGGTGTCAAAACCGGCGGATCTCGGGTAGGGGGTCCCGAACTGTGCGTCTAGGCCGGATGGTAACAGGAGGCAAGGGACACGAAGTTTTACCCAGGTTCGGGCCCTCTTGATGGAGGTAAAACCCTACGTCCTGCTTGATTAATATTGATGATATGGGTAGTACAAGAGTAGATCTACCACGAGATCAGAGAGGTTAAACCCTAGAAGCTAGCCTATGGTATGATTGTTATTCTATATGTTGTCCTACGGACTAAAACCCTCCGGTTTATATAGACACCGGAGAGGGTTAGGGTTACACAAAGTCGGTTACAATGGTAGGAGATCTACATATCCGTATCGCCAAGCTTGCCTTCCACGCCAAGGAAAGTCCCTTCCGGACACGGGACGAAGTCTTCAATCTTGTATCTTCATAGTCCAGGAGTCCGGCTGAAGGTATAGTCCGGCCATCCAGACACCCCCTAATCCAGGACTCCCTCAGTAGCCCCTGAACCAGGCTTCAATGACGACGAGTCCGGCGCGCAGATTGTCTTCGGCATTGCAAGGCGGGTTCCTCCTCCAAGTACTTCATAGAAGATTTTGAACACAAAGATAGTGTCCGGCTCTGCAAAATAAGTTTCCACATATTGCCATAGAGAGAATAATATTTACACAAATCTAATATGCTGACGTATTCCATAGTGTGACGCCCCACGGCCAAGCCTTTATTCGAATCGTTTTATTATCCCACCTCAGCACGTCAGGCAAGGCGGTTTCCTTGGCACATCTTGTTAAAGCAGAGATCGTGTCCCCTTATTCCTGGATTCTCATCAATACGGGTGTGGGTAACCCAACCGCTTCTAGGACTCCTAGACTATAGGCAAGTCCAAACGGCCACGGAGAGGACGCTTGATATTTACCCTCTTTATAAAGGGACAAGGCTTTTACTCTTTTCCCTCCCGTGCTCAATCGAATCCTTCCCCCACCTCAAGCTCAAACACCCAAAGTTCAGGTCAGGTGCTCCGATCCTTCAATCATGTCCGGATCTAGCCTTCAAGGCCGATGGGTGCCTTCCTCCGTCACGGAAGAAGACATCAAAAAGTTGAGGGAGGCCAGATATCTGACCGCCGAGGTTTTGCATCGGCTGCCTGCCCGAGGGCAGGCCGTCCCCTCCCCCGAACCCAACGAGAATGTCGTGTTCATCTCCCACTTCCTCTGAGGTCTAGGTCTTGCTCTGGATCCTTTCGTCAGGGGTTTGATGTTTTATTACGGGCTAGACTTCCATGATCTAGCTCTAGACTCCTTTCTTCATATCACGACATTTATTGTCGTGTGTGAGGCCTTCCTCCAGGTTACCCCTCACTTTGGCCTGTGGCTCAAGACCTTTGAAGTAAAGCCGAAGATGATCGAGGGGCAACATGCAGCGTGTGGAGGTGCCTCAATACGCAAGATGACGGGAGCTCCATGGCCCAAAGGTTCCATTCCAGAGGTGTCTGAATTGTGGCAATAGGAGTGGTTCTACATCACGGCTCCTAGAAGTGCCAAGTGGGCGGCCGCCCTTGTTTTTCGCTCGGGCCCTCCACCACAGCTGATGTCATGGATCAACAGAGGTTTGAGCTGGGGTCCAGCCAAGGACGTGCCTATACTGCAAATCCGCATTCGAGATCTCTTCAATGGAGATTTTAGTTTGGTTGCGGTAATACAAGTTATGCTGGTTCGTCAAGTCCAGCCTTGCAAACGCCGGCCCCTTCGCTTGTGGGAGTTCAATCCCGCGGGAACGCGTGTCATTCAAAATTTCCTCGGCCTGACGCACGAGGAGATGTACAAGTCATTCTTCGGACCTCAGGTAGAGTGTCCGGAAATCACCGAGGACGTGGGCCTGAGCAGTAACCGCGCCGCCGAACAGGTAAGGAATCTTCCGGCCGAACATACTATCTCTCATTTGTTACGAAGTTATTTCTGAGAGTTTGTTTTTTGACCAGGACTGGCTAACAAAGGCGAAGTTGATTCGGTGTTCGGCCCCCCTCCCTGAGGGCTTGGACAATCCGGTATTTGAAAAGATGCTCCAGGTCGCACCTTTCCTGGAGCCCTTGAAGGAAGATACTGGGAGGATAATACGGGTGGACGCGGGCCCGCAACGCTGCCCATTCTAACCGAGGGAGCGAGCGTCTCCATGAAGGAAGACGACCGGAGGAGGAAAAGGATTGCGCCCGGGGATTCGGAAGCCGAAGCTTCCAAGCGGGAGAAGAAGTCTCCCACAGAGGGTCCTACCTTGGGGGTGCTTTTGCCGCACAAAGTCCGCGGGGGGATCAATTCTCCAGCGAGTCGTAAGTGACCCGAAATACTTCAATAGTACAGGTATGCCATCTTTTTCTTCTGAGAAAATAACCACCGCATATATCTTTGCAGTTCGGGCCTTAGCCCCTCTCAAATGAGCTCGTCTTTGGGGGATCTTCTTCCAGAGATGATGGAGAGCGAAACGCCCCCTCCAGACTCCTCCGCTCCGGAAGCGGGCGACCCCGAAGTGTCGTCGTGGAGGGCCTCTATGAGTCCAGTGAGGCCAGAAGATAATCCCATTGACTCCATAAGCTCCCAATGCCCGGCTCCCGAAGAGAGCAGACAAAAGAGTTCGGCACCGTCTGGTGTGCGATCGGATGTTCTGAGGGAGTTGGTGGAGCGAGCGGCCATCTCAGATGAACACCGTGTGCTGATGAATACGGTGATGGAGAGAATCTTGTCCGCCGAAAGCGGATTGCATGAAGCTTTTATGAGTCTACTGACAGGCTTTGAGGTACGTAAAATAATGTATGATAGTCCTGCACATGCTAGGTGTGCCCTGTGTAGATAGTAGCCCCTGAGACTCTGGTTGTCGTCAGAAATGACGACGAACAGAGGATCATATTGCCAGGTAATAACCATACTGCCTCTATGTGCAGGTGATGGAAGCTCCAGTGGCTAGCCGGACTAACGAGTTTGCCAATTTAAAACGGCAGTTGGATGCGGCAGACGCCGACATCGAGCTTGTTAACAAAAGGCTTGACGAGGCACAGGGTAACTGTCATTATCTGGTAAACGCCACATAGTAAGAGCAGCATGATGCCAGTATCTTTAATACGTTGTGACTGCAGATGGAGCTGCCACTATTGAAGCCTTGTGGGCGGAGCTTGCCTGAGCCAAGGAACATGCGAGGTTTGGTAATGCGGCTGCTTTGAAGGCGGCCGAAGAGTTGAAAGCCGAGAAGGCCGCGCATGGCGAGAGCCGGGATAAGATGGCCAAGATGGCCATAGAATTAAAAGCCGCCGCTGACTGTTGCCGGGTTCTTGAAAAGGAAAACCTAGCGAAGGCATCGGACCTTGAGAAGGCTGCTGCGACGAGGAAAGACATCCGCTCTGCCATGAGGGCGAAGAAGGAGGAGCTGCGGGAAGCCGGGGATATTGTAGCTGGGAAATGCTTTATGTTGCGGAGGAAGTTCGGAGATCCATGGTACGCCACTCTGGATCGGCTGTGGAGTTCGGAGAATGTGTATATGGATTTGGCGGCGAGTGCTGCCGATGCGGCCAAGTACTTCCAGGGTCAGACGGACTGTGAAGTAGACCAGCTGTTTTGGAGACAATTCCATTCTCCCGAACGTCCGCTTTCATTGACTAACCAATTAGCTGAATGGGCTGAACTGAATAGGTTGTCCGGACTCACCATGAGGTCTGTTGTGGATCAGCTGTGGCCGGAAAGGCCAAAGCCGAACAGCTATTTCAGCTTGGTGCAACAGTTCCTTGACGTGGTGCCGCGCATTAATGCGATGAAGAGGTCGGCGTGCATAGAGGGCTCACGGATGGCCTTTGCCCGTGTTAAAGCATACTGGGCGGAGATGGATGCTACCACTGTTGCAGGGCGGGATTCGGCCATAGGCCGAATGGCTGCTGAGCACTACTTTGAAGAAGTTCTTGAGGGTGCTCGTTTGATAGAGACCCAGTGCTCAAAAAATATTATGTTAGAGTGATATGTAATCTCATTGTAAGCGAAATGCTTTTATAAATTTTTATAAGGCTATTTTTATACTTTTGCCTGAAAGTAATATGATGCCTCCTAGGCGGCCGTTTATGTATACATGTGTATAACCTGAAAGATTGCAGCCGTCGGCTTCGACCCCCATGCATATAATGCGGAGGTGCTCGCAAAAAACACGCGTTCACACTTAACCCAACGTCTTGGTCCTATTAAGGAGGTGATAGCGGAGCGAGCGAGGCAACCGGACTATAATGCTTTAACACTTTCACTTAGCCATAGGAGTTTGACAGTGGGGCTACTAGATAGCCCCTGGTGGCTCCGCACTCTCCCGATCCCGGGGTGCGTATATGCCTGGCCGGAAAACGGCCCTTCGTTAAGGCAGAGGAATTCTAACATTCCAATAGGTCATCGAGTGGTTGACCAGTCTCACGCTATATCATGACAGTCAGTTTTCGGCTTTCTCTACTGAGGTGCTCGTCCGGATGAACCAGGGCACAATCGCAGTAGTTCTCCTGGTGCTACCTTAGCCGGTAAAGCGGAATGTAAGGCACCAAAACACAGGAGCCGGGCGAACCCAACATTTGACCAAAGCCAATGATTCGGAGCTGATGCATATAGGGCCAAACTCGCGACGCCGAACACTCCCTAAGGTATTCGGTCTTTGTGGTATAAACCGGGCCTAAATAATGGCCTTTGTAAGAAGCCCCTTGTGTCCTGGTACGTGCATTGTTCTGGCATGGCCACATGCCAAGACATCAGCATCCTTCTCAATGGTGGATATGTATAAACAAGAGACAGTAAAAAAGGTTTACGCAGGGTCTTAATCTAAAAAGAATCCTTGGAGCGGGTCCCTGCTGCACGTCTGCGCCTGTGTCTCCGTTGTGCCGTATCCTGGACGGGTGTAGCGCGATGATCGTCTGTAAAAGAGAGGAATTTAGGTGAAAAAGTTGTCGTGCAAAAGGATAGTTTTTAAAGAAACCATGTATAATTCAAGATGAGAAAAAAGAAAAAAAATTGCCACTTGTCTGCGCGCGTTGAGCCCCTTGTATTGACAAATAGTGGTGTGACCGTTTATTCTGTATGAATAGCAGCGCCGGACTTGATTAGTTGTGTCTGAGGTCTTGATGACCTATTGGATGCTTTCGCTGGTCCGGGCGCCTTTAGTGTGCGGCTGCCAAGACAGCCGCACTCTCTTCGGCGCGCAGAGATCGCTTGATATTTCCTTTCACTGAAATGATGCCACGTGGACCGGGCATCTTGAGTGTGAGGGAGGCGTAGTGTGGTATTGCATTAAAGCGAGCGAAAGCTTCGCGTCCGAGCAGTGCTTGATAGCCGCTTTGGAACGGAGCGACGTGGAAGGTTAAATGCTCGCGACGGAAGTTATCAGGGGAGCCGAATATAACTTGTAGTAGGAGGGAGCCCGTACAACGAGCCCCTGGGTCTGGCATTACTCCTTTAAAGGTAGTATTGCCATGGCGAATTTTTGTTGGGTCTAACCCCATCCCGTGGATTGTATCCTGATATATTAGGTTTAGACTGCTGCCACCGTCCATCAAGACTCGTGTGAAGTGATATCCGCCAATTACTGGGTCTAATACCAGGGCAGCCCATCCTGCGTGTCATATACTTGCTGAGTAATCGCGATGGTCGAAAGTGATCGGTTGAGATGACCAGTGGCAGGACTTCGCGGTGACAGGCACTTGGGTATATTTTCTTGGGAGTGCCGCGTCATTTTTTCCCTTGATTACGTGTAACACATTTACTGTTTTGACTTCTGGTGGAAATTTATTTTGTTCCCCAGTGTCTTGCTTGGGAGGCTCGTCCTCGTCTTCACTTGGTGTATCCTCCCCCTTGTGTACGGTGTTGAGCTTGCCGGACTGCTTGAAGACCCAACATTCTCTGTGGGTATGATTAGCAGGTTTACCAGGGGTACTATGGATCTGACATACTTGGTCCAGAATTTTGTTGAGGCTGGACAGTTCATCCCTGGTGCCTTTAGAGGGCGGCTTTTGCTGACCTGGCCGAGAGCTTTTGAATCCAGCGTTTACTGCCGTGCCCTTCGTGTTGTCTTCTTTATTCCGGCGTTTGTTATTGCTGTTGCGCCATGATTTCCCGTTTCCATCTCTAACTTCAGATGTACTTGGGTCGCTGGTGCTGCATCTGGCTAGCCAGCTATCCTCACCCGCGCAAAAGCGGGTCATGAGGTTTGTTAATGCGGCCATCGTTCTTGGCTTATTTTGGCCGAGGTGTCTGGAGAGCCATTCGTCACAGACGCTATGCTTAAAAGCTGCCAAGGCTTCGGCGTCTGGACAGTCGACAATCTGGTTCTTTTTAGTAAGAAACCTGTTCCAAAGTTTTCGGGCTGACTCTCCGGGCTGTTGAGTTATATGACTCAAATCGTCCACATCCGGAGGTCGGACATAAGTCCCTTGAAAATTTGCCCGAAAGGCGTCTTCGAGATCTTCCCAACTTCCAATGGAGCTTTCGGGGAGGCCTTTAAGCCAGTGACGAGCTGGCCCTTTGAGCTTGAGGGGTAAGTACTTGATGGCGTGGAGATCATCTCCTCGAGCCATATGGATATGAAGGATGTAGTCCTCAATCCAGACCCCAGGGTCTGTTGTTCCGTCGTATGTCTCTATGTTTACGGGTTTGAATCCCTCTGGAAATTCATGGTCCAGCACCTCATCGGTGAAACATAGGGGGTGTGCGGCACCCCTGTAGCTGGGTGTACCGCGTTGTTCGGATGTTTGTTGTGTTGCATTGTATGCTGGGGCGCGCTTGCCATAGATGGATCTTGTTGCGCCGTCCTTTGGGTGCGAGCCCTCGCATGGGTCGCGTGTTGTATTGTGAGTGGTGTTGTATGCCGCTCTGTGTTGGTAGAGGGGTCGTCTATCCGGCCAGGTGGCTGCTTTGATATTTGGTTGTGGGGGGTCTGAGGCCTCCTCATCGAATTCAGGTAGCAGCTTCCGCTTTGGGTAGCTCTTGGAGGGGCGATTGTCGCCGTACCTCGCTGTTGTGTTGAGTATTTTACTCCATCTGATTTGGAGTGTGTCTTGCGCAGCCTTGAGCCTTTGCTTCTGCTTTTTAAGACTCCTCGCGGTGGCGACAAGCCTTTTACGGGCATTCTGCTGCTCCGGGTGCCTGTCCGGCGTTATGTCGTCCGGGCCATTATCCTTGATAGAATTTGTTTGTTCGGTTTGATTATCCGGATTGCCGTTGTCCGGCAGTGGTTCGCCCTACTCCAGCGCTGGGTCTGTGTGATCGTTATTTCTGTCCAGGCGGGATTTGGGGCGGCGCTTGCATCGCCGCTTTGACTGCTTCTCGAGGGAACAAGCCTTCGGTGCGTCCTTCCGCTCCTCGTCGTCATCTTTTGGTGCGTCCACCATGTATACGTCATATGACGAGGTGGCTTTCCCGGGCCCAATAGGCGCTGGTTCTTCATTGTCTCTTTCATCGGCGTCCATACCGTCGATGTCTTCAGAGTCGAAGTCGAGCATGTCGGTTAAATCGTCGACAGTGGCTACAAAGTGGGTGGTGGGTGGGCTTTGAATTTCTTCATCGTCCATATTCCAACCTTGCTGACCGTAGTCCGGCCATGGCTCTCCTGATAAAGAGAGAGACTTTAGTGTCTTCAGAATATCGCCGAAAGGCGAGTGCTGAAAGATGTCCGCGGCAGTAAACTCCATGATCGGCGCCCAATCGGATTCGATCGGCAGGGGCGCGGAGGGTTCGGAGTCCGGAGAGGAGTCCGGCTCCTTGGAGTCACGAGTCTCGCGGAGTGCGGGGCTGGTGTTCGGCTCAACCGCCGTTGGGATCGTAGCCCCCGAGGCGGCGTCCGACCACCCATCCTTGATCGGCGCAGTTGGCTCCGAATTAAGGGTCGAAGCCGATGCAGGTGTGGCCTCCAGGGCACTGTTCGGCGATGGAGCTAGATCACGCTCGTCGTGACAGTGCGGCGCGCTCGGCAGTGGCTCGAATCTGTCGAGGATCAAGTCCCCGCGGATGTCAGCCGTGTAGTTTAAGCTTTCGATCTGCTCCAGATGGCCAAGTGAATTGGCCCGCAGTGCGAAGCCGCCGAAGACGAAGATCTGTCCGGGGAGGAAGGTCTCACCCTGGACTGCATCGCTATTGATGATCGTAGGAGCCATCAAGCCTAACGGCGACGACACAGAGGAACTCTCAATGAAAGCACCAATGTCGGTGTCAAAACCAGCGGATCTCGGGTAGGGGGTCCCAAACTGTGCGTCTAGGCCAGATGGTAACAGGAGGCAAGGGACACGAAGTTTTACCCAGGTTCGGGCCCTCTTGATGGAGGTAAAACCCTACGTCCTGCTTGATTAATATTGATGATATGGGTAGTACAAGAGTAGATCTACCACGAGATCGGAGAGGCTAAACCCTAGAAGCTAGCCTATGGTATGATTGTTATTCTATATGTTGTCCGACAGACTAAAACCCTCCGGTTTATATAGACACTGGAGAGGGTTAGTGTTACACAAAGTCGGTTACAATGGTAGGAGATCTACATATCCGTATCGCCAAGCTTGCCTTCCACGCCAAGGAAAGTCCCTTCCGGACACGGGATGAAGTCTTCAATCTTGTATCTTCATAGTCCAGGAGTCCGGTTGAAGGTATAGTCCGGCCATCCGGACACCCCCTAATCCAGGACTCCCTCAATATGTGAATGACATATTGTTGATCAGAAATAATGTAGAATTTTCTGGAAAGCATAAAGGAGTGTTTGAAAAGAGTTTTTCAAAGAAAGACCTTGATGAAGCTGCTTACATATTGAGCATCAAGATCTATAGAGATAGATCAAGACGCTTGATAAGTTTTTTCAATGAGTACATACCTTGAAAAGATTTTGAAGTAGTTCAAAATGGAACAGTCAAAGAAGGAGTTCTTGCCTGTGTTACAAGGTGTGAAGTTGAGTAAAGACTCAAAAACCGACCACAATAAAAAAATAGAAAGAGAATGAAAAGTCATTTCCTATGCCTCAGTCATAGGTTATATAAAGTATGCTATGCTGTTTACCAGTCCTATTGTATACCTTAGCATCATTCTGGCAAGGGAGTACAATAGTGATCTAGGAGTAGATCACTGGACAGTGGTCAAAATTATACTTAGAGGACTAAGGAAATATTTCTCGGTTATGGAGGTGATAAAAGAGTTCACCGTAAAGAGTTATGTCGATGCAAGCTTTTTACATTGATCTAGAGGACTCTAAGTCTCGATCTGGATACATATTAAAAGTGGGAGCAATTATCTAGAGTAGCTCTGGGCAGAGCATTGTAGACATAGAAATTTGCGAAATACATACAGATCTGAATCTTGCAGACCCGTAGGCTAAACTTCTCTCACAAGCAAAACATGATCACTCTTTGGGTTTTAATCACATAGCGATGTGAACTAGATTATTGACTCTAGTAAACCCTTTGGGTATTAGTCACATGGAGATGTGAACTAATCACATAAAGATGTGAACAAGATTATTGACTCTAGTGCAAGTAGGAGACTGAAGGAAATATGCCCTAGAGGCAATAATAAAGTTATTATTTATTTCCTTATATCATGATAAATGTTTATTATTCATGCTAGAATTGTATTAACCGGAAACTTAGTACATGTGTGAATACACACACAAACAGAGTGTCACTAGTATGCCTCTACTTGACTAGCTCGTTGAATCAAAGATGGTTAAGTTTCCTAGCCATAGACATGATTAACGGGATCACATCATTAGAGAATGATATGATTGACTTGACCAATCCGTTAGCTTAGCACGATGATTGTTTAGTTTGTTGCTTTTGCTTTCTCCATAACTATACATGTTCCTATGACTATGAGATCATGCAACTCCCGAATATCGGAGGAACACTTTGTGTGCTACCAAACGTCACAACGTAACTGGGTGATTATAAAGGTGCTCTACAGGTGTCTCCGATGGTGTTTGTTGAGTTGGCATGGATCGAGATTAGGATTTGTCACTCCGATTGTCGGAGAGGTATCTCTGGGCCCTCTTGGTAATGCACATCACTATAAGCCTTGCAAGCAATGTTACTAATGAGTTAGTTACGGGATGTTGCATTACGGAACGAGTAAAGAGACTTGCCAGTAACGAGATTGAACTATGTATTGAGATACCGACGATCGAATCTCGGGCAAGTAACATAACGATGACAAAGGGAACAACGTATACCGTTATGCGGTTTGACCGATAAAGTTCTACGTAGAATATATGAGCATCCAGGTTCCGCTATTGGTTATTGACCGGAGACGAGTCTCGTCATGTCTACATAGTTCTCGAACTCGTAGGGTCCACACGCTTAATGTTCGATGACGATCGATATTACGAGTTTATGTGTTTTGATGTACCGAATGTAGTTCGGAGTCTCGGATTTGATCACGGACATGACGAGGAGTCTCGAAATGGTCGAGATGTAAAGATCGATATATTGGAAGCCTACATTTGGACATCGGAATGGTTCCGAGTGGTTCGGGCATTTTTCCGGAGTACCGGGAGGTTACCGGAACCCCCCGCGGAGTATATGGGCCTTAGTGGAATAGAGGAGAGGGAAGGGAAAAGAGGGAGGCGCCCCCAAGCCCAATCCGAATTGGGAGGGGGCCGGCCCCCGTTTCCTTCCTCCCTCTCTCCTCCTTCCTTCCTGTCCTACTCCTACTTGAAAGGGCTCCTACTTCTACTAGGAAAGGGGGGAATCCTACTCCCGGAGAGAGTAGGACTCCCCCAGGGCGCGCCATAGAGAGGGCCGGCCCTCCCCCTCCTCCAGTCCTTTATATACGGGGAGGGGGGCACCCCATGGAGACACAAGTTGATCTGTTGATCTTTTAGCCGTGTGCGGTGCCCCCTCCACAATAATCCACCTCGGTTATATCGTAGCGGTGCTTAGGAGAAGCCATGTTCCGGTAGCAACATCATCACCGTCATCACGCCGTCGTGCTGACGAAACTCTCTCACGAAGCTCTACAGGATCGTGAGTTTGCAAGACGTCACCGAGCTGAACGTGTGCAGATCGCGGAGGTGCCATACGTTCGGTACTAGGATCGGCCGATCGTGAAGACGTACGACTACATCAACCGTGTTGTCATAATGCTTCCACTTACGGTCTATGAGAGTACGTAGACAACACTCTCCCCTCTCGTTGCTATGCATCACCATGATCTTGCGTGTGCGTAGGATTTTTTTGAAATTACTGCGTTCCCCAACACATATAAGGGTTTATTTTGAGTATACTAATTCAATTCAATTCATTTAGGTGGACAATGATCATTTAAGTTAGAGTATACCGAAACAATCCTCGAGAAAGATATGCGTGGTTGTAGTTTCTCCAAAATGTTTGGTAGAAAGTTCATGAGTGCAGCGATTCGGTGCTTAGGCTCATCTGCACCTGATCAGAACAAATTCAAAACAAATACTAAAAAAATTCAACAAAATTAAATTTTTTCCCATGATAGACAATTTATTGCGTGAGGTTCGCTCTAAATTTTAGCTCATTTAGACATCTGAGTAGCTCTCAGCAAAAAAGACAAATCGGATCAAAACAGTATATGAACAGTAAACTGTTTTACACACCCCAAATTTTGTCTTTTTTGCCAAGAGTTGCTCAGTTGTCCAAATAATTTGAAAATTAGGACGGACCTCACACATCCAATTGTCTACCATGGGAAAACATCAGAATTTTGTATTTTTTATATTTTTTTTTGATTTTTTTATTCAACACAGGTGCAGATGAGTCCGGGTTTAGAAAAGGATTTCTTGAAAGTTCATGCACTTTTCATTTGACATTTCTGTCAGAAACTTGCAGGGACAGGCACCTGCCCAGCCGTGCCGGTTGCCTGATTGCTTCACGATCCGTAAAGTCATTGGATTCCGCACGAGAGAACGAGTTTTAAGTTTTAGTTTTAGAAACTTACGATCTTTGTCGACGTAGGTTCTGAAACTATTGATTTTGTGGATCGCTCATGCAAAGTTTCTGAAGTTAAAACTTAACAAAAATTTAAAAACTCGTTAAATCATATTTAGAATAGATCTCATTTGAAAGCCCTCGTCATCAGAAACACCAATACGCAAACGGACTTTTGGTTCAAAAGATATGAATGATCGAAATCCGTAAGCCAAAAGAAAAAGGCCTTACGTGCTACAAATCTCCTCCGTCATTTCTGGCATTACTTGTGTTATGGGTGCAGAGCAACTATTTAGCGAAACAAGCTGATTTGGTGGACGGACCTAATTTGTTGAGTATAATGTTTATTAAGAAAGACGAGATATATTAGGATTTGTTCCGATTTGTCTTGTACTTCAAGTAGATGATTGTACTCTTATATATATATATATATATATATATATATATATATATATATATATATGCCTACAAGGCTCAAGCAATACAACGATTATTCCACCAATCCCCACTCCCTTCAAACATGATATCTATCGCAACTCGATCCTAAACCCTAGCCGCCGCCGCTTCCGCATCCGCCCATCGATCCTAAACCATGCGACGGCCAATCATAGCGTGGCAGCGAGGCCCGAGCGACCAACGGAGCAGCGGCGCCCGAGTTGAGGCAGCCAATGTAGCCATCCCGACGCAGTCGAGGACGATGCCGGCGAGGTAGACCGCCGGGCCGCCGTGCAGACGCGGCGGAGGCGGGTGATGTGGATTGATGGACGGGCCGACGTGCAAGCAACGGCTATGATTGGCCGTCGCATGGCGCGAGGCCGCCGGGTCAGGGCGATGCAGGTGTCCCGGTCGAAGCAGGGCGGTGACGGCCGACGCAGGGCAACGGACGGACCGACGCGCGGACGACGGCTGGCCCGGACGGGCCGCCTCAGCGCGCGTGGCCGCCGTGTCGGAGGAGAGGCCGGCTGGTCGCGCCGGGGTCGAAGTAGAAGCGCACGGGGGTCGACGGTGGCGGCGGGCGACGCAAACCGATCAAGATTAGATCGAAAACCAAAAAGAAAAACGCCGATCAAAACGACCGGCGAGAGAGTGAAAAAACCCGGAGCAAGCTATCGGGAAAAAGACTCTCTAGGGCAGCCGACCAACACGGCCGGCGGACGAACCCTAGATACGGGCGGCGCAGCCCCCGGCGACGGTCATGGAGGCCGACCGCCCCGGGGGCAGCGCGCGGGTGCGGAAGCGGTGGCGGCTTGGGTTTAGGATCGACTTGCGATAGATACCATGTTAAAAGAGAAAGAGAGGAGATTGGTGCGAAATATGATGGATGTATTATTGAGCCTCGAGGGCGAGTATATATTGAGTATAAAACTTGAAGGACAAGACGCCTCTCCTAAAGATAAGATAGGAGACGGATTACAAATCCTAGACTACCAAATACATGTATCCTAAATATATCTCTAACAGCTATCGTTGTGACTGCGGGGATGTTGAGTATAATATTTATTAGGAAAGACGAGATAGAGTAAGATTTGTTCCGGCTTGTCTTGCACTGTAAATAGATGATTGTACTCTTATATATATATATATGCCCACGAGGCTCAAGCAATACAACGATTATTCAACCAATTCTCTCTCCCTTCTAACATAATTTATCTCTGAAACTCTGTGAGACCAATAAATTCATGCTAGCAGTGCTGCAGACGTGGATAGACAAAGGTGGACCATCACAAATTCACAATGCATGCGTATCCTAGAGATCGTACTATATACTACAACTTTCTATCAGCAGGCCCCGTGCCATGGACATGTCCCGCTAGGCCGCTACTGCGGCTTGCTTTGACTTCTGTGGCGGCCCCCAGCGATACTGTTGCTATCAAGTTGTTGGGGATTTGACTTTGATGTGTGGACAGGAGACTGGCTCTACCTGTTGCGTGCTCTGGCTAGGCATGGACTATGCGTGCGTGCAGCTGCATGCATGGTCAACCAAATTTCTAAGTGACCGGACCACCGGCCACCAGCGCTCTCCGGCGGGAATAGCTGCGGGCTGGGTGGAATTCGATGGAGTTATGGGCGGTTTGGCCTGTCGCCCGCCGTATTATTGCGTTTGGATATGAGTTTGACTTTCACGTTAAGAGTTTGCTACATCGCCGACATGCTCGCGCATGTGAGAGCCAGGGCGGCGGCGTCCTCCGTGGGCGGCCGCCGCTGGATCTGTTTGTTTCTTTCCCAGCCTTCGAGGGGAGGATCAATGGCCGCCCAAAGCATGTGTCTTTCTAGTGTTAGAAGATTATATAAGAAGTTGGCTCAAGAATTTTGTAAATAGTTTTTGTACAAAATCTTGGATATAATGTTAGACCAGCTGTATATCTGCAAAGTTTCACTCGAAACTCTATTTTGTGGTCTACCAGAAAAGAGAAAAAAGATTGAGAAGGCCCTGGTTAGGCGATAATTCAAGTCTGAGCATGGACTCATTTGCTCCCGGTGAATGAATAATAAATCCATAATAGTAAAAATAAATAAATAATAAACTATTTTTATTGCATAGAGGATGCTCGAGTGAGCTAGGAACCTGTAAAATTTCAGGGTTAAATGACATTCGAGGAGCCCTGCAAAAAGCAAAAAACAAATTCAGCTCCCAACAATGCATTTTTTCAAATCTTTTCATAGGATGATCTTTAATCACTAGATGGGCTCGAGCCAGGGTCCTATTTTCGTTCTCCATGACTTCAAAGCTGCTTCTCTTTATCAATTCTGGACAGTTCTTTAAACATTGGTATCAGGGGTTCTATGACCAAAAATCTTATATTTTTTTCTCCTGGCGTTTATGTATTTATTATCGCTGTCTAAATGCGATGACTGTCGTCAGCAAGTATCCAGTGCCCATAGTCGAAGAACTCCTGGATGTCTGGTGCCTCATGGTTTTCTAAACCCGATCTCAGAGCTGGTTATCACCAGATTCGTATGGCAGCTGGCGATGAATTCAAAACAGCCTTCCAGACTTTGGAAGGGCACTACGAGTACAAGGTCATGTCCTTCGGCCTCGCGGGAGCACCAGCCACCTTCTTGGGAGCCATGAACGCCACTCTCAAACAAACCCCTTCTGCGCAAATGCGCCTTGGTGTTATTTGACGACATTTTAGTCTACAGTGCCTCTCTTGAAGATCACACAATCCACTTGCAATCAGTGCTTGAGTTGTTAAGAAGGGATCAATGGCAAGTTGAACGCTCAAAGTGCTCTTTCGCTCAACGCCAGTTATCCTATTTGGGCCATACTATCAGCCAGCATGGGGTTGCCACTGAAACCCACAAAATTAAGAACATTGCCAACTGGTCTTCTCCGCAATCAGTCAAAGAAGTCCGCAGCTTCTTAGGTTTGGCCGGCTATTACAGGCGCTTCGTTCGCCATTTCGGCATCATTGCAAAGCCACTGACACATCTCCAGAAGAAACATGGGGAGATCCTGAGCTTTGAGGCAACTAAAGAAACATGATGCTTTTCAGTTATATTTAAGAACATAAGAGGAAGACAAAGCAACCCTAGGATTTCTCTGCTCCCAGTGCTTAATACGAAAAGCTCGACATAAACCCAAGGACGGGCAACCGCTGCTAAACCAGGATCTCCATCTCTTTGAATAAAAGCCATCCTTTCCATCGACCAGCCTACGAGCATCTTCGGTACTATAATGAAGGACGTTGACACTATCCCATTCTACGTAGCAGGGGTAATTCCAGAAACATCCTATCTAAAAATCATTTAGAGATAAGTTTCTATAGAAAGATAAGCGGGTGTACAAATGAACTTTCTTATGATACTATGATACTCAGATACCACTCATTGGATGGGACCGGTGGACCATTGATCGATAAAAAGTAGTAAATAAGCCCTTTTCTCGCAGGTACGAGAGATTGCACAACCTTGCCTTGAACGCTTGAAGTTCTAAATAAATCTGAAGAGGAAGGCCAATTGTATCATGTCAGCAATGGTACTCTCTTGGGCTATAGACTGTCACCTGCTTCAAGGTATCTTGCTTGTGAAAGCCAAACAAAGAAGAAAAGAACGAAATGGCGGTTCATCAGTAGTCAAAGGTGCAGACTTCATTCTTTGTTTCCTTCATCCTCTACCATTACGTTTTGCTTTTTAGGACTACCTAAATGAAAGGAATAGAATGATCCATAGTCGTACCTACTTCAGGGCACCGAATGCATACAGCTTACGTCAACTTTATATATATATAATTATTGATTCCATTCACACCCTTTGGGAACAGGAAACGGAGAACTTGTTGCTTTCTTCTGTTTTTGCTGTAGCTGAGGACAACTTAGATTGAAATGATTGACTTGATCTAGGTACGTGGTCCAAACGGATAGGTAGAATTACCCAGAGGGAGCCCTAGTTTCAGCATAAAAGGAAGAAGTCGGGTCCGTGCAATGAAAAGATTTGCCGGTAAGTTAGTTGCGGGATGATGTATTATAGAACGAGTAAAGAGACTTTCCGGTAACGAGATTAAACTAGGTATTGAGATACCGACGATCGAATCTCGGGCAAGTAACATACCGATGACAAAGGGAACAACGTATGTTGTTATGCGGTCTGACCGATAAAGATCTTCGTAGAATATGTAGGAGCCAATATGAGCATCCAGGTTCCGCTATTGGTTATTGACCGAAGACGTGTCTCGGTCATGTCTACATAGTTCTCGAACCCGTAGTGTTCGCATGCTTAAAGATCGGTGACGATCGTAATTAGGGTTTTTGTGTTTTGATGTACCGAAGGTTGTTCGGAGTCCCGGATGTGATCACGGACATGACGAGGAGTCTCAAAGTGGTCGAGACATAAAGATTGATATATTGGAAGCCTATATTTGGATATTGGAAATGTTCCGGGTGAAATCAGGATTTTGCCGGAGTATCGAGGGGTTACCGGGACCCCCCCGGGGGTTAATGGGCCTACATGGGTCCTAAGGGAGAAGAGGAGGGCCGACCTGGGCAGGCCGCGCGCCCCCTCCCCCCTAGTCCGAATAGGACAAGGAAGGGGGGGGGGCGCCCCCCTTTCCTCTTCCCCCCTTCCCCTTTCCTTCTCCAACAAGGCAAGAGGGAGGAGTCCTACTCCCATCGGGAGTAGGACTCCTCCAGGCGCACCCCTAGGGCCGGACGCACACCCCCCTCTCCCTCCTTTATATACGGGGGCAAGGGGGCACCCCAAGACACACAAGTTGATCTTCGTGATCGTTCCTTAGCCGTGTGCGGTGCCCCTTCCACCATATTCCACCTCGGTCATATCGTAGCGGTGCTTAGGCGAAGCCCTGCGTCGGTAGAACATCATCACCGTCATCACCCCGTCGTGCTGACGAAACTCTCCCTCAACACTCGGCTGGATCGGAGCTCGAGGGACGTCACCGAGTTGAACGTGTGCAGAACTCGGAGGTGCCGTACGTTCGGTACATGGATCGGTCGGATCGGGAAGACGTACGACTACTTCCTCTACGTTGTGTCAATGCTTCCGTTGACGGTCTACGAGGGTACGTAGACAACACTCTCCCCTCTCGTTGCTATGCATCACCATGATCTTGCGTGTGCGTAGGATTTTTTTTGAAATTACCATGTTCCCCAACAGTGGCATCCGAGCCAGGTTTTATGTGTTGGTGTTATGCACGAGTAGAACACAAGTGAGTTGTGGGCGATATAAGTCATACTGCATACCAGCATGTCATACTTTGGTTCGGCGGTATTGTTGGATGAAGAGGCCTGGACCGACATTACGCGTACGCTTACGCGAGACTGGTTCTACCGACGTGCTTTGCACACAGGTGGCTGGCGGGTGTCAGTTTCTCCAACTTTAGTTGAACCGAGTGTGGCTATGCCCGGTCCTTGCGAAGGTTAAAACAACACCAACTTGACAAACTATCGTTGTAGTTTTGATGCTTAGGTAAGAACGGTTCTTGCTAAGCCCGTAGCAGTCACGTAAAACTTGCAACAACAAAGTAGAGGACGTCTAACTTGTTTTTGCAGGGCATGTTGTGAGGTGATATGGTCAAGACATGATGCTAAATTTTATTGTATGAGATGATCATGTTTTGTAACCGAGTTATCGGCAACTGGCAGGAGCCATATGGTTTTCGCTTTATTGTATGCAATGCAATCGCGCTGTAATGCTTTACTTTATCACTAAGCGGTAGCGATAGTCGTGGAAGCATAAGATTTGGCGAGATGACAATGATGCTACGATGGAGATCAAGGTGTCGCACCGGTGACGATGGTGATCATGACGGTACTTCGGAGATGGAGATCACAAGTACAAGATGATGATGGCCATATCATATCACTTATATTGATTGCATGTGATGTTTATCTTTTATGCATCTTATCTTGCTTTGATTGACGGTAGCATTATAAGATGATCCCTCACTAAATTACCAAAGTATAAGTGTTGTCCCTGAGTATGCACCGTTGCGAAAGTTCTTCGTGCTGAGACACCACGTGATGATCAGGTGTGATAGGCTCTACGTTCAAATACAACGGGTGCAAAACAGTTGCACACGCGGAATACTCAGGTTAAACTTGAAGAGCCTAGCATATAACATATATGGCCTCAGAACACGGAGACCGAAAGGTCGAGCGTGAATCATATAGTAGATATGATCAACATAGTGATGTTCCCCATTGAAACTACTCCATCTCACGTGATGATCGGACATGGTTTAGTTGATTTGGATCACGTGATCACTTAGAGGATTAGAGGGATGTCTATCTAAGTGGGAGTTCTTAAGTAATATGATTAATTGAACTTTAATTTATCATGAACTTAGTCCTGGTAGTATTAGCATATCTATGTTGTAGATCAATTGCTCGCGATATTGCTCCCCGTTTAATTTTTTATATATTCCTAGAGAAAACTATGTTGAAAAATGTTAGTAGCAATGATGCGGATTGGATCCGTGATCTGAGGATTAACCTCATTGCTGCACAGAAGAATTATGTCCTTGATGCACCGCTAGGTGACAGACCTATTGCAGGAGCAGATGCAGACGTTATGAACGTTTGGCTAGCTCAATATGATGACTACTTGATAGTTTAGTGCACCATGCTTAACGGCTTAGAATCGGGACTTCAAAGACGTTTTGAACGTCATGGACCATATGAGATGTTCTAGGAGCTGAAGTTAAATATTTCAAGCAAATACCCTTGTTGAGAGATATGAAGTCTCCAACAAGTTCTATAGCTAAAAGATGGAGGAGAATAGCTCAAGAAGTGAGCATATGCTCAGATTGTCTGGGTACTAAAATCGCTTGAATCAAGTGGGAGTTAATCTTACAGATAAGATAGTGATTGACAGAGTTCTCTAGTCACCATCACCAAGTTACTAGAACTTCGTGATGAACTATAGTATGCAAGGGATGACGAAAACGATTCCCGAGCTCTTCGTGATGTTGAAATCGACGAAGGTAGAAATCAAGAAAGAGCATCAAGTGTTGATGATTGAAAAGAACATTAGTTTCAAGAAAAGGGCAAAGGGAAAGAAAGGGAACTTCAAGTAGAATGACAAGCAAGTTGTCACTCTCGTGAAGAAGCCCAAAGCTGGACCAAAGCCTGAAACTGAGTGCTTCTACTGCAAAGGAAATGATCACTGGAAGCGGAAATTCCCTGAATATTTGGTGGATAAGAAAGATGGCAAAGTGAACAAAGGGTATATTTGATATACAGGTTATTGATGTGTGCCTTACTAGTGTTTATAGTAGCCCCTGAGTATTTGATACTTGTTCAGTTGCTAAAATTAGCAACTCGAAACAGGATTTACAGAATGAACAGAGACTAGTTAAGGGTGAAGTGACGATGTGTGTTGGAATTGGTTCCAAGATTGATATGATCATCATCGCACACTCCCTATACTTTCGGGATTAGTGTTGAACCTAAATAAGTGTTATTTGGTGTTTACGTTGAGCATAAATATGATTTGATCATGTTTATTGCAATACGGTTATTCATTTAAGTTAGAGAACAATTGTTGTTCTGTTTACATGAATAGAACCTTCGATGTTCATACACACCAACAAAAATGGTTTGTTGGATCTCGATCGTAGTGATACACATATTCATAATATTCAAGCCAAAAAGATGCAAAGTTAATGATGATAGTGCAACTTATTTATGGCACTGCCGTTTAGGTCATATTGGTGCAAAGCGCATGAAGAAAATCCATGCTGATGGGCTTTTGGAATCACTTGATTATGAATCAGTTGATGCTTGCGAACCATGCCTCATGGGCAAGATGTCTATGACTCCATTCTCTGGAACAATGGAGCGAGCAACAGATTTGTTGGAAATCATACATACTGATGTATGTGGTCCGATGAATATTGAAGCTCACAATAGGTATCATAATTTTCTGATCTTCACAGATGATTTGAGCAGATATGAGTATATCTAATTGATGAAACAAAAGTCTGAAATATTTGAAAAGTTCATATAATTTCAGAGTGAAGTGGAAAATCATCATAACAAGAAAATAACGTTTCTACGATCTGATCATGGAGGAGAATATTTGAGTTACGAGTTTGGACTTCAGTTAAAACAATGTGAAATAGTTTCACTACTCACGCCACCTGGAACACCACAGTGTAATGGTGTATCCGGACGTCATAACCGTACTTTATTAGATATGGTGCGATCTATGATGTCTCTTACCGATTTACCACTATCGTTTTGGGGTTATGCATTAGAGACAGCTGCATTCATGTTAAATAGGGCACCATCTAAATCCGTTGAGACGACACAGTATGAACTATGGTTTGGCAAGAAACCAAAGTTGTCATTTCTTACAGTTTGGGGTTGCGATGCTTATGTGAAAAAGTTTCATCTTGATAAGCTCAAACCCAAGTCAGAGAAGTGCATCTTCGTAGGATACCCAAAAGTAACTGTTGGGTACACCTTCTATCATAGATCCGAAGGCAAGACATTTGTTGCTGAGAATGGATCCTTTCTGGAGAAGGAGTTTCTCTCGAAAGAAGTGAGTGGGAGGAAAGTAGAACTTGATGAGGTAACTGTACCTGCTCCCTTATTGGAAAGTAGTTCATCACAGAAATCTGTTCCTGTGACTCCTACACCAATTAGCGAGGAAGCTAATGATGATGATTATGTAACTTCAGATCAAGTTACTACCGAACCTCGTAGGTAAACCAGAGTGAGATCCACACCAGTGTGGTATGGTAATCCTGTTCTAGAGGTCATGTTACTTGACCATGATGAACCTACGAACTATGAGGAAGCGATGATGAGCCCAGATTCCGCGAAATGGCTTGAGGCCATGAAATCTGAGATGAGATCCATGTATGAGAACAAAGTATGGACTTTGATTGACTTGCCCATTGATCGGCGAGCCATTGAGATTAAATGGATCTTCAAGAGGAAGACGGACGCTGATAGTAGCGTTACTATCTACAAAGCTAGAATTGTCGCAAAAAGGTTTCGACAAGTTCAAGGTGTTGACTACAATGAGAGTTTCTCACTCGTATCTATGCTTAAGTCTGTCCGAATCATGTTAGCATTTGCCGCATTTTATGAAATCTGGCAAATGGATAAACAAAACTGCATTCCTTAATGGATTTATTAAAGAAGAGTTGTATATGATGCAACCAGAAGGTTTTGTCAATCCTAAAGGTGCTAACAAAATATGCAAGCTCCAGCGATCCATCTATGGACTGGTGCAAGCATCTCGGAGTTGGAATATACGCTTTGATAAGTTGATCAAAGCATATAGTTTTATACAGACTTGCGGTGAAGCCTGTATTTACAAGAAAGTGAGTGGGAGCACTATAGCATTTCTGATAAGTATATGTGAATGACATATTGTTGATTGGAAATAATGTCGAACTATTCTGCAAAGCATAAAGGAGTGTTTGAAAGGAGTTTTTCAAAGAAAGACCTCAGTGAAGCTGCTTACATATTGAGCATCAAGATCTATAGAGATAGATCAAGACGCTTGATAAGTTTTTTCAATGAGTACATACCTTGACAAGATTTTGAAGTAGTTCAAAATGGAACAGTCAAAGAAGGAGTTCTTGCCTGTGTTACAAGGTGTGAAGTTGAGTAAGACTCAAAACCCGACCACGGCAGAAGATAGAGAGAGAATGGAAGTCATTCCCTATGCCTCAGCCATAGGTTCTATAAAGTATGCCATGCGGTGTACCAGACCTATTGTATACTCTACCCTGAGTTTGACAAGAGAGTACAATAGTGATCTAGGAGTAGATCACTGGACATTGGTCAAAGTTATCCTTAGTGGAACAAGGATATGTTTCTCGATTATGGAGGTGACAAAAATTCATCGTAAAGGGTTACGTCGATGCAAGTTTTGACACTGATCCAGATGACTCAAAGTCTCAATCTGGATAAATATTAAAAGTGGGAGCAATTAGCTAGAGTAGCTCCGTGCAGAGCATTGTTGACATAGAAATTTGCAAAATACTTACGGATCTGAATGTGGCAGACCCGTTGACTAAACTTCTCTCACAAGCAAAACATGATCACACCTTACTACTCTTTGGGTATTAATCACATAGCGATGTGAACTAGATTATTGACTCTAGTAAACCCTTTGGGTATTGGTCACATGTCGATGTGAACTATGGGTGTTAATCACATGATGATGTGAACTATTGGTATTAAATCACATGGCGATGTGAACTAGATTATTGACTCTAGTGCAAGTGGGAGACTGAAGGAAATATGCCCTAGAGGCAATTATAAAGTTATTATTTATTTCCTTATATCATGATAAATGTTTATTATTCATGCTATAATTGTATTAACCGGAAACATAACACATGTGTGAATACATAGACAATCAGAGTGTCACTAGTATGCCTCTACTTGACTAGCTCGTTGATCAAAGATGGTTATGTTTCCTAACCATAGACATGAGTTGTCTTTTGATTAACGGGATCACATCATTAGGAGAATGATGTGATTGACTTGACCCATTCCGTTAGCTTAGCACTCGATCGTTTAGTATGTTGCTATTGCTTTCTTCATGACTTATACATGTTCCTATAACTATGAGATTATGCAACTCCCGTTTACCGGAGGAACACTTTGTGTGCTACCAAACGTCACAACGTAACTGGGTGATTATAAAGGTGCTCTACAGGTGTCTCTGAAGGTATTTATTGGGTTGGCATATTTCGAGATTAGGATTTGTCACTCCAATTGTCGGAGAGGTATCTCTGGGCCCTCTCGGTAATGCACATCACTCAAGCCTTGCAAGAATTGCTACTAATAAGTTAGTTGCGGGATGATGTATTACAGAACGAGTAAAGAGACTTTCCGGTAACGAGATTGAACTAGGTATTGAGATACTGACGATTGAATCTCGGGCAAGTAACATACCGATGACAAAGGGAACAACGTATGTTGTTATGCGGTCTGACCGATAAAGATCTTCGTAGAATATGTAGGAGCCAATATGAGCATCCAGGTTCCACTGTTGGTTATTGACCGGAGACGTGTCTCGGTCATGTCTACATAGTTCTCGAACCCGTAGGGTCCGCACGCTTAAAGTTCGGTGACGATCGTAATTAGGGTTTTTGTGTTTTGATGTACCAAAGGTTGTTTGGAGTCCCGGATGTGATCACGGACATGACGAGGAGTCTCTAAATGGCCGAGACATAAAGATTGATATATTGGAAGCCTATATTTGGATATCAGAAATGTTCTGGGTGAAATCGGGATTTTACCGGCGTACCGGGGGGTTACCGGAACCCCCCCGAGGGTTAATGGGCCTACATGGGCCCTAAGGGAGAAGAGGAGGGCCGAACAGGGAAGGCCGCGCGCCCCTCCCCCCTAGTTCGAATAGGACAAGGGGGGGGGGGCGGCGCCCCCTTTCCTCTTCCCCCCTTCCCCTTTCCTTCTCTAACAAGGCAAGAGGGGGGAGTCCTACTCCCGGTGGGAGTAGGACTCCTCCAGGCGCACCCCTAGGGCCGGCCGCACCTCCCCCTCTCCCTCCTTTATATACGGGGGCAAGGGGGCACCCCAAGACACACAAGTTGATCTTCGTGATCGTTCCTTAGCCGTGTGCGGTGCCCCCTTCCACCATATTCCACCTCGGTCATATCGTAGCGGTGCTTAGGCGAAGCCCTGCATCGGTAGAACATGATCACCGTCATCACACCGTCGTGCTGATGAAACTCTCCCTCAACACTCGGCTGGATCGGAGCTCGAGGGACGTCACCGAGTTGAACGTGTGCAGAACTCGGAGGTGCCGTACGTTCGGTACTTGGATCGGTCGGATCGGGAAGACGTACGACTACGTCCTCTACGTTGTGTCAACGCTTCCGTTGCCGGTCTACGAGGGTACGTAGAAAACACTCTCCCCTCTCGTTGCTATGCATCACCATGATCTTTCGTGTGCGTAGGAATTTTTTTGAAATTACCATGTTCCCCAACAATGACGCGGAGCCGGGGAAGACGCGGTAGTGGATGCACACGCGGAGAGGAGTACAAGGGTTCACTGGTTCGGCTGCGCTGCCATCGCCACAGAATAACAGGGGGTGTGGGTGAGTAGAGGGATGGCCTGGCCAGCGGTGGGAGTAGTAAGGGGCGGTGAGGCCTCCGCGGCAGCACAGCCTGCCACGGGAGGCAGGAGCAGGCGGCACGACTGGTGCTGCTATGGGCGGCTGGAGCAAGAAGACCAGATGTTGAAGAAGCACGACGGCCGTTGGATGGACATCGTACGGTCACTGCAGCTAGAATCGTTTATATTGACTAAGTTCACAAAGCCTTTGGTACGTCAACTTAGTAGGCCCACAGGTCAGCTTTCGAAACGGTGCGCCCCAGATGTCATGGAGAGGAATCATTTTTTGGCGGGTGAAGCTATAATATCCGAGATTGAAGAAGAAACACGACATCCGTTGGATGGACATCCAACAGCCACTCCTTCTAGAACCGTGTGTTGACTATAAGTTGACAAAGCCTTGCATACGCGTCAACTCTGTTTTTTTAGGGGACGTGTTAACTTAGTAAGGCCAGAAGTGTGTGGCAGAGAACTTATAGCCCATTTGAGATTTGTAAGAATGTGTAGCCCATTTTTGAATTCTAATGGAATTTACTACAGCCCATTTACAGTTTGTTAAAAGTACAGCCCATTTCAACCAACCATTCAAAATAGAATTCAATAAAATTTCCCACATTTTGATGGGATCCGAAATATTTTTATCCCAAAATTTCTAGTCAGATTAAATACAATTTCAATATAAATTTATATTACGTAAAAATACAACGAAACATTGCGCTCGTAACAATTAATGAAATTAAAATTTTCAATATCCAAAAATAATATTTTATAAAGTAATCACGTGTTTGGTGCATTTTTTTATAGTTACTGCCCAGCTTTTATAATTACATCCCATTTATTATTTCTTAAAGCCCATTTTCTTGTTAAGCCTAATGCATCCCTCCTAGGAAAGATTTGCATCCCAACGGGGCGGAGAATAACAACTTGACCTTGCCTGGGTATTCCTAAAAAAAAGTATAGCTGGGCTAGCCATTTTCAGCTTGAAAAAAATTAATATCTGGGATGGATATCTGGCCTGGGCTAGACGGGCAACAACCTGCCCAGTTAATACCTGCAGCGATGTTTTCGTTGTTGTTCAGAGGAGAAAAATTAATATCTGGGCTAAACATCGAAAAACTCTGCAGTGCTCACACCTCAAAAACACAAAATACTGCTCGAACTTCTTGGTCCCAGCTGTCGGCCGCTTCTTGTGCAATTCTCTCGTTTATTGACTACTACATAGGTTGACAATGGTGTGGGACCGTGATGTCAGGAAACCAGGAGGAAGCAAAATAAATTATATATATATATATATATATAAAATAAGGAGGCACTTGCGTACATGAGGCTATGGACCTGGTGGGTCCCCATTGTCATCCTCTCCAAGTAAAGTCATCTCATCGCCCGCGCGCGCTTTCTGCCCGAAACAGTCAGCGCCGCCAGCTGCGCTTCCCGGTGCAGGCGATTGCTCCGGCTTCAAACGACACAAGTGCCGTCCGTCCATCCATCTCCGCCCACATTAATGATACGCGGTTGCCGAGGCGGCTACTTCGTTGCCACACGTCCGTCCCTCCGCCCGCCCACCATTGCTATATAAACTGCTGCATCGGCCATAGCAGCAGTCATCCGCATATGTTCCCTTTCTCCTATCCACACCACTACTACCCACCATGGGTTCCTCACGCTCCAGCGCTCTTTGGGACGGGCGGACGACGGACCACAAGGAGATGGCAGCCATTGCTGCCGACCAGCTGGCCAACAGGAAGCCAAAGGACAACGACATCCCAATGGAGAACATGGTAGTCGATGATCCGGCGCCAACCCCCTCCTCCGCGCCATCCTCGCCGGTGCATTGCACCATGACCATCGGCGAGGCCCGTGCCCAATATATGGACAGGGTGAGGCAGATGCGTGAGGAGCAGTTCCGGGAGGCGCAGGCCAACACCGCCTACGACCACCATCTCCTCCAGGAGCACCTGCAGGCGGAGGAGCAGATCGCCGCGGAGCGGGCTGGAGGCTATGCTCGACTTGTACCGCTCTGCCCGCAAGGGATGCCTCGAGCGCTGGCGGTACTGCATACGGGTGGCGGAGGCTGCGGCTGCCTACAAAGAGGCTAGCAAAGAGGGCGATGAAGTGGGCGAGGCTGTTTGGGGAGACCGAGGATGAGACAGAGGACAATGCCGGCTCCGACGAGTCTCCGCTTAGCTGGCGTCGATAAGGCCCTGCTCCGCCGAGGCCCTGTGGCGCCAACAACGAGGCAGAGGACACCACCGGATCCGTCGAGGCCCCGCCCCACCAACAACGAGGCAGAGGACATTGCCGGCTCAGCCGAGGCCCCACCCTGCCGGCAACGTGGGGGAGGATTTCCACCGCTCCGCTGAGGCGCCGCCCGCTGGCAACAAGACAGAGGACATCGCCGGCTCCGCCGAGGCCCCGCCCCGCTGCCAACGAGACAACGCCACATAGAAAATGAGGAAGAGTAGAACATGGTAGGTCGCCGCCGCTCGGGTCCAAGTAAGGCCACCGCTGCTACCCTCTAGTTGAAGCCAAGCTAGGCGGATTGACCATTGACGGCCGGTTAGCTTCTTGGCGGCGATGTGGAGTCGGAGAGCTGCGTTGGAGAAGAACGCTGCTTCTACTTAACTGCTGGTGCAGTTGGCTGACTGACATGTGGGCCCTATAGGCCACATTTTAGTTACACAACTGCACTTGCAGTTAAGTCACTGAAGCTTTTGTTCGGCTCAGCAGGACACAGGTGGGTAGCTTCGGTTAATTAATCATACCTCCAGCGCACCCCTTTTTAGTTGAAGAATGTATGAAATGTAATGAAATCCGGCATGTTTATATGAAATCCGACCATGTATGGATGAATTTATTTCAATTAGTTTGAATTCCTGTATCACTGGCATTGGATGAACGTGCAAAACAATATGTACTAGCATTATTCCTAGGGTGATCACCTCGTTTGCAGCAGTTTCACATGTACTCCCTCCGGTCCTTTCTAGTCTGCATACAAGTTTTGTCTGCAGTCAAAGTATCTCTACTTTGACCAATCTTATAAAAAAAAGTATGCACTTTCACAATGTGTGAAGTAAAAAGGAACAGAAGGAGTACAGAGAGTTTGAGCAGCTTTTTAGCGTTTCTGTACATTGCAATCAAACACACAGGCCTGGCAATTCATAGAGAACATTCAAAACAATCGATGATTATGCATCTCAGCGACTCACATGTCAGAGGCAATATTTACTTCACAACAAAAGAATAAAGAAAAAATTGATTGATGCTGCTGACAGCAAAGGGCGCCCCATTCGAAAATATCAAACACACGTCTTGCTAAAAATCAATACGCAAAATTTGACAAGGTTTTCCCATTCCAAAATATCAAATGCCTACTATTGTGGAATGGGCAGGGTTTGCCATCAGTTCGGACATTGACATGGCACCCCGTGCTAAATAAACCAGCTATTCTTTTTGTGCAGTTCCACCAAAATCAACCAAATTCACGCGTAGCTTGTATGATTTCGCCCTTATATGTTGCAACGCCTTGACTTATCGACACCTCCTTTCTTGTGGTGGAAATGAATGATTCGATGTATTCATGAACATTTTGTGCAGTTCCCATTGAAATCAAGCTGAGCACCCCTGTTTGCACAAATACAAAAAATGATCAGTATAAAGCAAACTGTACTATGAATTGATAGTTTCAACAGGCACATACATGGTCCATGTAGAGCACACTTTTAGAAAAATGGAACTCACCAAAAAGAATCCTAGAACAACATTGTACTCACGCATCACAAAAAAAATTGAGATTTGTCAGTCCTTTTGAGCTGAAGTTAGTTTGGTCTTGTGGGGAGTAATGTAACCATCCTTCAACTGCTCCTTCTGATGAGAAGATAGACATGGCTTCTTCATCCTGGCATAATCGGAACTAGTCACTTCACGTACTCCATATTCTTCTTCAGAGGAAGATGATCCTGTTGTGCAAAGACAAGAGGACTACGAAATGCTAGCATCCCTGTTTACTCGAAAAAAGGAAAGGAAATATTTAAAACAACACAGATGAAGCACTTCTCAAGGACAATACCACCTTTTCATGACAGTATCTAAACAGTAGCACAACACCAATAGAGATGACAAAGCTCAATCATATCGATGAAATCAGTGGGCGAGTACCAACCTTTGTCAGCAGGCTTATTGTGTAGAGCATACAGATGAAGCACTTCTCCGGAACCATCTGTTGCTATCTACGGTGGTGGCCATGCTTACTATATACTCCTCGATTAGTTTAATGTTTCAAACATCTTCTTGTGCAGTTCCACTAAAATATATGCTATCTTCAAAGAAGATCCCTGTTTGCACAAGTAGAGATAATTGCATATTACATTAAGAGTGGCATCAAATCAGTGGCAAACCAATTGCTCGTTCCAGCCGTAGCAATAAATTAAGATGCAAAACTATATCATTACTTGTGTCATCACAGTTCCAGTGCTTCATTACAGCACCGGGAGTTGATTTTTGTTTTTCTTCCGCTTGTTCTTCCCCTTCATCACTTGGTTCAATAACAGACAAGCTTCACCTTCAATGTAAGATTTTGCATGTCAATTAGGGAGCACAAGTATAGTACTAAACTTAATTTTCTGATGAAAGTGGCAAAATACAGGCCAGTAGTTGTGAAATATCCTTATCTTACCTCAATGGGATATTACGGTGCACATACAGATTGGAAGTCTTGTCTCCATTTGTGCAGTTCACTAAAATCAAGCAACATTATCGTACAAGTAGCACAACATATGAAAGCACACTGCAGAATCATGTGAAAGAAGGCTAGTACTGACCTCTCATGATGCGGAATTCAAACAACACACAAGAAGAAGATCTGAACCAAATTTGCATTAACGGATAGGAAGTAAGATCTCCTCTTGTGCAGTTCCACTAAGATCAAGCAATCAAGCAACATTGTCGGTGTGACATTTTTGTTGAACTGCACAAAACACTCTTAAAACAAAAGTGTTTTGTGTAGTGCAACACAAGGTCACAATGGCAACGAGGTGAAGTAGATAACCCTGTTTACACAGAGGTGCAAAGGAAACAATTAGTGGTCAATAACGGTGGATGACACAGAAGCCAACAAAAAGAAGCATCTACCTTATCTAAATGGGAAAGAAAGCAAGACAGTAGCATTTCTCAAACGGTGGCATTGATTAATATTAACATAGAGATTATATTAACAATAAAATTTGTTAAACATGTAATTTGCTTTTAACTGTGGCATTGCATCAATTTTCCAGCGGCATTATTAGGGGGTGTTTGTTTATAGGGACATTTTGGTGTAGGGACTAAAAAAACTCCGTGTTAGTCCCATCTAAACCAAACAGGAGGGACCTTTAGGGACTAAAAGTGGGCATTTGGGACTAAAGAAAGAAGACCCCGAGGGAGTCTTTTTGGGACTTTTTCCAATAGTTGCCCCTGCCACGCATCGCACCTTGTCTCTATTAGTTCATTACTAGGGGTAACATGGTCTTTTAGCATGTCATTTAATAACCTCTAGTCTATGTTTAGTCCCTGGAACCAAGCAGGTAGGGACTAGGGAGTTTTTAACCAAACATGGCCTTAGATTAACAACAGCTAATGAGTTGCACGGGACAGTGGACGCACCAGCACCATGTGCATCTACCGATGTACTGTGGTCATGCACAGTCTGTTGCAACAAAGAATAAACAACCAAGGAGCATATTTGTGTTGGTCCCAGTTTTGTTATCTTTAGACACCTTTCCCTATGTGAGCGCAGCAAATCTAGTCCTGCTCAAACTCTACAACCTTGTCCCTTCCTTTCCTTTTTGAACTAGTACTTTTGCCCCTTCCTTTCCTCTTTGAACCACGTCCTTGATTTATGCGATACAACTTTCCCCCATTCCTTTCCTCTTTGAACCACGTCCTAGATTCATGCTATACAACTTTCCCCCTTCATTTCCTCTTTGAACCAAGTCCTAAATTCATGTTATATACAACTTTTCCCACTACTTTCCCCCACTCCTTTCCTCTTTGAACCACGTCCTAGATTCATGGTATACATGCAGCTAGAGCAATGCATGTGGAGTAAGTAAATTATACCTTAAGGTTCTTGGGGCGTGGTTTGGTGGGCGACGGGATGACGGTGAAGAAGAAGGGGTCGGAGGCCCTCCCGCGCCGCCGCTGGGTGGAAAGTGAACAGCTCCGCCGGTAGTCCCTCGCCGACGGCGACAGTGTTAAGCCTCCTTCCCTTCCCGGCGGACGGATCCTGCCGGCTCTTTGAGCAGCAGTGAGGGGAGAGAGAGGCCAACGAAGTCTTGTTTAGATCTGGAGAGGGCGAGAGAGTGTGAAGAGAGCAACTACAAGCGTTGAGGCTCCAGCGGGAGAGGGCGAGAGAGTGTGAAGAGAGCAACTACAAGCGCTGAGGCTCCAACGTGTATATATACTGGAGAGAGAGTGTGAAGTGTGCAAACCCTAGAAAACATTTTGACTAGTCAAAGAATCCTCCTGGCACAAATTATGCTCAAGTGTAGTTATCGAACCCGAGACCTCAAGTTTGATGAGCAAATAGGCTAACCAGCTACACAACCATCCCGTTATGTTCAATGAGAGGGAAATAACCTTTTATACATTCCTGCATTCGTGTGACAAGCAAGCCGTGTTTTTTTGTGTGTGTGGGAGTCATTGGGATTTCAATCATAATCGTGTCATGTGGCTTTGGTGGTAAGACTATCCACAGTGGTGCAGAAATAATGCAGCCTTAGTCACCTTACCTCTCTCCACATAGTACGTTGGGTCCCACCAGTCAGAGGGTGAAACAAACAAATTAATAAGAAAAATTAAAAGTGCCAGCGGTGTATCTTACCTCACACATCTCGCTACTGCTCGGGAACACTGTCCAATTGATCCCTCTGTTTGCTCACGTACTATTTTAAGTGAATCCTTATTATAACATGCACACAAATTTTGGGCACTTGTATTCGACTTAAGTTAGTGTGCCACCGTATCTCGTATACTTACTACTCCCTCCGTCTAGGTGTAATAAGTCATGTTAGAAGGTGCAACGGGACCAAGGTGCGTGCGTGTGCGTGCGTGCGTGTGTGTGTGTGTGTGTGTTTAATAGCATGCGTGTGTTAGAGAGAGCGACAGATCTGTTGGAAATATGCCCTAGAGGCAATAATAAATTGGTTATTATTATATTTCCTTGTTCATGATAATCGTTTATTATCCATGCTAGAATTGTATTGATAGGAAACTCAGATACATGTGTGGATACATAGACAACACCATGTCCCTAGTAAGCCTCTAGTTGACTGGCTCGTTGATCAATAGATGGTTACGGTTTCCTGACCATGGACATTGGATGTTGTTGATAACGGGATCACATCATTAGGAGAATGATGTGATGGACAAGACCCAATCCTAAGCCTAGCACAAAGATCGTGTAGTTCGTATGCTAAAGCTTTTCTAATGTCAAGTATCATTTCCTTAGACCATGAGATTGTGCAACTCCCGGATACCGTAGGAATACTTTGGGTGTGCCAAACGTCACAACGTAACTGGGTGGCTATAAAGGTACACTACAGGTATCTCCAAAAGTGTCTGTTGGGTTGGCACGAATCGAGACTGGAATTTGTCACTCCGTGTAAACGGAGAGGTATCTCTGGGCCCACTCAGTAGGACATCATCATAATGTGCACAATGTGACCAAGGAGTTGATCACGGGATGATGTGTTACGGAACGAGTAAAGAGACTTGCCGGTAACGAGATTGAACAAGGTATCGGGATACCGACGATCGAATCTCGGGCAAGTATCGTACCACTAGACAAAGGGAATTGTATACGGGATTGATTGAATCCTCGACATTGTGGTTCATCCGATGAGATCATCGTGGAACATGTGGGAGCCAACATGGGTATCCAGATCCCGCTGTTGGTTATTGACCAGAGAGTTATCTCGGTCATGTCTGCATGGTTCCCGAACCCGTAGGGTCTACACACTTAAGGTTCGATGATGCTAGGGTTATAGGGAATAGATATATGTGGTTACCGAATGTTGTTCGGAGTCCCAGATGAGATCCTGGACGTCACGAGGAGTTCCGGAATGGTCCGGAGGTAAAGATTTATATATGGGAAGTCCTGTTTTGGTCGCCGGAAAAGTTTCGGGTTTATCGGTAATGTACCGGGACCACCGGGAGGGTCCCGGTGGTCCACCAAGTGGGTCCACCAGTGTTGGAAATATTCCCTAGAGGCAATAATAAAAGTATTATTATTATATTTCTTTGTTCATGATAATTGTCTTTATTCATGCTATAACTGTATTATCCGGAAATCGTAATACACGTGTGAATAATAGACACCAACATGTCCCTAGTAAGCCTCTAGTTGACTAGCTCGTTGATCAACAGATAGTCATGGTTTCCTGACTATGGACATTGGATGTCATTGATAACGGGATCACATCATTAGGAGAATGATGTGATGGACAAGACCCAATCCTAAACATAGCACAAGATCGTATAGTTCTTCTGCTAGAGTTTTCCAATGTCAAGTATCTTTTCCTTAGACCATGAGATCGTGTAACTCCCGGATACCGTAGGAGTGCTTTGGGTGTGCCAAACATCACAACGTAACTGGGTGACTATAAAGGTATACTACGGGTATCTCCGAAAGTGTCTGTTGGGTTGACACGGATCAAGACTGGGATTTGTCACTCCGTATGATGGAGAGGTATCACTGGGCCCACTCAGTAATGCATCATCATAATGAGCTCAAAGTGACCAAGTGTTTGGTCACGGGATCATGCATTACGGTACGAGTAAAGTGACTTGCTGGTAACGAGATTGAACGAGGTATTGGGATACCGACGATCGGATCTCGAGCAAGTAACATACCGATTGACAAAGGGAATTGTATACGGGGTTGTTTGAATCCTCGACATCGTGGTTCATCCGATGAGATCATCGAGGAGCATGTGGGAGCCAACATGGGTATCCAGATCCCGCTGTTGGTTATTGACCGGAGAGCGATCTCGGTCATGTCTACATGTCTCCCGAACCCGTAGGGTCTACACACTTAAGGTTCGGTGACGCTAGGGTTGTAGGGATATGTATATGCAGTAACCCGAATGTTGTTCGGAGTCCCGGATGAGATCCCGGACGTCATGAGGAGTTCCGGAATGGTCCGGAGGTAAAGAATTATATATAGGAAGTACTATTTCGGCCATCGAGATAAGTTTCGGGGTTATCGGTATTGTACCGGGACCACCGGAAGGGTCCCGGGGGCCCACCGGGTGGGGCCACCTGTCCCGGGGGGGCCACATGGGCTGTAGGGGGTGCGCCTTGGCCTACATGGGCCAAGGGCACCAGCCCCAAGAGGCCCATGCGCCTAGGGTTTCAAGGAGGAAGAGTCCTAGGAGGGGAAGGCACCTCCTAGGTGCCTTGGGGAGGAGGGATTCCTCCCCCTTGGCCGTACCCCCTAGGAGATTGGATCTCCTAGGGCCGGCGCCCCCCCTTGGCCCTCCTATATATAGTGGGGGAAGGAGGCTTTCATCACACGCCTTTGGTTGCCTCCTTCTCCCTCTCCAACACCTCCTCCTCCTCCATAGCGCTTGGCGAAGCCCTGATGGAGTACTGCAGCTCCATCATCACCACGCCGTCGTGCTGCTGCTGGTGCCATCTCCCTCAACCTCTCCTTCCCCCTTGCTGGATCAAGAAGAAGGAGACGTGGCTGTTCCGTACGTGTGTTGAACGCGGAGGTGCCGTCCGTTCGGTGCTAGGATCTTCGGTGATTCGAATCACGTCGAGTACGACTCCCTCATCCCCGTTCTTTGAACGCTTCCGCTCGTGATCTACAAGGTACGTAGATGCATCTAATCACTCGTTGCTAGATGAACTCCTAGATGGATCTTGGTGAAACCGTATGAAATTTTTTGTTTTCTGCAACGTTCCCCAACAGTGGCATCATGAGCTAGGTCTATGCGTAGTTCTTCTTGCGCGAGTAGAACACAATTTGTTGTGGGCGTAGACGTTGTCAACTTTCTTGCCGCTACTAGTCTTATCTTGCTTCAACGGTATTGTGGGATGAAGCGGCCCGGACCAACCTTACACGTACGCTTACGTGAGACCGGTTCCACCGACTAACATGCACAAGTTGCATAAGGTGGCTGGCGGGTGTCTGTCTCTCCTACTTTAGTTGGAGCGGATTCGATGAAAAGGGTCCTTATGAAGGGTAAATAGAAGTTGACAAATCACGTTGTGGCTTTCACATAGGTAAGAAAACATTCTTGCTAGAACCCTACTTCAGCCACGTAAAACTTGCAACAACAATTAGAGGACGTCTAACTTGTTTTTGCAGCAAGTGCTTTGTGATATGATATGGCCAAAGTTGTGATGAATGATGAATGATCTATATGTGATTTATGAGATGTTCATGCTATTGTAAAAGGAATCAAAACTTACATGTCGATGAGTATGATGGTGACAAGATGATCATGGAGCCCCAAGATGGAGATCAAAGGAGCTATGTGATATTGGCCATATCATGTCACTATTATTATTTGATTGCATGTGATGTTTATCATGTTCTGCATCTTGTTTGCTTAGAACGACGGTAGTAAATAAGATGATCCCTCATAATAATTTCAAGAAAGTGTTCCCCCTAACTGTGCACCGTTGCTAAAGTTCGTCGTTTCGAAGCACCCCGTGATGATCGGGTGTGATAGATCCTTACGTTCACATACAACGGGTGTAAGACAGATTTACACACGCAATACACTTAGGTTGACTTGACGAGCCTAGCATGTGCATATACATGGCCTCGAAACACAGAATACCGAAAGGTCGAGCATGAGTCGTATAGAAGATACGATCAACATGAAGATGTTCACCGATGTTGACTAGTCCATCTCACGTGATGGTCAGACACAACCTAGCCAACTCGGATCATGTTATACTTAGATGACTAGAAGAGGGATGTCTATCTAAGTGGGAGTTCATTATAATTTGATTAGATGAACTTAATTATCATGAACTTAGTCTAAAATATTTACAATATGTCTTGTAGATCAAATGGCCAACGTAGTCCTCAACTTCAACGCGTTCCTAGAGAAAACCAAGCTGAAAGACGATGGCAGCAACTACACGGACTGGGTCCGGAACCTGAGGATCATCCTCATAGCTGCCAAGAAATATTATGTCCTACAAGCACCGCTAGGTGATGCACCTGTTCTCCCTGCAGAACAAGACGTTATGAACGCTTGGCAGGCACGTACCGATGACTACTCCCTCGTTCAGTGCGGCATGCTTTACAGCTTAGAGCCGGGGCTCCAAAAGCGTTTTGAGAGACATGGAGCATATGAGATGTTCGAAGAGCTGAAAATGGTTTTTCAAGCTCATGCCCGGGTCGAGAGATATGAAGTCTCCGACAAATTCTTCAGCTGTAAGATGGAGGAAAATAGTTCTGTCAGTGAGCACATACTCACTATGTCTGGGTTACATAACCGCTTGACTCAGCTGGGAGTTAATCTCCCAGATGACGCGGTCATTGACAGGATCCTTCAGTCGCTTCCACCGAGCTACAAGAGCTTTGTGATGAACTTCAATATGCAAGGGATGGAAAAGACCATTCCTGAAGTATTTGCTATGCTGAAATCAGCAGAGGTAGAAGTCAAGAAGGAACATCAAGTGTTGATGGTCAATAAAACCTCTAAGTTCAAGAAGGGCAAGGGTAAAAAGAACTTCAAGAAGGACGGCAAGGGAGTTGCCGCGCCCGACAAGCAAGCTGCCGGGAAGAAGCCAAAGAATGGACCCAAGCCCGAGACTGAGTGCTTTTATTGCAAGGAAAGTGGTCACTGGAAGCGGAACTGCCCCAAATACTTAGCGGACAAGAAGGCCGGCAAAACGAAAGGTATATGTGATATACATGTAATTGATGTGTACCCTACCAGTACTCGTAGTAGCTCCTGGGTATTTGATACCGGTGCGGTTGCTCACATTTGTAACTCACAGCAGGAGCTGCGGAATAAACGGAGAATGGCGAAGGACGAGGTGACGATGCGCGTCGGGAATGGTTCCAAGGTCGATGTGATCGCCGTCGGCACGCTACCTCTACATTTACCTACGGGATTAGTTTTGAACCTCAATAATTGTTATTTAGTGCCAAGTTTGAGCATGAACATTGTATCAGGATCTCGTTTAATTCGAGATGGCTACTCATTTAAATCCGAGAATAATGGTTGTTCTATTTATATGAGAGATATGTTTTATGGTCATGCTCCGATGGTGAATGGTTTATTCTTTATGAATCTCGAGCGTAATGCTACACATATTCATAGTGTAAGTACCAAAAGATGTAAGATTGATAATGATAGTCCCACATACTTGTGGCACTGCCGCCTTGGTCACATAGGTGTCAAACGCATGAAGAAGCTCCATGCTGATGGACTTTTAGAGTCTCTTGATTATGAATCATTTGACACGTGCGAACCATGCCTCATGGGTAAAATGACCAAGACTCCATTCTCAGGAACAATGGAGCGAGCAACCAACTTATTGGAAATCATACATACTGATGTGTGCGGTCCAATGAGTGTTGAGGCTCGCGGTGGCTATCATTATGTTCTCACCCTCACTGATGACTTGAGTAGATATGGGTATGTCTATTTAATGAAACACAAGTCTGAGACCTTTGAAAAGTTCAAGGAATTTCAGAGTGAAGTTGAGAATCAACGTGACAGGAAAATCAAGTTTCTACGATCAGATCGTGGAGGAGAATACTTGAGTCACGAGTTTGGTACACACTTAAGAAAATGTGGAATAGTTTCACAACTCACGCCGCCTGGAACACCTCAGCGTAATGGTGTGTCCGAACGTCGTAATCGCACTCTATTAGATATGGTGCGATCTATGATGTCTCTTGCCGATTTACCACTATCTTTTTGGGGCTATGCTTTAGAGACTGCCGCATTCACTTTAAATAGAGCACCGTCGAAATCCGTTGTGACGACACCGTTTGAATTATGGTTTGGGAAGAAACCTAAGCTGTCATTTCTAAAAGTTTGGGGATGCGATGCTTATGTCAGGAAACTTCAACCTGAAAAGCTCGAACCCAAATCGGAAAAATGCGTCTTCATAGGATACCCTAAAGAAACTATTGGGTACATCTTCTACCTCAGATCTGAAGGCAAGATCTTTGTTGCCAAGAATGGATCCTTTCTAGATAAAGAGTTTCTCTCGAAAGAAGTAAGTGGGAGGAAAGTAGAACTTGATGAAATATTACCTCTTGAATCGGAAAATGGCGCAACTCAAGAAAATGTTCCTGAGGCACCTGCACCGACTAGAGAGGAAGTTATTGATGATGATCAAGATACTTCTGATCAAGTTCCTACTGAAATTCGAAGGTCCACAAGGACACGTTCCGCACCAGAGTGGTACGGCAACCTTGTCTTGGAAATCATGTTGTTAGACAACGGTGAACCTTCGAACTATGAAGAAGCGATGGCGGGCCCGGATTCCGACAAATGGCTAGAAGCCATGAAATCCGAGATAGGATCCATGTATGAAAACAAAGTATGGACTTTGACTGACTTGCATGTTGAACGGCGAGCCATAGAAAATAAATGGATCTTTAAGAAGAAGATAGACGCGGATGGTAATGTGACCATCTATAAAGCTCGGCTTGTCGCTAAGGGTTATCGACAAGTTCAAGGGGTTGACTACGATGAGACTTTCTCATCGGTAGCGAAGCTGAAGTCCGTCCGAATCATGTTAGCAATTGCCGCATTTTATGATTATGAGACATGGCAGATGGACGTCAAAACGGCATTCCTTAATGGTTTCCTTAAGGAAGAATTGTATATGATGCAACCGGAAGGTTTTGTCGATCCTAAGAATGCTGACAAGGTGTGCAAGCTCCAACGCTCGATTTATGGGCTGGTGCAAGCATCTCGGAGTTGGAACATTCGCTTTAATGAGATGATCAAAGCGTTTGGGTTTACGCAGACTTATGGAGAAGCCTGCGTTTAGAAGAAAGTGAGTGGGAGCTCTGTAGCATTTCTCATATTATATGTAGATGACATACTTTTGATGGGAAATGATATAGAACTCTTGGACAGTATTAAGGCCTACTTGAATAAAAGTTTTTCAATGAAGGACCTTGGAGAAGCTGCTTATATATTAGGCATCAAGATCTATAGAGATAGATCAAGACGCCTCATAGGTCTTTCACAAAGCACATACCTTGATAAGATATTGAAGAAATTCAATATGGATCATTCTAAGAAGGGGTTCTTGCCTGTGTTACAAGGTGTGAAATTGAGCTCGGCTCAATGTCCGACCACGGCAGAAGATATAGAAGAGATGAGTGTAATCCCCTATGCCTCAGCCATAGGTTCTATTATGTATGCCATGCTGTGTACCAGACCTGATGTAAACCTTGCCGTAAGTTTGGTAGGAAGGTACCAAAGTAATCCCGGCAAGGAACACTGGACAGCGGTCAAGAATATCCTGAAGTACCTGAAAAGGACTAAGGAAATGTTTCTCGTTTATGGAGGTGACGAAGAGCTCGTCGTAAAGGGTTACGTCGACGCTAGCTTCGACACAGATCTGGATGACTCAAAGTCACAAACCGGATACGTGTATATTTTGAATGGTGGGGCAGTAAGCTGGTGCAGTTGCAAGCAGAGCATCGTGGCGGGATCTACATGTGAAGCGGAGTACATGGCAGCCTCGGAGGCAGCACATGAAGCAATTTGGGTGAAGGAGTTCATCACCGACCTAGGAGTCATACCCAATGCGTCGGGGCCGATCAAGCTCTTCTGTGACAACACTGGAGCTATTGCTCTTGCAAAGGAGCCCAGGTTTCACAAGAAGACAAGGCACATCAAGCGTCGCTTCAACTCCATTCGTGAAAATATTCAAGATGGAGACATAGAGATTTATAAAGTACATACGGACCTGAATGTAGCAGATCCGTTGACTAAACCTCTCCCTAGAGCAAAACATGATCAACACCAGAATTCCATGGGTGTTCGATTCATCACAATGTAACTAGATTATTGACTCTAGTGCAAGTGGGAGACTGTTGGAAATATGCCCTAGAGGCAATAATAAAAGTATTATTATTATATTTCTTTGTTCATGATAATTGTCTTTATTCATGCGATAACTGTATTATCCGGAAATCGTAATACACGTGTGAATAATAGACACCAACATGTCCCTAGTAAGCCTCTAGTTGACTAGCTCGTTGATCAACAGATAGTCATGGTTTCCTGACTATGGACATTGGATGTCATTGATAACGGGATCACATCATTAGGAGAATGATGTGATGGACAAGACCCAATCCTAAACATAGCACAAGATCGTATAGTTCTTTTGCTAGAGTTTTCCAATGTCAAGTATCTTTTCCTTAGACCATGAGATCGTGTAACTCCCGGATACCGTAGGAGTGCTTTGGGTGTGCCAAACGTCACAATGTAACTGGGTGACTATGAAGGTATACTACGGGTATCTCCGAAAGTGTCTGTTGGGTTGACACGGATCGAGACTGGGATTTGTCACTCCGTATGACGGAGAGGTATCACTGGGCCCACTCAGTAATGCATCATCATAATGAGCTCAAAGTGACCAAGTGTTTGGTCACAGGATCATGCATTACGGTACGAGTAAAGTGACTTGCTGGTAACGAGATTGAACGAGGTATTGGGATACCGACGATCGGATCTCGAGCAAGTAACATACCGATTGACAAAGGGAATTGTATACGGGGTTGTTTGAATCCTCGACATCGTGGTTCATCCGATGAGATCATCGAGGAGCATGTGGGAGCCAACATGGGTATCCAGATCCTGCTGTTGGTTATTGACCGGAGAGCGATCTCGGTCATGTCTACAAGTCTCCCGAACCCGTAGGGTCTACACACTTAAGGTTCAGTGACGCTAGGGTTGTAGGGATATGTATATGCAGTAACCCGAATGTTGTTCGGAGTCCCGGATGAGATCCTGGACGTCACGAGGAGTTCCGGAATGGTCCGGAGGTAAAGAATTATATACAGGAAGTACTATTTCGGCCATCGGGATAAGTTTCGGGGTTATCGGTATTGTACCGGGACCACCGGAAGGGTCCCGGGGGCCCACCGGGTGGGGCCACCTGTCCCGGGGGGGCCACATGGGCTGTAGGGGGTGCGCCTTGGCCTACATGGGCCAAGGGCACCAGCCCCAAGAGGCCCATGCGCCTAGGGTTTCAAGGAGGAAGAGTCCTAGGAGGGGAAGGCACCTCCTAGGTGCCTTGGGGAGGAGGGATTCCTCCCCCTTGGCCGTACCCCCTAGGAGATTGGATCTCCTAGGGCCAGTGCCCCCCTTGGCCCTCCTATATATAGTGGGGGAAGGAGGGCTTTCATCACACGCCTTTGGTGGCCTCCTTCTCCCTCTCCAACACCTCCTCCTCCTCCATAGCGCTTGGCGAAGCCCTGACGGAGTACTGCAGCTCCATCATCACCACGCCGTCGTGCTGCTGCTGGTGCCATCTCCCTCAACCTCTCCTTCCCCCTTGCTAGATCAAGAAGAAGGAGACGTGGCTGTTCCGTACGTGTGTTGAACGCGGAGGTGCCGTCCGTTCGGTGCTAGGACCTTCGGTGATTCGAATCACGTCGAGTACGACTCCCTCATCCCCGTTCTTTGAACGCTTCCGCTCGCGATCTACAAGGTACGTAGATGCATCTAATCACTCGTTGCTATATGAACTCCTAGATGGATCTTGGTGAAACTGTAGGAAAATTTTTGTTTTCTGCAATGTTCCCCAACAACCAGCCCCGGAGGGCTGCATGGGCCAAGTGTGGGAGGGGACCAGCCCCTGGTGGGCTGGTGCGGCCCCCCATAAGGGCCCAAGGTGCCTAAAGGGGAGGAGGGGGACAAACCCTAAGGGCAGATGGGCCTTAGGGCCCATGCCTGGTGCGCCTCCCTCTCCCCCTCCCCTTGGCCGCCCCCTAGATGGGATCTAGGGGCTGCCGCCACCCCTAGGGAGGGAACCCTAGGTGGGGGCCCAGCCCCTCCCCTCCCCCTATATATACTTGAGGTTTGGGGCTGCCCAACACATGTGAATTCTTCCTTCTTGGCGCAGCCCTACCCCTCTCCCTCCTCGTCTCTTGCGGTGCTTGGCGAAGCCCTGCTAGAGTACCACGCTCCTCCACCACCACCACGCCGTCGTGCTGCTGCTGGATGGAGTCTTCCCCAACCTCTCCTTCTCTCCTTGCTGGATCAAGGCATGGGAGACGTCATCGGGCTGTACGTGTGTTGAACGCGGAGGTGTCGTCCATTCAGCACTAGGATCTCCGGTGATTTGGATCACGACGAGTACGACTCCTTCAACCCCGTTCTCTTGAACGCTTCCGCTTAGCGATCTGCAAGGGTATGTAGATGCACTCTCCTTCCCCTCGTTGCTGGTCTCTCCATAGATAGATCTTGGTGACACGTAGGAAAATTTTGAATTTCTGCTACGTTCCCCAACAAGATCGACCTAATCCTACACAAAGATGTTGTGTAGTGTACGATTTTAGCCGCGAGAGTCGGTGCATCCTCTCGTTTCCGGGCGTGTTCGGTAGGGACATGCGGACAGCTGCCACGCCCGCTCCTGACCAGCCTGGCCCACCCAAAGCCCCTCCAACGCCCGCGCACGCTTCTCGCCTGAAACGGTGAGCGCCACTCCAAAGAATCGGTGCCACATTCATGCCCGGGCAGAGCGGACGCGACCTCTCACTGGCGCAAGAGTGATGGTTCCTTCGTCCGTCCAACTTACTGCTGGGTCTATGTGATTTGACGGCTCATTGGTCGTTATTACTGAGGTGGTAGGATTGCTGGATGTCCCACGCTTTCGGCGAAAGGAGGTACTACTAGATTACAATTTTCTCCATTCTTACAGCGGAGGCGTGCAAGAGCAGTGAAAACACGCAGGCTCAGTGATTACATGGCCCACCTCACACTATCACCGTGCGACACCTAACTCTTTACATAGTACTCCCTCCGTTCCTAAATATTACTAGATGAGTCCCCGCGCGTTGCCGTGGAACAACGGTATATCTCTCTGCACAAAATTAACAATTTCATAGAACTAAAAAAAACTCTATAACCGCATGACAAATGTGGTAGCCAAACTAAATAAACTCCCATCATCATTTAGATCATCCCACGCAAGGAAAAAAGATCAGCCAACTCCTACTGCATAATGGGATTATATTTTTCTTTTTGACATGTTAATGGGACTTAAAAGCTCACTTACATGCATGCTACCGGTGCATGATTGCATGCAGACATGTTGATGTGATTTAAAACCCACTGATATGCATGTGCCACGGTATTTCTACATGCTTGCATGTGGCTTAGTGCGGATCCTCTCAACGTCTAGATCAGGCGGCTATTATTGACTGATTTACTTCATCTAACGGCTACATCAATTTTGATGATGTGGCTCAAGGAGAGGATAGAGAATTCCTAGTAGTGGGGTCTAGCTATTACTAGTAGATAAGTCTTTGTAGAGATTCCACTACATACGGAACAAAATGAATGAATCTACACTTAAAATGCATCTATATACATCCACATGTGGTTCATGGTGAAATCTCTTCAAAGACTTATATTTAGGAACGGAGGAAGTACTAGTATAGTACGTACTGTGATTTATCAGCGAGATAAATTTGTACAATGCTATGAAGCTTCCAGCTTCTGTTACATGTATCGTGCGTCCAAGGTTGCCCGTTGCAACATTTCATCAAATACAAAGGAGACTAACATGCATGCTATTGCATCTCAATGATTGACAGATCATAGCAAATATGTACTCCCTCCGTTCCAAAATAAGTGTCTCAACTTTGTGCAAACTTTAGTAGTAGTTGTACTACTACTAAAGTTGACACTTATTTTGGAACAAAGGCAGCTAAAGAGAAAAACGATCCATGCAGTCCCTAGCCCTTGAACCGTGAACCCTGACCAGGCTTCAATTTGCTGGCAACGTTCGAGCTTCCTAATAAATGAAGTTTGCAACCTTTTGACCATCGGATAATTTTGTGCAGTTTCACCAAAATCGAGATGAGCATCCCTGTGGCAAAGAAATTGAAGAAGCGTGATTAGAATAAGATTACTGGGACTAGTTGATGAGACATAAACTCATCACAAATACAGTACATAGAAGCCAGTAGAGGTATGTGCGGGGCAAAGAAGTAGAGAAATATCCACAGGGAGTGATGTGGGCAGCTGGAGCAGTGGTGCAAGCCGGCTGTAAAGGGAGTTGTACCTGAGGGACGTAGCTCAACCTTGGGGAGGGCGGCGGGAGGTGGCAACTTCCCACGTCGCGGCAATGAGCAAGGGGCGAAGGCAACCTCACCGGCTTTGTGAGAGAGAACGGCGGGGACCCCTGATCGGGACGTGCCGACAGTGGGTTTTCACCGTCGGCGACGGCCACCGCATCTACACTAAGCATCCACCCCTTCCCCAAGCGGACGTGATCCGCCGGGATGTTAGATATGTGGCCACAGTCATTTTGTGCGAGAGAGTGTGAAGAGAGCAACCCCAACAAGCAACCGTGTAGGTTGGCCCGTCCTGACTATGTATATAGTGGAGCGGTTTCCTTTTCTCTCCATATGAACCTATCATATTGCTTACGTGCCATAGAAGAAAAAAACTTTATTTATAAATGACGCGACACCTACTAGCCGTTCTCCTATAACCTTGCGCTTGGCATCTCCAAAATATTAACCTTGCGATTGGCTCTTCGCCTCTTCAGGAAGTCGAGCAATAATGGTAGTGCAGTATATATCATTCTATATGAGACCGAATGAATTGCTGCACGTCCACCATGTGGGCGAGGGTCGAGGGGTGAGGGAGAGTGCTACATACGGAGCAAAATGCGTGAATCTACACTCTAAAATACGTCTATATACATCAGTGTTTGGAGTATGTACTAGTAGTTCATGTTGAAATCTACTAAAGGACATATATTCCAAACAATATGATATAATCTCTATAACCAAGGTAGTAGGGACGAGGAGTAAACGGAGGGAGTAGTCAATTTTTCTCCTCGTCCTACGAGCCACCACACGCATGGGCGAGGGAGCGGGCGTAAGGAGGAGCAAGCTTCACCTCATCCTGCGAGCCACCGCGCCCGTGGGCGGGGGAGACGGCGTACTAAGCAAGCTTCTCCTCGTTCTGCGAGTTGATGGGACACATCAAAAGTACTCCAGTGTATAGAGCCTTGCCTCTAAGGTAGGACCCACATGGTTTGCCTCTTTTTTTAACATAACGCGTCAAGTCGCAATTTGTTTGTTCACCCATGGTAGACGATCCTCCCTCCACCAAGTGGACAACCAGTACACATGCCAAATTACCACGTGGGCTGCCTTTTTCGTACATAAATGAGCTCCACCGTCTACCTGCACGGGTGTGGTTGGGAAAGAGACAGGAGTACGTGCGCCGTGCATGCACGTCTTCTCTTCGTGCACGTCCCCCACCTACGTGGGTGTGGGTGAGAGATACAAACTGCGTTCGTGAGTGTTTTTTGTTTTGGGGTGGGGGTGGGGTGGGGGTTGATTTCGTGAATTATTTGTGGGAATATGTGTCGATGACATCTCAAACAAAATTTTGCATGCAATGTGTGTGAAATGGAGGCCTATCAATATCATACATAGAGGGTTGGGCAATCCACGAGAATAGAGGGAGGGGTCATAGCTATCGATAGAGTCGAAGAGAGGATCAAGTGGGTGGGTGCGAGATCGATGAAGAGAGCCATCGAAATTGTGTGTGTGTGCAAGTCAAAGATATAGGGCGATTGGCCTACCGGAATGTTAGAGGGCACACGTCAAGTTTGTGTGTGGCAGGGAGACATGACTAGAGCGCTCGATGTATCGGTGTGTGTGGGGGGAGGGGGTGGGGGGAAGGGTAGGCAGAGGCCTAACTATAGAGGTAGAACGACTCGTATATGTGTTGAGAAGGAGAGACCCACCTATGTCTTGAGGGAGATCGGTCAACATCCATACATAACTGAAGGACGGGAAATATGATGGGACAGAGAGAGAGGAGAGAGAGGGAGGGAGAGGGAGGGAGAGGGGTAGAGTGCTGGATGGGTGATGGAGTTGCTTCTCGAAGATGGTGGGAGAGGCCTACTAGACAAAATGAGGGTGGAACTGCAATGTTATCAGTAAGAGTGGGGATGTGTTTCTGTGTGTGCCTGTGCGTGATAGATCTGTCGGGACGCATCCATGGATGATGAAGGGGAACCATGTGTTTGGTAAGCAAACCTAACTAGATTGGTAGATCAATTGTTGTTTGTCGGAGGAAGGGAGAGACACAAACTAATGAGGTAGATCAATTGACGTGTGGGTAAAAACGAGTTATAAGGACCTAGCTAGCTATATGTATAGCGAGAGATCGGTCGGTGTACGTCCATTTGTTAGAGGCAAATAAGGCCCAGTGAGACGGATAGAAAGAGAGAATGGAGCTAGGAGGTGGTGCGAGAGGCCTAACTACTAGCTAGATAGGGGGAGGAGTGTGCGGTTGTGAGATCGATGAAAAGAGGAGCGAGAGTTTACACGTGTGTCTGACCGTATGAGAGACACGAGGCAAGGACACATAAAGGAGGAGATTGAAGGTGTGTGTGTATGTTGTAGGCAGGCATAGCTGGAGAGGTTTATCGATCGGTGTGTGTCGGAAAGGAGTTGTGGAGACTCTGGGAGAACGACCTAAAGAAAAAATGAATGTGCCTGGTGGATAGAATGCCGAGGGAGGGGGAGGGCGAGGAGGGCGTGTGCATGCATGAGAGAAAGTTAGTGGTAGCTACAAAGGTTAGAGGATTGTGTGGGTGTAAGAGACTAACAAAGATCATAATTTGATACGAAAGCGGATTCATATATTTGAATAGGAGATCATAGTGTTTTAAACATGGCATGCATGAATATAGCGGTGATACACGTGCTGTGCACATGTTATACCATAATGTGATAATGCATGGCATTTTCAACTCACAGCTAAATGCCGAACAATCTAAGCCATACTTGTAACGCCCCGTATGTAACTTGCCATATTTGTATTCCAACTCTTGCCATTTTCGGCACTAAGTTATGATATTTCCTCGGTGTTGTGTTTTGTCTTCATTTTGTTTTTGTCCTTGTCTTGCATATCATACCATGTCATCATGTGCATCGCATTTGCATACGTGTTCGTTTCATGCATCCGAGCATTTTCCCCGTTGTCCGTTTTGCATTCCGGCACTCCTTTGTCCTTCGGTGTCCCCTTTTGCCTATTTTCGTGTGCGGGTGTTAAACGTTCTCGGATTGGACCGAGACTTGCCAAGCGGCCTTGGTATACTACCGGTAGACCGCTTGTCAAGTTTCGTGCCATTTGGACTTCGTTTGATACTGCAACCGTAAAGGCCTCGTGTGTGTTGCAGCCCAACACCTCTCCAAAGTGGCACAAAACCCACCTAAACCCCCTCCATCATCTCGGTCGTTCGATCACGATCGCGTGGCCCAAAACCGTGCTCAATTTGGAGTCTCCTAGCTCCTTCTATGTATAAATAGGTGCCTCCCTCAAAAATCCCGGATCAAACCCTACCCTAACCTTCCCCTCTCCGGGCCGGACGTGTCCGTCTTCCGCTGGACACGCCGCGCCGCCGCCCGCGTCCAACTGCGCGCCGACACATGGCGACCGCGCCCCTCATCGCCGCCGGCCGCCGCGGCCCAGGTCGGGCACCCCCGACACGCGACCCCGCCCGGCCACGCCCGAGCGCGCCGCCTCCCGCGCCACCGCCGCCCCGCCGCCTTGCCGCCCCGCCGCCTCGCCAGCTTCGCCAGCTTCGCCTCCCCTCCGTCCGGCCATCGCCACCCGCCGACTCCGGCCATCTGGAGTGCCGCCACGGCCACCGGAGCAGCTCCACTCGCCGCCAAGCCCTCCTTCTCTTCTGGATCCGGCAAGTCCCATCCCTCCGGCGAGCTCCTTCGACTCCCGCGAGGTACTGTTCTGGCGAACCTCGTAAAACGCGCCCGATCCAGATCTTGCTACAGTAACCTAGGGGTTGACCTCGTTTTTCCCCTAAGTCTCTAATATTTTTATCATTCTTCATCGCATCATAACTTTCCATCCGTAGCTCCGTTTCGTGCGTGTAGCATATCAAATTGTTCATCTGGATGTGTACTTCATTTCATTCCATTGCACCATGTTCATTTGAGTTCATCTTGATGCCCTAAATGCTATTGCAAGAGTGCTATGTATTGTTAGTTTCAGATTCTTAACAGATTATGGACATTTGTCATTTTTCCCATGTTTAATGTGTGCCTCCTATGAACCTGAGCCCTACATGTGTTTTGGGATATGCCATGCCATCTTTACAGGGGTGTATGCCATGTATTTTTGTGATCAATGTGGTGACTAGAACAACCATGCAAAGTAGCTCTCGTGATGTTGCTGATTTCAGGGACTTAGAATTCTTCTAAGTCATTTTCCTGATGATATTTTCATGCCATGTATTCTTGCTGCTACAGAGTGATCCATGCCTCTTTTGAGCATGTTCAGTAAGGATGATTTTGAGATATTGTTGTGCTCTATCTATCCATGTCTTTGTTTGCAATTATGGAGTACCCTAGCATGACTCAATCTTGCTCTACTTTTGCTATAGAATGTTCCTGGCAGATTGTTTACGTGTTAATCAATTTTGCCGAGGTTGTTGTAATTGATCCATGCATGCTATGAGAGTGTTCTTGCCTTGGTTAGATTATTGATCATGTCTTCTTGCTGGGTGTATGCTTAGTTTGTCATGCAATGCCTTGTAGTGAGTGCATCGAGCTCGCAAACATGCCTATGTAACTCTGTTTCTGCCATGCCCAGATTTCTGCAAATCTGAATCTGTTAACGAAACTTGCTATGTTTACATGGTTGCCATTGTATCTTCTGATCCTTTTTGGCTTATGGTCAATAAGGGACTTTTGTTATATGCTTTGAGTAGTTTCATGCCATGCCTTTCTTTGCCATGATATGTTCCTGTAGCATGTTGTTATCTTGCTCTAAACATTGCTTCCTGATGTTAAATCCTGACATGTTGTTATTTTCGCTAAGTCTGTGAACCTGATATCTTTTGCACTTTTGCCATGCTTGTTTGAACCTGCTATTGTGTGATTTAGCCGTAGATCAGTGTTCATATTTTGTCAAGCATCTTGAGTGGATCACTGCCATGTGCTTTTTTTTTATGTTAGAGTGCAGTAGCTTATTTTTCTTGATGCATTTAGATGGCATCGTGCTGTTTATCGCAGATTGGTACCATTATTGTTTTGCTTGCCATTTGCAAACCGTGCATCCGATTCCGGTGATCTTTATATCGATTTGGACCGAAATCAACTCATCTTTCCAGCGGCACTCTTGGTTTGCCAAGTTGAGGCCTGATTCAATCTTTTCCTTCCGGAGCATGCATATGCATTGCATATCACATCCCGCATATCATGCCATGTTTAGCATCATGTTGCTTGCGCATTGCACCGTGGTTGATTGCGTTTCCCTTTGCTCTTGTTTTTGCTTTGGGTAGAGCCGGGAGACGAGTACGTGATCGAGGAACCCGTTGAGTACGCTTACGAGGATCAAGCTTACATCAACTCGGAGAACTTTGCAGGCAAGATGACCATACCCTCGAAATCACTTCTATCTTTGCTTGCTAGTTGCTCGCTCTATTGATATTCCTATGCTACGATACCTACCACATGCTTTACCATGCCTCCCATATTGCCATGTCAAACCTCTAACCCACCTTGTCCTAGCAAACCGTTGTTTGGCTATGTTACCGCTTTGCTCAGCCCCTCTTATAGCGTTGTTAGTTGCAGGTGAAGATTAGAGTTTGTTCCTTGTTGGAACATGTTTATTGTTGGGATATCATTATTATATCTTGTTTACTTTAAATGCACCTATATACTTGGTAAAGGGTGGAAGGCTCGGCCTTATGCCTGGTGTTTTGTTCCAGTCTTGCCGCCCTAGTTTCCGTCACACTTGTGTTATGTTCCTTGATTTTGCGTTCCTTACACAGTTGGATTATAATGGGAACCCCATGACAGTTCGCCTTGAATAAAACTCCTCCAGCAAGGCCCAACCTTGGTTTTACCATTTGCCATCTAGCCTTTTTCCCTTGGGATTCACGGACTCAAGGGTCATCTTTATTTTAAACCCCCCCGGGCCAGTGCTCCTCTGAGTGTTGGTCCGAAATGGGCAGCCTGCGGGGCCACCTTGGTGCAACTCGAGGGTTGGTTTTACTCGTAGCTTGACCTATCCGGTGTGCCCTAAGAACAAGATATGTGCAGCTCCTATCGGGATTTGTCGGCACATTCGGGTGGCTTTGCTGGTTTAGTTTTACCATTGTCGAGATGTCTTGTAACCGGGATTCCGAGTCTGATCGGGTCATCCTGGGAGAAGGAATATCCTTCGTTGACCGTGAGAGCTTGTGATGGGCTAAGTTGGGACACCCCTACAGGGTTTTGAACTTTCTAAAGCCGTGCCCACGGTTATGGGCAGATGGGAATTTGTTAATGTCCGGTTGTAGAAAACTTGAAACTTAAACTTAATTAAAATGGTTCAACAGCGTGTGTAGCCGTGATGGTCTCTTTTCGGCGGAGTATGGGAAGAGAACACAGTCTCGGGTTATGCTTGATCGTAAGTAGTCTTGGATCACTTCTTGATCATAGTTTCTCGAACGTGCTTTGCCTTCTCTTCTCGCTCTCTTTTGCGTAAGTTAGCCACCATACATGCTAGTGCTTCCAGCAGCTCCACCTCATACCTTTTACCTGCCCATAAGCTTAAATAGTCTTGATCACGAGGGTGTGAGATTGCTGAGTCCCCGTGACTCACAAATTACTTCCAAAACCAGATGCAGGTGACGATGATACCATTCCAGGAGATACGACTGAGCTCAAGTGGGAGTTCGATGAGGACTCAGGACGATACTACTTTCCTTTCCAAACGATCAGTAGTGGAGCCCAGTTGGGGTGATCGGGGACATTATGCATTTGGGGCTGACTTTATTTTGGTTCCGTAGTCGGACCTTGATTGTATCTGGATGATTGTAATGCTATATTTGTGTATTGTGTGAAGTGGCGATTGTAAGCCAACTATGTACCTCTTTCTTATTCAGTACATGGGATGTGTAAAGATTACCCCTCTTGCGACATTGCCTACAATGCAGTTATGCCTCTAAGTCGTGCTCAGACACGTGGGAGATATAGCCGCATCGTGGGTGTTACAAGTTGGTAATTAGAACCTTCCCTGACTTAGGAGCCCCCTGCTTGATCGAATCGCTGGCATTGTTGAGTCTAGAAAAATGTTTTGAGTCTTTTAGGATTATATATATCGGAGAGTAGGATTCTTTTTACTCCTTAGTCCCTTCATCGCTCTGGTGAGGCATCCTGACATAGAGTTTTGACTCTTCTCTTCTCAAATTTCACTAATTTCTTTCTAGGATCATGCGGGTATCTTGGAATCGTTCCGATGGTTTTGTGACGAGAACATTGTTCTTGGTGCCTCCTGACATTTAGGGGTTGTGGCAGTGTCCCAGGGAGTTGAGCTCCGAGGTGTTGTCGAATCAATTTTATCATTGCAGTTCTGGAATACCTGAGTTTCACGGACATCGAAAATCTCTTTTATGCAGTTGTTGGTGATATAACCCCGACGCCACCCAGTACTGGTGCGGGAGTTCGGGAGTATTGCCATAACTCGTATAACGGATGCTTTTTGAAGGTTGAGGTAAATTATTTCCAAAGGTTTCTTGGTTATGTGTTGAAGGATGGATACAGCTGGATGTAGGATTTGCTAGTTTTGGGTGAGATATTATGCTTCCCCTGTATCCCCAACACCTGATTGCATAACCGGAAAATTTTGGGAGTTTCATAGGTGGGAATTCATGTAGCTCTAGTATTGCTTCCGCAGATATTTGGTTTGTGATTGGGTAATCCTCACCAAGTATTTGTTCATGTCCGTACCTTGTTGTTTTTATTCATCTACCTCTATCTAAGTGGCTTCTCAATTTATGGAAGTGTGACCATTTAATTTGGAATTCATTCGTTCATTCTTGTTCGAATGTTAAGGCTATATGTTGCAATTTTGATCCATTTGATTCAGCTTGAATATATGTCTGTCAAGATGCTAACGGATGTCACCCTCTTCAGGATGGCTCCTCCAACACGTGTGAATCCGGATCCGCCGCCACCACCTCCACCTCCGGAGGCATGGCATGCTGTGATGGCCGCTACCAATGCCAACACGTAGCTGATTATGCAACTCTTGCAAGAGCGCAACCAAGGAAATCAAGGCAATGGCAACAACCAAAATCAGTTTGCTACACTCAACCAGTTCCTCGCAAACCAGCCAAAGACCTTCAGTAACTGTGTCGAGGCCACAGACCCTGATGATTGGCTCGTGGATATCTGTAAACATTTCGAGTGCAGCAACATCAGGCCCGAGGACTTTGTCAAGTTTGGCTCGTTCCAACTCAAAGACCAAGCTGCAGAGTGGTATCAGCAATACAAAGATTCCAGAGGAGGTCATGTGATTACATGGGATGATTTCCGCCAAGACTTCAGAGCTCACCACATTCCTCAGAGTGTTGTTGAGAGCAAGCGTGAGGAGTTCCACAATCTGAAGCAAGGCAGCTTGTCTGTTTACCAATACAACAACATGTTCCAGAAGCTCGCTCGTTTCTCTAAGCAAGACGTCCCTGACGAGAAGAGCATGATTTATCAGTTCAGAGGCGGCCTCCGAGAAGATCTGCAACTAGCACGTGTGCTTTTTGAGCCGAAAAAGTATGATGAGTCCTACAATATGGCACTAAAGCAAGAGACTGCTCAGCTCAAGTGCGATGCTTCCAAGAAGAGAGTCAGGGATGCAACTCCTTCTTCTTCTTCTTCCACTCAAGTGGCAGCTAAGCAGCAAAAGTATTGGTTGCCTCCTCCTCCTCCATTCCGTCAGCCTTATCAGCAGAAGAGCAAAGGTGGCAATGGATCTTCCCACCCACCCAACCCAGGCTTTCAGAACAAGACTTCGTCTCATGCTCCAAGATCAAGTGCTCCGTATCACTGTCCGCTCTCAGAGGTCACGTGCAACAAGTGTCAACAGAAGGGTCACTATGCAAACAAATGCTTCAACCAGAGGCGTCTTCCTCCTCCTCCTCCTGTGAGATCTGCTAGCAATGCAGTGGTCAAAGATAATCCCAAGCATGCTAAGGTCAACTTGTTGAACGCAGCTCAGGCAGAGGACTCGTCAGAAGTGATCATGGGTAACCTTCTGTTAACGATATTCCTACAAAAGTTCTTTTTGACACTGGTGCATCGCATTGTTTCATGTCAAAACCATTTTTTGCCAAGAACGAATTCACTTCTTCTCATTTGGGTAAATCAATGGATATCGTTTCTCCGGGTAAACGATTGAGTGCCAGTTTGGTGGTTCTAGATGTTTCTATCACGTTGGGCGACTATAAGTTTCTATCTTCTCCAATGGTCCTTGGTAACTCGGATATTGATCTTATTCTCGGAATGGACTGGCTTTCTAAGCACAAGGCTCAGCTTGATTGTGCTGCCAGGCAAATTCAATTGACACACTCGTCTGAGGATGTGATTGTCTTTGCCGCTCGTGATGATACCATTCGACTGTTTTCTCTCAATGAGAAGGGTGAGTTGGATGCCATCTCTCAGATTCCAATCATTTGTGAATATCTAGAAGTCTTTCCAGAAGAGCTTCCAGGAATGCCTCCTCACCGGCAAGTTGAATTCGTCATTGATCTTGAGCCTGGCACGAAACCTGTTTGCAAACGTCCTTACAAGCTTGGACCTGAAGAGTTGAAGGAGCTGAAGAAACAACTCGATATTCAAGAGCGTATGGGTCTGATCTGACCAAGTTCTTCTCCATGGGGTTGTGGTGTTCTTTTTGTCAAGAAGAAGGATGGAACGGACTGACTTTGTGTCGATTACCATCCATTGAACAAGAAGACCATAAAGAACAGGTACCTACTTCCCAACATCAACAAGCTTTTCGAGCAACTCAAAGGTGCTCAAGTATTCTCCAAGCTTGACCTCCGTATGGGCTATCATAAGATTCACATTCATGGACAAGATATCCCCAAGACAACATTCAGAACAAGCTATGGTTCATATGAATACACTGTCATGTCTTTCGGCCTTGTCAATGCTCCTCCAACATTCTCCCGCATGATGAACTTCATCTTCAACCCCTACACAAATGACTTCGTCTTGGTCTATCTCAATGACATTTTGGTCTTTTCCAAGAACAAGGAGGATCATGCCAAGCACTTGAGATTGGTGCTGGATAAACTCAGAGAACATCAGTTCTATGCGAAGTTTTCAAAGTGCGATTTTTGGCTCGATGAGGTTCTCTACCTTGGGCATATCATCTTCGCCAAGGGCATAGCTATTAATCCTGAGAAGGTGTCTGCAATTGTGAATTGGGAACCGCCTCAGAATGTGAAGCAACTCCGCAGCTTCCTTGGGCTCGCAAGCTATTGTCGGAGGTTCGTTGAGAATTTCTCTAAGACCGCGAAGCCTCTTTCCAACCTCCTCCAGAAGCATGTGAAGTATGTCTGGACGCCTGAATGTGACAGCGCGTTCAACACCCTCAAAGAGAAGTTAGTCACAGCGCCAGTTCTGACTCCTCCTGATGAATCCAAACCGTTTGAGGCTTTCTGTGATGCTTCCCTTCAAGGTCTCGGTGCTGTGTTAATGCAAGAGAAGAAAGTTGTCGCCTATACCTCTCGCCAGTTGAAGCCCAACGAAAAGAACTACCCCACTCATGACCTCGAGTTGGCGGCAGTTGTCCATGCTCTTTTAACATGGAGACATCTCTTGTTGGGAAGGAAAGTGGACATCTTCACTGATCATAAGAGCCTCAAGTACATCTTCACTCAGCCCAACCTCAACCTCCGGCAGACTCGTTGGGTCGAAATTATTCAAGAGTATAATCCGAGTATTGAATACACTCCAGGCAAGGCCAATGTCATTGCTGACGCTTTGAGAAGGAAGGCTTAATGCAACAGTTTGATTCTCAAGCCCTACCAACCAGAGCTTTGTGAAGCTTTCCGCAAACTTAATCTCCAAGTTGTTCCTCAAGGATTCCTTGCCAACCTCCAAGTCTCTCCTACTTTGGAAGATCAGATTCGTGAGGCTCAACTTCTTGATGCTATGGTGAAGAAGGTGAAGATTGGGATTGTCAAGAGCCAACCCAAGTACAAGTGCTATCGCCTTGATGACAAGGATACTCTATTCTTCGATGATCGCATTGTTGTTCCTAAGGGTGACCTTCATAAAGTCAAATTGAACGAGGCTCACAATTCACCCCTGTCTATTCACCTTGGAAGTACAAAGATGTACCATGACCTCAAGCAGTTGTATTGGTGGACTCGAATGAAGCGCGAGATTGCTTAGTTCGTGAATGAATGTGATGTCTGCAGAAGAGTGAAAGCAGAAAACGAACGACCAGCTGGTCTCCTCCAACCTCTTGCCATTCCAGAATGGAAGTTTGACCATATTGAGATGGACTTCGTGACTGGATTTCCCAAGTCCAACGTGGCAATGATGCTATCTTCGTTGTCATCGACAAGCTCACTAAAGTGGCTCATTTTCTTCCTATCAAAGAGTCTATCACAGCAGCTCAGTTGGCAGAGCTATATACCTCCAGGATTGTCTCTCTGCACGACATTCCGTAGTTGATATCTTCAGATCATGGAAGCATCTTTACCTCTAAGTTCTGGGATTCTTTTCAGAAGGCCATGGGCACCAACATTGGCTTCAGCACAACCTTTCATCCTCAAACTAGTGGCCAAGTTGAGCGAGTCAATCAAATTCTTGAAGATATGCTTAGGGAATTGTCATTTCTTTCGGTATGAAGTGGGAAGATTGTCTTCCATATGCAGAGTTCTCCTACAACAACAGCTTCCAAGCGAGTTCGGGCAAGGCCCCATTCGAGATTCTCTATGGCAGAAAGTGTCATACTCCTCTTAACTGGTCAGAGACTGGTGAACGCCAACTTCTTGGCAATGACTTGATCACAGAGGCTGAACAAATGTGCAAAGTCTTTCGTGAAAATCTCAAAGCCGCGCAATCACGCCAGAAGAGTTACTATGATAGCAAGCATCGTGACTTGGCTTTTGAGATCGGAGACCATGTCTACCTCCGCGTCTCTCCAATGAAAGGTACTCGTCGCTTTGGTATCAAAGGGAAGCTTGCCCCTAGATACGTGGGTCCTTTCAAGATCATTGGCAAAAGAGGTGATCTCGCCTATCAACTTGAGCTTCCATCCAACGTTGCAAACGTGCATGACATGTTTCACGTGTCTCAGCTCCGCAAGTGTTTCAAGAGTCCTGACCGCACCATCAACTTCGAAGAGATTGATCTCCAAGAAGACCTGTCTTATCATGAGCATCCCGTTGCTATTCTTGAAGAAACTGAGCGCAAGACTCGCAACAAGTCTATCAAATTCCTAAAAGTGAAGTGGTCACATCATTCCGACCGTGAAGCCACCTGGGAACGCGAGGACCACCTCCGTTCCAAATATCTGGAGTTTTTCCAGTCCTAGATCTTGGGACGAGATCCTTTCGTAGTGGTGGAGTGTTGTAACGCCCCGTATGTAACTTGCCATATTTGTATTCCAACTCTTGCCATTTTCGGCACTAAGTTATGATATTTCCTCGGTGTTGGGTTTTGTCTTCGTTTTGTTTTTGTCCTTGTCGTGCATATCATACCATGTCATCATGTGCATCGCATTTGCACACGTGTTTGTTTCATGCATCCGAGCATTTTCCCCGTTGCCCGTTTTGCATTCCGGCACTCCTATGTCCTCCGGCGTCCCCTTTTTCCTCTTTTATTGTGCGGGTGCTAGACATTCTCGGATTGGACCGAGACTTGCCAAGCGGCCTTGGTATACTACCGGTAGACCGCCTATCAAGTTTCGTGCCATTTGGACTTCGTTTGATACTCCCACAGTTAACCGAGGAACCGTAAAGGTCTTGTGTGTGTTGCAGCCCAACACCTCTCCAAAGTGGCCCAAAACCCACCAAAACCCCCTCCATCATCTCGGTCGTTCGATCACGATCGCGTGGCCAAAAACCGTGCTCAATTTGGAGTCTCCTAGCTCCTTCTATGTATAAATAGGTGCCTCCCCCAAAAATCCCGGATCAAACCCTACCCTAACCTTCCCCTCTCCGCGCCAGACGTGTCCGTCGGCGGACGGACACGCCGCGCCACCGCCCGCATCCAACTGCGCGCCGACACGTGGCAACCGCGCCCCACATCACCACCGGCCCGCCGCGGCCCAGGTCGGCCCCTCCCGGCCCGTGACCCGCCGGGCCGCGCCCGAGTGCGCCGCCTCCCGCGCCATCGCCGCCCCGCCGCCTCGCCAGCTTCGCCGCCCTGCCGTCCGGCCATCACCGCCCGCCGACTACGGCGATCTGGAGCGCCGCCACGGCCGGCGGAGCAGCGCCACTCGCCGCCGCGCCCTCCTTCTCTTCCGGATCCGGCAAGTCCCATCACTCCGGCGAGCTCCTTCGACTCCGGCGAGCTACTGTTTCGGCGAACCTTGTAAAACGCGCCCGATCCAGATCTGGCTACAGTAACCTAGGGGTTGACCTCGTTTTCCCCTAAGTCCCTAATATTTTTAGCATTCTTCATCGCATCATAACTTTGCATCCGTAGCTCCGTTTCGCGCGTGTAGCATATCAAATTGTTCATCTGGATGTGTACTTCATTTCATTCCATTGCACCATGTTCATTTGAGTTCATCTTGATGCCCTAAATGCTGTTGCAAGAGTGCTATGTATTGTTAGTTTCAGATTCTTAACAGATTATGGACATTTATCATTTTTGCCATGTTTAATGTGTGCCTCCTATGAATTTGAGCCCTACATGTGTTTTGGGCTATGCCATGCCATCTTTACAGGGGTGTATGCCATGTATTTTTGTGATCAATGTGGTGACTAGCACAAGCATGCAAAGTAGCTCTCGTGATGTTGCTGATTTCAGGGACTTAGAATTCTTTTAAGTCATTTTCCTGATGATATTTTTATGCCATGTATTCTTGCTGCTACAGAGTGATCCATGCCTATTTTGAGCATGTTCAGTAAGGATGATTTTGAGATATTGTTGTGCTCTATCCATCCATGTCTTTGTTTGCAATTATGGAGTACCCTAGCATGACTCAATCTTTCTCTACTTTTGCTATAGAATGTTCCTGGCAGATTGTTTACGTGTTAATCAATTTTGCCGAGGTTGTTGTAGTTGATCCATGCATGCTATGAGAGTGTTCTTGCCTTGGTTAGCTTATTGATCATGTATTCTTGCTGGGTGTATGCTTAGTTTGTCATGCAATGCCTTGTAGTGAGTGCATCGAGCTCATAAACATGCCTATATAACTCTGTTTCTGCCATGCCCAGATTTCTGCTAACTCTGAATCTGTTAACGAAACTTGCTATGTTTACATGGTTGCCATTGTATCTTTTGATCCTTTTTGGCTTATGGTCAGTAAGGGACTTTTGTTATATGCTTTGATTAGTTTCATGCCATGCCTTGCTGTGCCATGATATGTTCCTGTAGCATGTTGTTATCTTTCTCTAAACATTGCTTCCTGATGTTAAATCCTGACATGTTGTTATTTTTGCTAAGTCTGTGAACCTTATATCTTTTGCACTTTTGCCATGCTTGTTTGAACCTGCTATTGTGTGATTTAGCCGTAGCTCAGTGTTCATCTTTTGTCAAGCATCTTGATTGGATCACTACCATGTGCTTTGTTGTTATGTTAGAGTGCAGTAGCTTATTTTTCTTGATGCATTTAGATGGCATCCTGCTGTTAATCGCAGATTGGTGCCATTATTGTTTTGCTTGCCATTTGCAAACCGTGCATCCGATTTCGGTGATCTTTATATCGATTTCGACCGAAATAAACTCATATTTCCAGGGGCACTCTTGGTTTGCCAAGTTGAGGCCTGATTCAATCTTTTCCTTCTGGAGCATGCATATGCATTGCATATCACATCCGCATATCATGCCATGTTTTGCATCATGTTGCTTGCGCATTCCACCGCGGTTGATTGTGTTTCCCTTTGCTTGTGTTCTTGCTTTGGGTTGAGCCGGGAGACGAGTACGTGATCGAGGAACCCGTTGAGTACGCTTACAAGGGTCAACCTTACGTCAACTCGGAGAACTTTGCAGGCAAGATGACCATACCCTCGAAATCACTTCTATCTTTGCTTGCTAGTTGCTCACTCTATTGATATGCCTATGCTACGATACCTACCACATGCTTTACCATGCCTCCCATATTGCCATGTCAAACCTCTAACCCACCTTGTCCTAGCAAACCATTGTTTGGCTATGTTACCGCTTTGCTCAGCCCCTCTTATAACGTTGTTAGTTGCAGGTGAAGATTGGAGTTTGTTCCTTGTTGGAACATGTTTATTGTTGGGATATCATTATTATATCTTGTTTACTTTAAATGCACCTATATACTTGGTAAAGGGTGGAAGGCTCGGCCTTATGCCTGGTGTTTTGTTCCACTCTTGCTGCCCTAGTTTCCGTCATACCGGTGTTAGGTTCCTTGATTTTACGTTCCTTACACGGTTGGGTTATAATGGGAACCCATTGACAGTTCGCCTTGAAAAAAACTCCTACAGCAAGGCCCAACCTTGGTTTTACCATTTTCCACATAGCCTTTTTCCCTTGGGTTTCGCGGACTCAAGGGTCATCTTTATTTTAAACCCCCCCGGGCCAGTGCTCCTCTGAGTGTTGGTCCGAAATGGGCAGCCTGCGGGGCCACCTCAGGGCAACTCGAGGGTTGGTTTTACTCATAGCTTGACCTATCCAGTGTGCCCTGAGAACGAGATATGTGCAGCTCCTATCGGGATTTGTCGGCACATTCGGGTGGCTTTACTAGTTTAGTTTTACCATTGTCGAGATGTCTTGTAACCGGGATTCCGAGTCTGATCGGGTCATCCTGGGAGAAGGAATATCCTTCGTTGACCGTGAGAGCTTGTGATGGGCTAAGTTGGGACACCCCTACAGGGTTTTGAACTTTCTAAAGCCGTGCCCGCGGTTATGGGCAGATGGGAATTTGTTAATGTCCGGTTGTAGAAAACTTGAAACTTAACTTAATTAAAATGGTTCAACAGCGTGTGTAGCCGTGATGGTCTCTTTTCGGCGGAGTTCGGGAAGAGAACACAGTCTTGGGTTATGCTTGATTGTAGTAGTCTTGGATCACTTCTTGATCATAGTTTCTCGAACGTGCTTTGCCTTCTCTTCTCGCTCTCTTTTGCGTAAGTTAGCCACCATACATGCTAGTGCTTCCAGCAGCTCCACCTCATACCTTTTACCTACCCATAAGCTTAAATAGTCTTGATCGCGAGGGTGTGAGATTGCTGAGTCCCCGTGACTCACAGATTACTTCCAAAACCAGATGCAGGTGCCGATGATACCATTCCAGGAGATACGACTGAGCTCAAGTGGGAGTTCGATGAGGACTCAGGATGACACTACGTTTCCTTTCCAAACAATCAGTAGTGGAGCCCAGTTGGGGCGATCGGGGACATTATGCATTTGGGGTTGTCTTTATTTTGGTTCCGTAGTCGGACCTTGATTGTATCTGGATGATTGTAATGCTATATTTATGTATTGTGTGAAGTGGCGATTGTAAGCCAACTATGTACCTCTTTCTTATTCAGTACATGGGATGTGGAAAGATTACCCCTCTTGCAACATTGCCTACAATGCGGTTATGCCTCTAAGTCGTGCTCCGACACGTGGGAGATATAGCCGCATCGTGGGTGTTACAATACTATACATCAAACAATCTAACATTTTATTTGAATTTGTGATAATGTGTGTCATTTGTAGCTTACAACTAAATATTGAACAATCTAAACAATACTATATATCGAACATTCTCACATTTTATTTGAATTTGTGGTAATGTGTGGTGTTTGAAACTCACATCTAAATACTTGTAGGCGTAGGGGGCGGGGCACCATACATAATGTGATAAACACATTATACATATGAGACATGGTTTAGATTATTAAGATCTAGCCAGAGCTAGAAATGTAATGTGATTTGAAATCAAAATAAAGTGGATTCAAAAAATCTAGTTCGAGTTCATATAGTACACATAGTTCATATGTAACTCGAGACTAATCATGTGGTGTGCTATGAAGATAATACACAAACGATGGTTTAACTTGACAATAATGATGATTGCAGATCTTATTAAAATAGAGAAACGAATTCAAATGCTTTGACTTCACAACAATCATTACTGTAGATCTTATTCAAATAGAGAAACGAATTCAAATTTAGTTCATATTGAAGCGGTAGTATATATGTTTGGCATGCACTAAAACGTTCATTTGAGTAGTAGGTTGCATGCATTATACACGTAGCGAAATATTTTAATTGAACATAACATGAATTCAATGTTTTGAATGACATTTGTAGTGCGCATTGATTTGGTACAGTACACGTTAGGCTTGTCCGGAAATTTCAACCCGCGCCTTGTTAGCCCGAAATATTTAATATATATCTTTGTCTCGTTGTGCTCCGACAACTCCCTCCATCTCAACCCGCACCTTGCTATTCTGAAATTACAACGCGCGCGAAAACTCCCACCTCCTATGAAATCTCGACATGCGAAATGCCCGTGGTACCCCTAAACCGAAAGAACCGCCTCAAATCGGTGGGGGTACTTTCATAACTTACCCCACATTTCGGACAAGCGCATCTCTAAGACATGGCTCCCCACTGCCATCCCATCCACCCACCCATTCGTACACCGAGGCCGCGAAAACCCACGACGAAACCCCACACCCTGCTCCGTCTGCCACCCAGCCAGAGCCTCTTCCCCGACGACGTCGTCCACAACAACACATCGACGTCCCTCATCCACCGTACCGGATGAGGATCCGTCGTCGATCTCATCGTCCCGCCGGTTCAGCCACCCCGTCCTTCATCTCCAAGGAGCTTCCCCGACATTCCCCTCGTCTTTCGTGCCACCTCCATTCCCACACCGCCGTCTTCACCTGCACCACCGGAAGAGCATCATCATCACCATTTCCTCGGATGAAGCTGTGGCCTAATCGGCGCCACCAAAGAGATTGTACACTAATCGCTGCATTTTGTTCTTGATTCGATCTCACGGTGCTGCCAGCGCTCGGTCCCGAGCCAACACGGCATGGCTCCATCCATGGCGGCGTCGCTGGCCACTTCCTCCATGGTGTCGCTCCCTCGGCGGCGACGTCCACATCAGTAGGAGCTGCTGCTGCTTTAGCTCTGGCTCGCGCTACTGCTCTGCTCTTGCTCTCGGTCCCCTGCCTGGTCTACTCTTGCAATTGCTCTTGCTCACGCTGCTGCTCTCGCTCTTTCTCTTGCTTGCGATGCTGCTCCGATTTAGCTACACTTCAGTCGACTGAATCGACTTTTGGGTCAGTCGATTTTCAAGGGGTGGGTGGGGGGGGGGCTCGTCGGGGTGAAGGAAGAACCAGCTGCAGCGGTGAGGGGGGCTCGCCGGAGAGGTACCCCACTATCTATCTTAGGGTTCAGGATGGGGGCGGTGGTCGCTGGCGGTGGCGGGGCGGTGGCGTGGGGATCGCTGAAGAAAAAGCTCGGCACGGGGGGGGGGGGGGGGGTGGGGGGGGGGCTAGAGGGATGGCCGGGGCGGCGGCGGACCGGTGGTGGAGTGTTTTTGGGGCGGGCGGGGCGGCGCATCGCCTGCCGCGGGTGGCGGGGGGCTGCTGTTTGGCCGGTGGGGGCTGGAGGCTCAGGGGGGGTGGAGGTTGAAGATGAACCACATGCCCTTGATTTCGTATCCAACGGCTGCAAAATCGACTGACCAGAGATGAAAAATTCAGTCGACCGATGTGTAGCCTCACCTTGCTAGTGCGTTCAGTTTTGACAACAAAATTCAGTTTCGACAGCAAAATTCAGTTTCAACAGTTAAGTTCAGTTTCGATAGTTAAGTTTAGTTTCGACAGTTAAGTTCAATTTCGACAGTTAAGTTCAGAGATGAGTGGCTGATCTATTTTACATCTAGCACTTTCTGGTTATGTATTTTACGTCATGTATTGGAGATGCTATTAGAATTCCACTCAGGTTAACGTTGTTCGTTGTCTCTCTTGTCCTGCTTCAGCCTCGGCGTCATACAACTCACCGGAGCTGCTCCAACGATGAAACCCCCCATCACAGCGGAGTAGTACCTCGGGCTCCATCTCCAGATGCCTAAGATCTTCTTCCCCTCCTCCGACAGCAAAGTCAGCCGGAGCATCCTCACCGGCCAACCCAATCACGCTGAGATCGACATGGCCTCACCAAAGAGGTTGTACACTTGTTGCATCTCTTTTTATTCTACATGTTATATATATTGTCCACTGAGCACACAGATTTGTTCCTTTAGTGTCTCCTTGAAAGAAAAAACGTAGAAATTTTAATTTTCACTTGTCCTCCTTTTCAAATTCCTATTCATGAAGCACAAGACTAAGAGATAGTAGCATAATAGCATTATAACCGTACATTTTCTTGTGGTTTGACTTAATCTCACCATGCTTATTTGCATCCTATGGTCTTCCAATTGTTGTGAATCAAACACCCAGATTGGCAGAAATCCTGTGTTTTTAAATTCTCTGTTTTGCAAGTGCATTCCTATCCTATTCCTGTCTATTTCCTATCCCTGCATTGTTGAAATCCTCCAATTCAAACGAGCCCTTACAGAATTACTTCTCTTACAAATAGTTGTCAAAGAAAACCTTGCGTGGTTTGTCCCGCTCCTGCTACGCCGTCGTCCACCCCAGCTCAGCTGCTCCAACGACAGAAGGGTCCAGCATAGCAGGGTCCGGCCTCCAGACTGTCTTTCGCCGCCTCAGATCTTCTTCCCCGCTGCTGGCAGCCATGAAAACTGCATTACCATCATCAACCGAGCAGATGACCTCGAGGACTACACGGGTCCGCAAGAGAGGTCGCACTCTTTCGTGTCTGCTTACGTTATGCATCGCTTAATATTACATGCTACTTTATCGTCCTTTTCACCGATTAGACTCTGAGTCAGCTCCAAACTAATGGTCAAATTTGAGTTTTTAAATGGTTGTGGGGTACATATCGGGGCCGCTATCAATAGTATTTATCTACTATCTGGTTAATCTCCGGTGTCTACTATGAGTTTCATGTTGGGTGGGAAACAAACAGTAAAGAAGCCATTATCTATATTTTTTAACTGAAGCCATTATCTGCATGCTATTATTGGTTTTGGGTCTATCCACAGGTTGCCACCATCACTCTGGATTTCTGCATGCACTCCTTACGTAATCTCACTATGTTTTATTTCTATGCATGACAATTATTGTAAACAACGGAACTAAAAATGTAGAGCAAAACAGACGAGCCTTGCGTGGCAATAAAATTTCATGCAGACGTCGCTCCATGGTAGGAGCAAAGGCAGCCCCCCTCCACACATTTCAGATTGTAATCGAGAGGAAGATATCTGTTCTGAGGGGGATTCAGAAGGAGAAGACAACTCCTATTTACCCCCTGAGGTCTTCGCTCTAACTTGGCATGCTGATGTTGGTTATATCATGCATATGGTGTCTTGCATTTCTTACTTTATACATCAAATATGTCATCTGCTTAGTTTAGACATCCTTTGTGCGAATGCCATCTGTTTAGTTTATTCATCGTTTATGTGAATTATGCAACACCATCTTGTTTAGCGAGGCATCATATATGTGAATTTTGCAATGCCATCCTGCTTAGCCAGTCATCTTATATGTAAATTATATCAGGCCATCCTTTTTTTTCGTTACATATTACATTTGTCAACAATGTTAGTACATTCAACTGCTCTTCGTGTGCATCAGCCATTTGACACGGTGATGGCAAATTCTGGAGTGAAAACATGGTCTTTAGAGCAGACTATGCTATCTGACGAAGCGCATATCTCGCTGGTTACGGATAGCTCCTCAGAGGAGGATTCAGAGACAGATGACCAGTCCTATTCCCCCCGAGGTGTATGCTCTAACTTGGCAGGGTTATGTTGCTCATATCGTGCGTATGGTGTCTCGCATTGCTATGTCATTTGATTAGTTTAGACATGCTTTGTGTGAATGCCACCTTTTCAGTGTCTAATTACCATATATGTGAATTATGCATTGCCATCTTGTTGCAAGACATTATATATGTGAATTATACAATGCTATCTTGTTGCAAAGGCATTATATATGTGAATTATGCAATGCCATGCTATTTAGCCAATCATCATGTATGTGAATTATATCATGCTATCATTTTTTGTATTACGTGTTCCATTTGTCGACAACGTTTGTATATTCAACTACTCTTCCTGTGCATCAGCCATTTGAAGCGGTGATGGAAGTATCTGGAGTGAAAACAAGGTATTCAGAGCAGACAATGCTACCTGCTGAAGCAGACATCTTGCTGGTTACAGAGAGCTCCTCAGAGGAGGATTTAGAGACTAATGACCAGTCCTATTTCCCCCCTGAGGTCTATGCTCAAACTTGGCAGGGTTATATTACCCATGTCATGCATGTTGTCTTGCATTGCTTAGTTTTTACATCATATATGGATTGCCATTTTCTTACTTGCTTACTATATAAATCATATATTTGAATTATATCATGCCATCATGTTTACATAGTACATACACATCATCTATCTGAATTATGGCATGGCAACCCATTTAATAAAGACATCATATAGTTATATCATCTCATCCTGTTTAGTGTTTACAGTCATCATATTTTGAATTATGGCATTCAATCTGTGAATGTATGTGAATTATGGCATGCCAACCTATTTAATAAACACATTATATAGTTATGTCATGTCATCCTGTTTACATAGTCTCATATTTTGAACTATGCCTTTCCATCTTTTTAGTTAGCCATCATAATGCGAAATTGTGTCATGATATCCTATTTAGTTAGCCATCATATATGTGAAATTGTGTCATGCTATCCTGTTTGGTTAGATAACATAAATATGAATTATTTCATGCCCTCTTTTATTCCCCACTATCTATTGCACCTGTCTATCATGCAATGTCTATACTTTCAATTACTTTTCTTGTTTATCAGCCATTTGAATTGGTGAGCGTGATGGCAGTATCTAAGGGAGTAACAACACGGTCTTCCGAAAAGATAGTGCTACCAGTTGAAGTAGATAGAACCACGGTTGTACTTGCCCAAGGACCAGATCCACCACACATAACCCAGACTCTCACAGATTGTACCCCTACCCAGTTGGACAGAGAACCAGCTACACCCCTTCTAACCCCAACTGTCGTGGAATTGTCACGGCAGATGTCCTACTGTGAGGACTTAGTCGTAAGGCCAACGCGTCTTTGTATTAGCTTGAGAGGGGTTGAGCGCAATCGAGAGACGCAATGTAAGACAAGGATTTAGACAGCTTCGGGCCTCGGGAAACATCATCCGGTAATAGCCCTACATGTAGTTTGTGGCTAGATCTCATTATGCTCATGAGAGAGTCGCCGCATAAGCCGGCTCCCCTTTAGTTGTGTCTAGCCCTAGAGATTGCTTCTTGTTGCTTATTTTTTCCTCTTTGGGGAGCCCTGCCCCTCCTTATATAAGTTGAATAGGCGGCTTACATGTAGAGTCCTAGTAGGAGTAGAACTAACTTATTCTCTATTACAATTCGGATACAAGTACAGGTCTTGCTTCCTTGTAAAGGAAATATTCCTCATGCCTTCCGTCTTAAACCGGCCCACTATAACATGAGCCGGCCTACTGGGCCTTGGGACCTTGTCATCCGTCTGACCCACCGTCGGGGCCATCATTAAGTGGCCAGGCTCATGATTCGTCACACTAGTGAACTGCCAGACCCGTGAGTCGCCAATCCTCCAGCGGGCCACGATGAAGCGCCAAGTCCGGCCGGGTTATACTTCTGGCCGGGTCATACCGCAGGGTATGTCCCCGACACCAACCCCGGCAGATAGTCACCCAGTTCCAGTTGACACAGCACTGTCTCCACCACAGAGCACCCAAACACAAGCAGTTAGTAAGGGAACTGCAGTGCCCAAAGCACGAGGACCACCACTTCGAATCCCAACTCAACGCTTAATGCAGAAGAAGATTTGTTCTCAGGTCAGGTTCTGTAGCTATGGTTCATACTCCTTTGCTCTTGCATTACTGTATTTACTCATACCAACTATTTTCAAATTTGAAGGATGGAATTGAAACTCCAATGGCGCAACAGGTATGTTTTAAACCTGTTTCTTTAACTGGTTTGCTGTTGTAACCTGCTCTATGTTGATTTCAGTTTCAATTGAATAAACAGTTATGTTCTCATGTCATGCACATTACAAGTGTTGTTATTGCTCTATAGTTACCCACACTTATATTTTGTCTATTCTGCTTTGTCTTGAACAAATATTATTTGAACTGTCTCTCTATCTTGATTTGGCAACAAAAACTAGAATGATATAGACCATAAAGTGACCATGGTACTGTTGGGGAACGTAGTAATTTCAAAAAAATTCCTACGCACATGCAAGATCATGGTGATGCATAGCAACGAGAGGGGAGAGTGTGATCTACGTACCCTTGTAGATCGACAGTGGAAGCGTTAGCACAACGCGGTTGATGTAGTCGTACGTCTTCACGGCCCGACCGATCAAGCACCGAAACTACGGCACCTCCGAGTTTTAGCACACGTTCAGCTCGATTACGATCCCCGGACTCCGATCCAGCAAAGTGTCGGGGAAGAGTTCCGTCAGCATGACGGCGTGGTGACGATCTTGATGTTCTACCATCGCAGGGCTTCGCCTAAGCACTGCTACAATATTATCGAGGATTATGGTGGAAGGGCGCACCGCACACGGCTAAGAAAATGATCATGTGGATCAACTTGTGTGTCTAGGGGTGCCCCCTGCCCCCGTATATAAAGGAGCAAGGGGAGGAGGCCGGCCGGCCCTATAGGCGCGCCAAGGAGGAGTCCTCCTCCTAGTAGGAGTAGGACTCCTACTAGGAGGGGGAAAGGAAGTGGGGAGGTAGAAGGAAAGGGGGGCGCCGCCCCCCTCTCCTAGTCCAATTCGGACCAGGGGGGAGGAGGCACGTGGCCCACCCTGGCTGCCCTTCTCTCTCTCCACTAAGGACCATATGGCACATTACTTCTCCCGGGGGGGGGGGGGTTCCGGTAACCCTCCGGTACTCCGGTTTTCTCCGAAATCACCCGGAACACTTCCGGTGTCCGAATATAGCCGTCCAATATATCAATCTTTATGTCTCGACCATTTCGAGACTCCTCGTTATGTCTGTGATCACATCCGGGACTCTGAACTAACTTCGGCACATCAAAACTCATAAACTCATAATATAACTGTCATCGAAACCTTAAGCGTGCGGACCCTACGGGTTCGAGAATAATGTAGACATGACCAAGACATGTCTCCGGTCAATAACCAATAGCGGAACCTGGATGCTCATATTGGCTCCCACATATTCTACGAAGATCTTTATCGGTCAGACCGCATAACAACATACGTTGTTCCCTTTGTCATCGGTATGTTACTTGCCGAGATTCGATCGTGGTATCTCAATACCTAGTTCAATCTCGTTACTGGCAAGTCTCTTTACTCCTTTCATAATACATCATCTCGCAACTAACTCATTAGTTGCAATGCTTGCAAGGCTTATGTGATGTGCATTACCGAGAGGGCCCAGAGATACCTCTCCGACAATCGGAGTGACAAATCCTAATCTCAAAATACGCCAACCCAACATTTACCTTTGGAGACACCTGTAGAGCTCCTTTATAATCACCTAGTTATGTTGTGACGTTTGGTAGCACACAAAGTGTTCCTCTGGCAAACGGGAGTTGCATAATCTCATAGTCATAGGAACATGTATAAGTCATGAAGAAAGCAATAGCAACATACTAAACGATCGGGTGCTAAGCTAATGGAATGGGTCATGTCAATCACATCATTCTCCTAATAATGTGATCCCGTTAATCAAATGACAACACATGTCTATGGTTAGGAAACATAACCATCTTTGATTAACGAGCTAGTCAAGTAGAGGCATACTAGTGACGTTTAGTTTGTCTATGTATCCACACAAGTATTATGTTTCCGGATAATACAATTCTAGCATGAATAATAAACATTTATCATGATATAAGGAAATAAAATAATAACATTATTATTGCCTCTAGGGCATATTTCCTTCAGTCTGCCACTTGCACTAGAGTCAATAATCTAGATTACACAGTAATGATTCTAACACCCATGGAGGTTTGGTGCTGCTCATGTTTTGCTCGTGGAAGAGGCTTAGTCAACGGGTCTGCACATTCAGATCCGTATGTATCTTGCAAATATCTATGTCTCCCACCTGGAATAGATCCCGGATGGAATTGAAGCGTCTCTTGATGTGCTTGGTTCTCTTGTGAAATCTGGATTCCTTTGCCAAGGCAATTGCACCAGTATTGTCACAAAAGATTTTCATTGGACCCGATGCACTAGATATGACACCTAGATCGGATATGAACTCCTTCATCCAGACTCCTTCGTTTGCTGCTTCCGAAGCAGCTATGTACTCCGCTTCACATGTAGATCCCGCCACAACACTTTGTTTAGAATTGCACCAACTGACAGCTCCATCGTTTAATGTAAACACATATCTGGTTTGCGATTTAGAATTGTCCGGATCAGTGTCAAAGCTTGCATCAACGTAACCATTTACGATGAGCTCTTTGTCACCTCCATATATGAGAAACATATCCTTAGTCCTTTTCAGGTATTTCAGGATGTTCTTGACCGCTGTCCAGTGATCCACTCCTGGATTACTTTGGTACCTCCCTGCTAGACTTATAGCAAGACACACATCAGGTCTGGTACACAGCATTGCATACATGATAGAGCCTATGGCTGAAGCATAGGGAACATCTTTCATTTTCTCTCTATCTTCTGCATTGGTCGGGCATTGAGTCTTACTCAATTTCACACCTTGTAACACATGCAAGAATCCTTTCTTTGCTTGATCCATTTTGAACTTCTTCAAAATTTTGTCAAGGTATGTGCTTTGTCAAAGTCCAATTAAGCGTCTTGATCTATCTCTATAGATCTTAATGCCCAATATGTAAGCAGCTTCACGGAGGTCTTTGATTGAAAAACTCTTATTCAAGTATCCCTTTATGCTATTCAGATATTCTATATCATTTCTGATTAGTAATATGTCATCTACATATAATATCAGAAATGCTACAGAGCTCTCACTCACTTTCTTGTAAATACAGGCTTCTCCAAAAGTCTGTACAAAACCAAATGCTTTGATCACACTATCAAAGCGTTTATTCCAACTCCGAGAAGCTTGCACCAGTCCATAAATGGATCACTGGAGCTTGCATACTTTGTTAGCTCCCTTTGGATCGACAAAACCTTTTGGTTGCATCATATACAACTCTTCTTCCAGAAATCCATTCAGGAATGCAGTTTTGACATCCATCTGCCAAATTTCATAATTATAAAATGCGGCAATTGCTAACATGATTCGGACAGACTTAAGCATCGCTACATGTGAGAAGGTCTCATCGTAGTCAATCCCTTGAACTTGTCGAAAAACTTTTGCGACAAGTCGAGCTTTGTAGACAGTAATATTACCGTCAGCGTCAGTATTCTTCTTGAAGATCCATTTATTCTCAATTGCTTGCCGATCATTGGGCAAGTCAACCAAAGTCCATACTTTGTTCTCATACATGGATGCCATCTCAGATTTCATGGCTTCAAGCCATTTTACGGAATCTGGGCTCACCATCGCTTCTTCATAGTTCGTAGGTTCATCATGATCTAGTAGCATGACTTCCAGAACAGGATTACCGTACCACTCTGGTGTGGATCTTACTCTGGTTGATCTACGAGGTTCAGTAGTATCTTGTTCTGAAGTTTCATGATCATTATCATTAGCTTCCTCACTAATTGGTGTAGGTGTCACAGAAACTGGTTTCTGTGATGTACTACTTTCCAATAAGGGAGCAGGTACTGTTACCTCGTCAAGTTCTACTTTCCTGCCACTCACTTCTTTCGAGAGAAACTCCTTCTCTAGAAAGTTTCCGAATTTAGCAACAAAAGTCTTGCCTTCGGATCTGTGATAGAAGGTGTATCCAATAGTTTCCTTTGGATATCCTATGAAGACATATTTCTCCGATTTGGGTTCGAGCTTATCAGGTTGAAGCTTTTTCACATAAGCATCGCAGCCCCAAACTTTTAGAAACGACAACTTTGGTTTCTTGCCAAACCACAGTTCATAAGGCGTCGTCTCAACGGATTTTGATGGCGCCCTATTTAACGTGAATGCGGCCGTCTCTAGAGCATATCCCCAAAACGATAGCGGTAAATCAGTAAGAGACATCATAGATCACACCGTATCTAGTAAAGTACGATTACGACGTTCGGACACACCATTACGCTGTGGTGTTCCGGCTGGCGTGAGTTGCGAAACTATTCCGCATTGTTTCAAATGTACACCAAACTCGTAACTCAAATATTCTCCTCCACGATCATATCGTAGGAATTTTATTTTCTTGTTACGATGATTTTCAACTTCACTCTGAAATTCTTTGAACTTTTCAAACGTTTCAGACTTATGTTTCATTAAGTAGATATACCCATATCTGCTTAAGTCATCTGTGAAGGTGAGAAAATAACGATATCCGCCACGAGCCTCAACATTCATCGGACCACATACATCTGTATGTATGATTTCCAACAAATCTGTTTCTCTCTCCATAGTACCAGAGAACGGTGTTTTTGTCATCTTACCCATAAGGCACGGTTCGCAAGTACCATGTGATTCATAATCAAGTGGTTCCAAAAGTCCATCACTATGGAGTTTCTTCATGCGCTTTACACCGATATGACCCAAACGGCAGTGCCACAAATAAGTTGCACTATCATTATCAACTCTGCATCTTTTGGCTTCAACATTATGAATATGTGTGTCACTACTATCGAGATTTAATAAGAAGAGAGCACTCTTTAAGGGTGCATGACCATAAAAGATATTACTCATATAAATAGAACAACCATTATTCTCTGATTTAAATGAATAACCGTCTTGCATCAAACAAGATCCAGATATAATGTTCATGCTTAACGCTAGCACCAAATAACAATTATTTAGGTCTAATACTAATCCTGAAGGTAGATGTAGAGGTAGCGTGCCGACCGCGATCACATCGACTTTGGAACCATTTCCCATGCGCATCGTCACCTCGTCCTTAGCCAATCTTCGCTTAATCTGTAGTCCCTGTTTCGAGTTGCAAATGTTAGCAACAGAACCAGTATCAAATACCCAGGTGCTACTGCGAGCATTAGTAAGGTACACATCAATAACATGTATATCACATATACCTTTGTTCACCTTGCCATCCTTCTTATCCGCCAAATACTTGGGGTAGTTCCGCTTCCAGTGACCAGTCTGCTTGCAGTAGAAGCACTCAGTTTCAGGCTTAGGTCCAGGTTTGGGTTTCTTCTCTTGAGTAGCAACTTGCTTGCTATTCTTTTTGAAGTTCCCCTTCTTCTTTCCTTTGCCCCTTTTCTTGAAACTAGTGGTCTTGTTGACCATCAACACTTGATGCTCCTTCTTGATTTCTACCTCCGCAGCTTTCAGCATTGCGAAGAGCTCGGGAATAGTCTTATTCATCCCTTGCATATTATAGTTCATCACGAAGCTCTTGTAGCTTGGTGGCAGTGATTGGAGAATTCTGTCAATGATGCAATCATCTGGAAGATTAACTCCCAATTGAATCAAGTGATTATTATACCCAGACATTTTGAGTATATGCTCACTGACAGAACTGTTCTCCTCCATCTTGCAGCTATAGAACTTATTGGAGACTTCATATCTCTCAATCCGGGCATTTGCTTGAAATATTAACTTCAACTCCTGGAACATCTCATATGCTCCATGACGTTCAAAACGTCGTTGAAGTCCCGATTCTAAGCCGTAAAGCATGGCACACTGAACTATCGAGTAGTCATCAGCTTTGCTCTGCCAGACGTTCATAACATCTGGTGTTGCTCCAGCAGCAGGCCTGGCACCCAGCGGTGCTTCCAGGACGTAATTCTTCTGTGCAGCAATGAGGATAATCCTCAAGTTACTGACCCAGTCCGTGTAATTGCTACCATCATCTTTCAACTTTGCTTTCTCAAGGAACGCATTAAAATTCAACGGAACAGCAGCACGGGCCATCTATCTACAATCAAACATAAACAAGCAAGATACTATCAGGTACTAAGTTCATGATAAATTTAGGTTCAATTAATCATATTACTAAAGAACTCCCACTTAGATAGACATCCCTCTAATCCTCTAAGTGATTACGTGATCCAAATGAACTAAACCATGTCCGATCATCACGTGAGATGGAGTAGTTTCATTGGTGAACATCACTATGTTGATCATATCTACTATATGATTCACGCTCGACCTTTCGGTCTCCGTGTTCCGAGGCCATATCTGTATATGCTTGGCTCGTCAAGTATAACCTGAGTATTCCGCGTGTGCAACTGTTTTGCACCCGTTGTATTTGAACGTAGAGCCTATCACACCCGATCATCACGTGGTGTCTCAGCACGAAGAACTTTCTCAACGGTGCATACTCAGGGAGAACACTTCTTGATAATTAGTGAGAGATCATCTTAAAATGCTACCGTCAATCAAAGCAAGATAAGATGCATAAAAGATAAACATCACATGCAATCAATATAAGTGATATGATATGGCCATCATCATCTTGTGCTTGTGATCTCCATCTTCGAAGCACCGTCGTGATCACCATCGTCACCGGCGCGACACCTTGATCACCATCGTAGCATCGTTGTCGTCTCGCCAATCTTATTCTTCCACGACTATCGCTACCGCTTAGTGATAAAGTAAAGCATTACAACACAATTGCATTGCATACAATAAAGCGACAACCATATGGCTCCTGCCAGTTGCCGATAACTTGGTTACAAAACATGATCATCTCATACAATAAAATTTAGCATCATGTCTTGACCATATCACATCACAACATGCCCTGTAAAAACAAGTTAGACGTCCTCTACTTTGTTGTTGCAAGTTTTACGTGGCTGCTACGGGCTTAAGCAAGAACCAATCTTGCCTACGCATCAAAACCACAACGATAGTTTGTCAAGTTGGTGTTGTTTTAACCTTCGCAAGGACCAGGCGTAGCCACACTCGGTTCAACCAAAGTTGGAGAAACTGACACCCGCTAGCCACCTTTGTGCAAAGCACGTCGGGAGAACCGGTCTCGCGTAAGCGTACGCGTAATGTCAGTCCGGGCCGCTTCGTCCAACAATACCGCCGAACCAAAGTATGACATGCTGGTAAGCAGTATGACTTATATCGCCCACAACTCACTTGTGTTATACTCATGCATATAACATCAACACATAAAACCTAGGCTCTGATGCCACTGTTGGGGAACATAGTAATTTCAAAAAAATTCCTACGCACACGCAAGATCATGGTGATGCATAGCAACGAGAGGGGAGAGTGTGATCTACGTACCCTTGTAGATCGACAGCGGAAGCATTAGCACAACGCGGTTGATGTAGTCGTACGTCTTCACGACCCGACCGATCAAGCACCGAAACTACGGCACCTCCGAGTTTTAGCACACGTTCAGCTCGATGACGATCCCCGGACTCCGATCCAGCAAAGTGTCGGGGAAGAGTTCCGTCAGCACGATGACGTGGTGATGATCTTGATGTTCTACCGTCGCAGGGCTTCGCCTAAGCACCGCTACAATATTATCGAGGATTATGGTGGAAGGGGGCGCCGCACACGGCTAAGAAAACGATCACGTGGATCAACTTGTGTGTCTAGGGGTGCCCCCTGCCCCCGTATATAAAGGAGCAAGGGGAGGAGGCCGGCTGGCCCTATAGGCGCGCCAAGGAGGAGTCCTCCTCCTAGTAGGAGTAGGACTCCTACTAGGAGGGGGAAAGGAAGTGGGGAGGGAGAAGGAAAGGGGGGCACGGCCCCCCTCTCCTAGTCCAATTCGGACCAGGGGGAGGAAGCACGCGGCCCACCCTGGCTGGCCTTCTCTCTCTCCACTAAGGCCCATATGGCCCATTACTTCTCCCGGGGGGGGTTCCGGTAACCCTCCGGTACTCCGGTTTTCTCCGAAATCACCCGGAACACTTCCGGTGTCCGAATATAGACGTCCAATATATCAATCTTTATGTCTCGACCATTTTGAGACTCCTCGTTATGTCTGTGATCGCATCCGGGACTCCGAACTAACTTCGGTACATCAAAACTCATAAAGTCATAATATAACTGTCATTGAAACCTTAAGCATGCGGACCCTATGGGTTCTAGAATAATGTAGACATGACCGAGACATGTCTCCGGTCAATAACCAATAATGGAACCTGGATGCTCATATTGGCTCCCACATATTCTACGAAGATCTTTATTGGTCAGACCGCATAACAACATACGTTGTTCCCTTTGTCATCGGTATGTTACTTGCCCGAGATTCAATCGTCGGTATCTCAATACCTAGTTCAATCTCGTTACTGGCAAGTCTCTTTACTCCTTTCGTAATACATCATCTCGCAACTAACTCATTAGTTGCAATGCTTGCAAGGCTTATGTGATGTGCATTACCGAGAGGGCCCAGAGATACCTCTCCGACAATCGGAGTGACAAATCCTAATCTCGAAATACGCCAACCCAACATTTACCTTTGGAGACACCTGTAGAGCTCCTTTATAATCACCCAGTTACGTTGTGACGTTTGGTAGCACACAAAGTGTTCCTCTGGCAAACGGGAGTTGCATAATCTCATAGTCATAGGAACATGTATAAGTCATGAAGAAAGCAATAGCAACATACTAAACGATCGGGTGCTAAGCTAATGGAATGGGTCATGTCAATCACATCATTCTCCTAATAATGTGATCCCGTTAATCAAATGACAACACATGTCTATGGTTAGGAAACATAACCATCTTTGATTAACGAGCTAGTCAAGTAGAGGCATACTAGTGACGTTTAGTTTGTCTATGTATTCACACAAGTATTATGTTTCCGGATAATACAATTCTAGCATGAATAATAAACATTTATCATGATATAAGGAAATAAAATAATAACATTATTATTGCCTCTAGGGCATATTTCCTTCAGGTACATAGATATATGTTTGTTTCATGTTGTTATCCTGTCCACTTTACTACTGAACTCATTTACCAAAATGAGTTTCATATACAACATGGTAAACATGTGATGTGTCTGCTTGTTTCTCTTTTAGAATGCGGACAAAATATTGGAGAACAGTACCGCGTTATCCAATGGTAAAGGAAGTAATGCAGATAAGGTTCAAGATAGTGAGACATCCCTGTTGGTCTCCAAGAAAGCTGATAAAAACTATCTTGACGACAGTGAGGGAACCCAAAAGTCCTGTCTTGATGTAGTGTTCGAGTTACTGGCCACTACTGCTGGCACAAGCTCTTCGAACTCGCTGCCTGAATCAGTTCGTCTTCTTGAGTCTCAACTTCAAGTTGAAAGCCATCGATCAGTTGTGTTGCGAAAGGAAGCTGAAGGACTGAGGAAGTCCCTACAGAATTTAGATGCATATTTTCTGGTGCAACAGCAAGCGCTGGAGGATTTAAGCGCCAAACAAGAGAAAGTTAATAAGCTTTCTAAGCATCTTGCCAGCATTATGGGTACCCAGGATATTGTTTCTTGAGATCTTCTGAAGTGGTTTCAGTTCTGGATTTGTTGTGCTGTGGCATTTATTTGCACTGGTCGCCAACTTTGACAACCGGTGTATATGATATGCTGCTTTGTTCCCTATATTTGCACTGGTGGCGAAATTTGATGCCCAGTGGATGTAATATGTGTAATAGTTGTGATAGCCTAGCGTTAGTTGCTTGCTTATTTATTTCCTTGTTGTCTTGTATATTTGTTTGCTTGTAGTCATTGCAGTTCTTTTTCCGCGGTTAGCTAGTGGCTGCAATAACCTATTTTTTAAAACTAGGCCACAATAACCATGGGCTAATATTTACTGTAGTGACACTGGCCTCCTACTGACCATAGAAATAGTGGGCCTTCTACGGGACGTAGAAACAATGGGCCTTCTACGGGTCGTAGAAACAATGAGCCTTCTGCGGGCCGTATCATCAATGGGCCTTATACGGGCCATATGATCTATTGGCCAAACATGGGCCAAACAGACCGCATTATGGCCGTAAACGGGCTAGAGTGGGAATCGTCCGTTCATGGGCCGACCATAACGGGCCATTGTTAATAGGCCTTATTTGATGACGCTATGAAAACGGCCCAACGTATTAACGGACCAAAAACGGGCCGACTGTAACCACGGGCTGAATTTGGCCCACAGGCAGAAAATGACAGTAACGGGCCGTAAGTAAATGAACGCTGGAAATGAGCCCAAGAATAAATGGGCTATGAGAAGGCCGAAAGATAACATGGGCTGGAAACAGCCCAATGGAATAACGGGCCGTTAATGGATATAAAGTGATACACTATTCGTTACGGGCCAGTTTCACCACGGGCCATTAATGGGTGTAAAGTGATACACTGTTCATTATGGGCCAGTTTCACCACGGGCCGTTAATAGGCCAAGAGTTACATAGGGCCTCATATGGGCCGAAAGACGTCATGGGCCATACACGCGCCAGAAGTGAAAACGGGCTGGAATCATATTGGATGGCCCAGATGATGCTACTGGGCCTAATTCGGATATGGCGTAATGGGCCTTGGGTTAGCGGGCTGTAAATGGGCTATATGCGAGCATGCCGTTAACAGGCTTTCCATGGGCCGGCCCGCCACCTTTTGACCAAGTCAAACGGGCCGGCCTTTTCACAGGAATGGGCCTCTGTTGGGCCGTGCCACGTGTCGACGTATCATAGGCGCCTTCCGTCCAATGAGTGGATGACATTTGTCCCAACGATGAGCTGACACGTGTTTCCTCCAGCCAATGATGATTTTACACGTGGAAAATCCCCATTGGTCGGGGCTATTAACGGGTTATCAGATCCAAAACCCGACCCGATAGCTTAACGGCGTTCCGTTACGGTGGATGCCACATGTCGGTCACCCTTGACGAAAGCACTTCTGTGACACGCGATTTATTGTCATGGAAGTGGACACTTCCGTGATGATAATTTTGGTAATGTCATGGAACACTTCTACGACAGCACAGATATGCCTATCTTGATTCTGTCATAAAATCGTCATGGATGTACATGCATGACAAAAAACGCGACCTACTGTGACAAACACGTATCATCACGGAAGTGTATTTTTTTTGTAGTGCTGCCAACGTCCGCACTCTACCTCGCGCCCACGCTGCACGTCGCCAGGTTCAGGAACTGCCATTTCTCGCCCCTTAATGACATGCCTGCTCTTATTCTTCCACGACTGAAGCACCTCGAGCTCGTCGCCGTCTGCCTCTCAAAGGGTGACATGGACCGCCTGCTCCGTGGCTGTACCGCACTCGAGTACCTTCGTCTTCAGGCGATCAATGGGTTGAGTACCTTCCACATCACCTCCATGACTCTCCAGACTATTTATGTGTGTTGCTGGTGCAGCAGGAAGACATCACAAAAGGTGGACCACGGTATGGTCATCCAGGACACACCTGCACTTGAGAGATTGCTTGTAGTTGATCAAGAAGGTCCAACAAGAATCAATGTCATTTCTGCGCCGAAATTGACAGTGGTGGGCTACTAGTCTGACAAATACTCCAAACTTGTTATTCGATCCACACCCGTTCAGGTACAACAACCGCCTTCTACCTCTCCTTCTACAAATTAACATTATTTATAATTTTGAAGATGTTTGTTCGTCTGTCATTCATAAAATGATCCTGACAAGCTTGACCCCAAAACTGCGCACAGTGAAGGTCTAGAATCTATCAGGCCCGACCTGGAGCAAGTTATCAGTTTCTTGAGATGCTTTGTGTGCCTGGAGAAGCTATATATCGAGGTGATGTTCCTTTCCTATTAAATGTTAACCATAAGGGAGTTCAATTTGTGACACCTTTTTCCAAGTTTACAATGGTAATGTACTACAATTTCTGAAAGTTCTTTTGGAGGATTTCAGTACATACATGCCCCCCATATTGGTTGCTTGATCCATATGGTTACATTCAATAAGCATTTCTCCTTTGGATTCATATGTACTAGTTTTCTTAGGGAAATTTTCGTCCACTCCAACCTCTTGTGAAAAAGGCTACATTTTTCTAGAATGTAATCAAACGCCCATGTTAATCATGTCAGATCGAAGATGGCATGTTAGTGCATTTTACAAATCCTACAAACCAAATAGCTAGGCCTGTAGTAATGTTCAAAACTGCATGTAGGCACTAACACATTTTCTTCTTTTGCAGATAAGATTAGGCCCAGTGGTGGATAATGTGATACAATATAACAATCATGTCGAATGCCTAGATCTGCATCTCTCAGAAATTACTTTGAACTCCTACTGAGGGACCTTACCGGAGATTATATTCGCCAGGTTCTTTGTTCTCAGAGCAAGGGTGCTGAAGGAAATGAGGTTTTCCCTACATTTATTTCGCAAAAATGAATGGTCTGTTGATCAGCTCCGGCGCCTGCGGCAGAATGGAGTAGGCTCCAAAAATGCTGAATTTCATTTTGGAACTTCATATGACAGAGTAATCGGAAGTCATTGGGTCAACCCCATACATGATTTCTCAGTGGTTGACCCCTTTGCAAAAATTGTGAGGTTTTGAAGCCAGACTTAGAAGCGGTGATATTAGTTTGAACCTCTCTGATATCCATGTTCAGCGCATCAGCATGAGCGTTTGCAGCTGATGAGCTGAATTTCATTTCTAATATCAGTTTGAACCTTGTAATCTTTGAATTTGAGCCATATAACTCTGGAATTTGAACATTGTAACATTTCGAGCTTTTGTGGTACAATCGTTGAAATTGCATTGTATGAGACTTGTATATTGCTAGCACTATTTTGACGTTAATATGCAATGGTCTTAGATTTTATTAACCATTCTTGAATCAGTTTACCTTTTCGATCTCACAGCACATGATCTGTATAGCTAACTCGACTGCGATCTTCGACTATATTTCACACAATTGGTTTCTTCCACCGTGTGCACTGTAGAGTGCAGAATTAATTATCGCACTCGAGTGTCCATCATCACCCTTCTGTGTAACTTTGACCTCATCACCCAAGGGTAAACATATGACCGAAGTCATTCCACACACTTTGTTTTTACAAAGCCTTTTTCCAATAAATGCCCACGATTTGTCCCTCTTCTAGCCGGCGCATGGACAAACTAGCCGGGCGGGAAGCTTGCATGGTAAACAGCGCGGTAGCGCGGGAACAAGCTCTTCGAGCCCATGCCTGGGGTGCGGTGTTGCCAAGCATGCACTGGATTCTGGAATCCTACGCTATGAACACCATGACAAGACGTGACGATTACAGGCCGGCCGACCCCCATTTATTACAACGGCCATTTAACCTACCCTTGTGTCTCTTCAACCTTTCGATCGCGCCCCACCATTGCAAGAAGCACACCCACCACGAGAAATTCTTAGAGGGTATCCTGCGCGGCTCCAATGGCGCTCCGAGCGGCTGTCGACGACGAGCAGTAGTTCACTATGCGTGCCGTGCTGGACACCCACAGAAGGTTCATGGACCTCTCGGTGGTGTACACCAACAACCCGGTCTGGGCGGAGCACTCCATCCACATCATGGAGCTGTTGCTTGACAAGGAGAGGTACAAGGTGGTCGGGTTCGACCTCGAGTACACCCGCGCTCGTGCCGGGTCTCGTCCCAAGGTCGCCGTCGCCCAGATGTGCGTGCACCACCACATCCTCGTCTACCACTACTACCTGGCCACAAGGCCTTGCGAGTGTTTCACTAGGTTTGTCAATAGCCCCCACTACATGTTCGCTACAGTGGACATCACCAACGATGTAAAGGCGCTCGAGAATTCGGGCATCGCCTGCCAGAATCTTGTCAACATCCAGGGCCAATACAAGATCAGGGGCAGCAAGGAGCATGAGAAGGACTCACCGGTTCACCTCGCCGAGGCCATCATCGACCCCTACTACAGAGACATGAAGGATTTGTGCAACAAGGACAAGCGTGCCTGGCACTCAGCCTGGATGGAGAAACTCGACAAAGCTCATGTCGTGTACGGGGCCAAGGAGGCGTACACGAGTTATGACGTACAGGCGGATCGTTGACATGAGGAAGTCCCTCATTCCCCAAAACGGCCAGGGATCCAGCCGGAAGCAGAGCAATCGCAAGCGTCGTTGCAACAATAAGTAGATGATTATATCCTCGTTTCTCCTACTTTAGTATGCATGTAATTGCTTTCTTTGGTGTGTGGAAATGTTATGTGTGTAGTCACTTGTGTAATTGTATGCTTAATTTGGTTATGCAATGCTGTCTTTTTAAGTATATATGTTGATGCCGTAGATAGAGCATAGATGTTGTGCGGACAAAGAAAATCACATTGCACACGGACTAAACAATGGAACCCGTGGCTGATGTTTTCATCAATCACTCACAATTGTATACCAACAATCATTTGCTCACAGCACACACGGCTTGTTAGCAGTAATCGTCTATGTTATTGGTCTTCCCACACGTCTCCGATTAGAGACTTGTTTGCCTCGTATCACACACATCTTGTTCATTTGAACAGTTTCTGTTCTCACGTCTCAACGCAAACAGTTCATCCGAGTGAACTGCATGCCGTATATCGCACACACCTTTGATCTGCTGACCGTTTCTTTTGTGTTGCCTAATCACAAACAGTTCATCCGAGTGAACTGTATGCTGTGTATCGCACTTGCCTTAATCTGGCTGCCCGTTTCTTTTGTTCCTCCTCATCGCAAACAGTTCATGCATGCATCTAGCCCTTTCTCTTCATTATCTTGACATAGTTAATTGTGCTATTGCAGTCCGGCCCGCGACCTTATCCAGCGATCCTCATCTGGAGGTTCGTTGTCTCAGTCGGAGATGGCGAGCATGTCACCATCGCCTGCTTATTCCCCCAGGGACAGGGACGACACCGAAGTGTTATCCCGGAGGACCGCTCCAAACTGGGGAGGAGCCCAGGACGCTGTCCGGGAGGCACCACAAGGCGAGACCGCCACTGCCGGACACATGTGGGAGCCGATCCCCATGGAGATTGGCGAAGAGGGCCGCATCTAGTTCGGCCCTCAGCCGAATATGATTCTGGAGGCGCATATGGCTCCAGAGTCGGGTGAGCAGCCCCCTTTGAAAGAGAGGGATGCACTGCTTCCACCGGTGGCGCCTATCCATCCAGGGGCGCCGGATAACCTGATGGAGGCGCTTCGAGGCGCCTCCTTCATGGATGAGAACCGTGTCCTTATGGGTGCGATGATCGAGAAGATTCAGTCTGCCAAGAGTGGACTGAATGAAGCCTGCAGCAGCCTGTTGACAGGTTTCGAGGTAAGAACAAGAAAAAACCCCGTGTAGACAGTAGCCCCTGAGACACTGTCCGGTGTTCGGCAAGAATAACCGGACAGAGGATCAATATTTTTTTTGTAGGAGACTAGCGTAATATGTATGAATAATCAGACGTCGCTGTTGGCCGCAACCTTGCATGCTGCCGAAGTCTCTGAACTGAGGTAGAGGCTGGAGCGGACCGAGAATGAGCTCGGCGAGGTTAAGGTTCGGCTCCAGGAGAAGCAAGGTGAGTGACGACTTGCTGTGTATTCGGAAGGAGTAGGCGCTGTATATTGATCGCGGTGTCGTAATATGTGTAGGAGCCGTGACCGAGGTCGAGGCCCTGAAGAAGGCCTTGGGCGAGGCCGAGGAGAAGGCTGTCCAGTAGCAAGCCGCCCGCAAGAAGTCCAAGGCCCGGGTCAAAGAAGTCCAGCAGGAGCTCCAGGATGCGGTGAAAAAATGCGAGGCCTTGGAGCATGATGCGTCGGTTCAACGGGCCGAACTTGCCAAGGCTCATTAGAGCGCGGAGACCGCACAGAATGAGGCCCAGTCTGCCCTCCTGGAGATCCAGGAGGCCAAGAAGATCACGACGGGTAAGGCATTTAAGATGCAAAACAAGTATACTGAGAAGCAGTACCTTGATTAACTCGGGTTCGGAGTTCCCCAGGAGCTTTTGCGGATATACCATGCAGTGTATCAGACACCGCGGAGTTCTATCGAGCCGAAGGAGGGGGTTCTACGGAGAAGCTATTCTAGTCGCAGTATGCGGCGCCAGAGCATCCCGTGTCCTTCACCGATCAGTTGAAATAGCTGGTGGAGCTGCATAGGGTGGCCGAACTAGCCATGAAGGATTTGATAATCCGGCTATGGCCAGCCGAAGCTATGCCAAGCAGCTACTTCAGACTCGTGAGGCAGATGGTGAATGCCTGTCCTTGGCTGGACGTCGTCAAGCGCTCGGCCTGCATTAAAGGTGCACGCATGGCCTTCGCCCGTTGCAAGATGTGGTGGGCGAAGATGGATGCCGTCGAAGTGACCAGAGGGCCACCGGAGGGCAAGGAGCACCGCACACCCGATCGGTATTTTGCGGATGTCCTAGAGGGATCTCGCCTTGCGGCAGCACAATATTCGCAGGACATTGTATTTGAATAAATGTATTCATGTTGCCTTTGCCTTGTATTATAAAAAACAAAGCCTGTTTTGTGATGTAATTTTGTTATGCTTTAATTGTTTCCTCCTGTGCAGCCGTGTTGTATGTAATCCGAGGGTTGGCCATTCGTCTGCTTCTGCCCTCACGTAGGTAGTACGGAGGTGTTCGGAATGGAATCTAATCAATCTTGATCCAATTATATGGTCCTTGAAGGAGTTGTTTAGCACAACGAACAAGGCAATCGGACTATACGGCTTAAATGCCCTCACTTAGCCATAGGAGTTTTATAATAAAGCATGGGCGCAGCCCCTGGTTCAAGCCAGGGTGCTGTCGGCATGTGATCGGGAAGTGCTGATCTTTCGCATAATGCGGAAAAAAATCTCCAACGATTTGTAAACCTCGAATAGCTGACCGGCTCTCGCCGTATCATGACAGTCAGTTTTCGGCTTTCTCTACTGAGGTGCTCATCTGGTCATGGCCAGGGCACAATCACAGTAGTTCTCCCTTTACTACCCTAGCCGATTTAGCGGAACGTAGGGTAGCAAGCACAGAAGCCGGGCAATCCAACTATTGACCAAAGACATGATTCGGAGCCAATGAATATAATGCTAAATTTGGGGTGCCGAACTTATCTTTAAGGATTGTTCAGACTTTTTTGCCGTATCGTGGGGCTGTGTGGAGCCCTTGACAAATATGAAACGTACCAGAGTGTACGGTTGCTAGAAAATAAGTAATTTAAAGGAAAACAGAGGGAGAACAGAGATAGGATCTGGGGCCCTTGAACTTGGATCAAGAACTGTTTCCATTATAGTTGGGTTAATGCGTCCAAGCACATTAGTACAAAATAATGCAATAAGCAGACGGCTATTTGACATGCCATAACCGGAGGCGAGCTGCGCGTGGGTCCGAGAACGGTTAGAGTAATCATTGGATTGGCCTCTAGGGCTGCCCCTGTGAGCTTGTGCTCTATGTCGATCCGGTGTATTTGTCCTTTGAAAGGACCATAAATCAGGCCATCGAAAGAGGCTTGCATAAGAGAAACCTGTAAAAAAAGGGAAAAGGAAATAGTAAAGTTATATGTGTGTCCGGGATCGGTCTAGCCAAACTGTAGATCCCGGGCTAGCTTGTGCCTCCGTCGATGTCCATGGAATTTTGAGTGCGTAATTATGTATGCGTGGTATGAATGCCACTACTTCATCGGGACTGAGACAGAGGCCGAGTTGCTAATCGAGCTCTTGACGAGCCACGCTGTCTTGTTGTAGTGTAGTCTAGAACCTCTTAGTGGTGTCCGGGGGCTCGGCAGTCGTACTATGGTGCTGCTTGCGAAGGCCGCTCTGTACCTCTGCTGCTAGGGCGGCGGTGTGCTCCTCTGTTCGGAGGGAGCATTCAGTATTGCCATTGACTGCTATGACGCGCGTGGACCGGGCATCTTGAGCTTGAGATAAGCATAGTGTGGTACTACGTTGAATCTAGCAAACGCGGTTCATCCGAGCAATGCGTGGTAGCCGCTACGAAAGGGGACGATATCGAAGATTAGCTCTTCGCTTCGGAAGTTGTCCGGAGAACCGAAAACCACCTCCAGCGTGATTGAGCTCGTACAGCGGGCCTCTACGCCTGGTATGACTCCTTTAAAGGTAGTCTTTGTTGGTTTGATTCATGAGGAGTTAATGCCCATCTTCCGCACTGTGTCCTGATAGAGCAGGTTGAGGCTGCTACCACCGTCCATTAGGACTCGTGTTAGGTGAAATCGGTCGATGATTGGGTCGAGGACCAATGCGGCTGAACTGTCATGCCGGATAATAGTTGGGTGATCTCGACGATCGAAGGTGATCGGAAGTGACGACCACAGATTGAATTTTGGGGCGACTGGCTCTACCGCGTAGACGTCCCTAAGTGCTCGCTTGCGCTCCCTTTTGGGGATGTGTGTAGCATATATCATGTTCACCGTTTTGACTTGAGGGGGAAATTTCTTCTGCCCCCCAGTGTTCGGCTGTCGGGACTCTTCGTCCTCGTCCTCACTTTGTGATCCCTTTTCTTTGTTTTCGGCATTTAACTTGCCAGCCTGTTTGAAAACCCAATAGTCTCTGTTGGTGTGATTGGCTTGCTTATCTGGGGTACCATGTATCTGGCTGGATGGTCTCTCACCATTCCTTTTGTAGGGCTTCTTTCGCTGGCCGGACTTGGAGCCGCTGAGTCCGGCGTTAACGGTGGTGTCATCGGTGTTGTCGCCATTGCTTCGGCGTTTGTGTCTGTTGCGCCAGAGCTTGCCGGAGCTGTTCTCGGCCTCGGAGGGGCCAGTCTCGCTGGTTGTGTGTTTACTGCGACCTAGCCAGCTGTCCTCACCCGCGCAAAAGTGGGTCATGAGTGCCGTAAGGGTTGCCAAGGACTTCGGCTTTTCTTGGCCAAGGTGGCGTGCTAGCCATTCGTCATGGATGCTGTGTTTAAAGGCCGCTAGGGCTTCGGCATCCGGACAGTCAACAATCTAGTTCTTTTTGGTTAGGAACCTAGTCCAGAATTTTCTGGCTGATTCTCCAGGTTGTTGAACTATGTGGCTTAAGTCATCGACATCGGGTGGCCGGACATATGTACCTTGGAAGTTGTCAAGGAAGGCCTCTTCCAAGTCCTCCCAGCTGCCGATGGAATTCTCAGGCATGCAGTTTAGCCAGTGTCGAGCTGGCCCTTTGAGTTTTAGTGGGAGGTATTTGATGGCGTGGAGGTCATCTCCGCGGGCCATGTAGATGTGGAGAATAAAGTCCTCGATCCATACCGCGGGATCGGTTGTTCTATCATATGATTCAATATTGACGGGCTTGAACCCCTCGGGGAATTCGTGATCTAGCACCTCATCTGTGAAGCAGAAAGGGTGTGCGGCGCCTCTGTATCGGGCCGTGTCACGGCGCACCTCCGATGAAGTCCGTCTGCGGTTATCGGCCCGGGTGTGACTAGGTTTGTGACGTCCGAATAGGTAGCCATCATACCGAGTCGGGAGGCATCCTTGCGATCCGTAGATTGATCTGGTGTGTCCTGCTCTACCGTCTAGCTCCCGCCGAAGGTCGTATGTATGGTCCTGAGCTGTTCTGTCCCTGTTTTTGCGAGGCGGTGGGGCGGGCTGTTGTTCGGCCTGAGTTGCCGTTTTATCCCGACCGTGGGGTGGCTGGTCCACCGCACTATCCCGACCACGTGGTGGTCGGTCTGCATTGCGTGAGGGAGGTATGGGATCTGGTGCCTCCTCATCGAACTGAGGTAGCAGTCTGCGCTTTGGGTAACTCTTGGCTGGACACTTGAGGCCGTATTCCTCGGCTGCCAGGACATCAGTCCACCTGTCAATGAGCAGGTCTTGATCATCTTGGAGCTGCTGCTGCTGCTTCTTCTTTAGGCTTCTTGCAGTGGCTATTAGCTGGCGCTTGCTGCGCTCCTGCTCGAGGGGTGCCTCAGGCACGATGAAGTCCTCATTCCCGAGGCTCTCATCATCCTCGGAGATTGGACGATAACTATCATCGTCTGGGTCATTGGGCATGGCCTGTTTATCAGGGTGATCTTGCCCGTTATCTTGTTCCTCCTATTCGGATGCAGCCCCGACAGGGTCTTCATTGTTTTCGGCGTCGCTCGGAGTACTATTTTCTCCAGTGGCAGTGTTGCCATCATTTGAGCGACGAGGCTTAGAGCGGCGTTTAGGGCACCGGTGCTTGGACTGTGTCTCAGAATGTTTATTCGCAACTGGATCTCCTTTGTCATCGTCGATAGCTTTTTTAGGTGTGTCGACCATGTACACATCGTACAAAGAGGTGGCCATCCAACGTCCAGTAAACGGCGGGTCTTGGCCTTGCTCCATGTCGGCATTGTCGTCCATACCGCCGATGTCTTTGGAGCCGTAATCAAGCACATCGGTTAAGTCATCGATAGTGGCTATGAAGTGGGTGGCGGGCGGGAAGCGAAATTTCCCATCATCGGCCTCTGGCTCGAACCGAACATAGTTCGGCTGTGATTCCTTCTCCAAGGACAAGTTCTTTAAAGAGTTTAGCACATCACCCAAAGGTGAGTGCTGGAAGATGTCTGCGGCGCTAAATTCGAGAATCGATAACCGACCCAGCTCGGTGTCCGCAGGCGTATCCGGTCCGGGACTTATAGCCAGAGAGGAGTCCGGAGTTCCATTGATGGCACGATCTGCTCCGGATCTAAGGCCATTACAGCAACAGGGACCATCTCCTGGATGTGATCCGATGACAGATTTAAGTCATGTTCATCGGGGTGAGGGGGAGCGATCGCTACGGTCTCAAATCCATTGAAGATCAAGTCTCCACGGATATCCGCAACCTAGTTCAAGCTTCCAAATCTGACCTGTTGGCCAGGGGCATAGCTATCGATCTGCTCCAGATGGCCAAGCGAGTTGGCCCGCAGTACGAAGCCGCCGAACACAAAAATCTGTCCGAGGAGGAAGGTTTCTCCTTGGACAGCGTCACTATAGACGATTGAAGGGGTCATCGAACCTTTCGTTGACGGCACAGTGGAACTCTCAATGAAAGCACTAATGTCGATGTCAAAACCGGCGGATCTCGGGTAGGTGGTCCCGAACTGTGCGTCTAGGATCGATGGTAACAGGAGACGAGGCACATGATGTTTACCCAGGTTCGGGTCCTCTCTATGGAGGTAATACCCTACGTCCTGCTTGATTGATCGTGATTAATATAAGTGTTACAATAGTTGATCTACCACGAGATCGTAATAGCTAAACCCTAGAAGCCTAGCCTGTATGACTATGGTAATGAGTATATCCTTTCGGGACTAACCCCTCCGGTTTATATAGACACCGGGGGATCTAGGGTTTACATAGAGTCGGTTACATAAGAAGGAATCTTCATAGTTGGTCGCCAAGCTTACCTTCCACGCCAAGGAGAGTCCAATTCGTACACAGGTACAGTCTTCGGCCTTCATGTCTTCACAGCCCATAAGTCTAGCCCAATAGATAACAGGCCGGACGCCCGAGGACCCCTTAGTCCAGGACTCCCTCAAGCATGGTAATTTGCTTTTATGAATAATAAAAACTTTCATATAAGTGCATGGAATACTATGAGAAGTTTGATACTTTATAATTGTTTTGAGATATGGAGTCATGTTAGTTGAGTAGTTGTGAATTTGAGAAATACTTGTGTTGAAGTTTGTGATTCCCGTAGCATGCACGTATGGTGAACCGTTATGTGATGAAGTCGGAGCATGATTAATTTATTGATTGTCTTCCTTATGAGTGGCGGTCGGGGACGAGCGATGGTCTTTTCCTACCAATCTATCCCCCTATGAGCATGCGCGTAGTACTTTGTTTCGATAACTAATAGATTTTTGCAATAAGTATGTGAGTTCTTTATGACTAATGTTGAGTCCATGGATTATATGCACCCTCACCCTTCCACATTTGCTAGCCTCTCTATTACCGTGCACTTTTCGCCGGTATCATACACTCACCTTATACCTTCCTCAAAACAGCCACCATACCTACCTATTGTGGCATTTCCATAGCTATTTTGAGATATATTGCCATGCAACTTTCCACCATTCCGTTTGTTATGACACGCTTCATCATTGTCATATTGCTATGCATGATCATGTAGTTGACATCATATTTGTGGCAAAGCCACCTTTCATAATTTTTTCATACATGTCACTCCTGATTCATTGCATATCTCGGTACACCGCCGGAGGCATTCACATAGAGTCATATTTTGTTCTAAGTATTGAGTTGTAATTATTGGGTTGTAATTAAAAAGAAGGTCATCATTATTAGAGCATTGTCCCAGTGAGGAAAGGATGATGGAGACTATGATTCCTCCACAAGTCGGAATGAGAGTCCGGACGAAAAAAAAAGAAAAGAGGCCAAAAAAAGAAGGCCCAAATAAAAAAATGAGAAAAAGGAGAGAAGGGAGAATGTTACTATCCTTTTTCCACACTTGTGTTTCAAAGTAGCACCATGATCTTCATGATAGAGAGTCTCCTATGTTGTCACTTTCATAAACTAGTGGGAATTTTACATTATAGAACTTGGCTTGTATATTCCAATGATGGGCTTCCTCAAATTGCCCTAGGTCTTCGTGAGCAAGCAAGTTGGATGCACACCCACTTAATTTCTTTTGTTGAGATTTCATACACTTATAGCTCTAGTGCATCCGTTGCATGGCAACTGTCGGTGTCAAAACCGACGGATCTCGGGTAGGGGGTCCCGAACTGTGCGTCTAGGATCGATGGTAACAGGAGACAGGGGACACAATGTTTACCTAGGTTCAGGCCCTCTCTATGGAGGTAATACCCTACGTCCTGCTTGATTGATATTGAGGAATATGGGTGTTACAAGAGTTGATCTACCACGAGATCATGATGGCTAAACCCTAGAAGCCTAGCCTATATGACTATGGTAATGCATATATCCTTTCCAGACTAACCCCTCCGGTTTATATAGACACCGGGGGGATCTAGGGTTTACATAGAGTCGGTTACATAAGAAGGAATCTTCATAGTCGGTCACCAAGCTTGCCTTCCACGCCAAGGAGAGTCCAATCCGGACACAGGTACAGTCTTCGGCCTTCACATCTTCACAGCCCATCAGTCCGGCCCATGGATAATAGGATGGACACCCGAGGACCCCTTAGTCCAGGACTCCCACAGTAGCCCCTGAACCTGGCTTAAATGACGAGGAGTCCGGCGCGCAGATTGTCTTCGACATTGCAAGGCGGGTTCCCTTCTATCCGAACTTCAAGATAGTCTTTGGATGAGATGATAGCATCCGGACCTGTCACCATACATAACCGTAGAGAGAATATTTTTTTACACGAGTATAATCCGCCGATAGCTTTTATAGTATGACATCACGTCTGTCCGGTCATAATTTCGGACCGTTTTAGACGGCCCGTCGCCCCACGTCCCATGACGTGGCCTTATTGGCGCATCTTATCCAAACGGAGATCGTGCCTCCCTTTTTTAAGGGATTCCAGTCGACTCGAACGTGGGTAACCCAACCATCCCTTGGGCACAACTCCTTGGAAACAAGCAAGTTTTTGAGGCCCGAGAGGAGATGTTTGATATTTGCAGCCTTTATATAGGGGTACAAACCCGTCTTTTTATTCCACGCTTGCCTCTTCGTCAACCCCTACGACCTCGAGTTTCAACACCCGGGCTTCGCTTGCCACCAACCCCAATCATGTCCGGATCTAGCCGCCAAGGCCAGTGGGTAGCTTCTTCTGTTATGGAGGAAGATATTGCAAAGCTTCGGGCGGCAAGGTACCTGACCGCTGAAATCCATCATCGGCTTCTTGCCGAGGGGCAGGTTATTCCCACCCCCAGATCTGGCGAGAGGGTCGTGTTCATGTCCCACTTCCTCCGCGGGTTGGGGCTTGCACTTAACCCCTTCGTCCGAGGGCTCATGTTCTATTACGGGCTAGACTTCCACGATTTGGCCCAGGACTCTATTCTTCTTATCTCGACATTTATCGTTACGTGCGAAGCCCTCCTCCGAACTCCTCCGCACTTCGGCTTGTGGCTCAAGACTTTTGATGTGAAGCCGCGAGTGGTAGAGGGGGAGCAGGCCGAGTGCGGCGGTGCTGCAGTGAGCAAGCTTGCTAGCGCCGTTTGGCTGAAAGGATCCTTCGCCAAATCTTCCGATTTGTGGCAGCAAGGGTGGTTCTATATCACCGAGCCCCGCAGCTCCAAGTGGGCAACCGCGCCCGTATTTCGATCTAGCCTCCAACTCAACTTGCATCATGGATTAATAAGGGCCTAGATTGGGGATCAACTAATGATGTGCAAACTCTGCAAAGTCGCATTCGGAGCCTCATTGAGAGGGACATCGACATAGCCAGCATCGTTCTTATAATGCTAGTGCGTCGGACCCTACTGTGCCAGTGACGGCCTCTTTGCCTATGGGAGTTCAATCCAGAAGGGCTGCAGACTCTTCAGAACTTCTTCGGCACAACGCACGAAGGAATGTGGAGATTAGTCTTCGGAAAACAAAGGCAACGGCCGAACACCACCAGAGATTTCGGCCTCGACTGTAACCATCCGGACACCCCAGTAAGTACTCGTTTACTGAATACTTCATAACCAGATACCCAGTGGCAAGATACCAACATTATCATCCTTTTTTAGGGCTGGATAAAGAAGGTGGAATTGATTAGGTGTCCGGCTCCCCTTCCCGAGGACTCAGCTACTCCTATGTTGACAAGGATCCTGGCCTCGGTGCCATACCAGGCACCAGCAGGGGAGGGAGAAAAGATCCTAGATGACCTTGGTTCCAGGGGTAAGTCGGACACTGAGTCTAGAGAAATCGACCATTCCTCGCCCGAAGACGGGGGCGGAAAAGGACCCAGTATCCCTTCTCCGAACAGGAGGAAAAGGGCCGCCTCCGAAGATGGGGAGGGGCGGTCTCCCAAGAAGGGCAAGATGCCACCGTCGACTGGTTTGGGTTTGGAAAGTGACGACGTTGAGCAGCTCCAATAAGGGGACAAGCCCTCGGCAGGACAGTAAGAGAATTCGAAGTATTTTGATAGCGTCCTGCTCTGTTATTGTTACCGTAACGCTTTTATACATTGTTACAGGTCGGCATAGGATTTTTTGGGGCGATCCTCTTCTTCGGGGAGTCTCCTCCCAGAGATGATGGAGAGCGAGACGCCTCCTCCGACTTCCTCGCCCAATAAGGCGGATGACTCTGAAGTGTCATTGCGGAGGGCCCCTTTAGACCAGGGGACAGAAGAGGCAGTACCCAAAGGTGGATCTTCGACCATCCGGGATTCCGAGGCTTATGCCAACCGAGGCTTCGGACTATCTGGTTCATAGCCGACAACGATTTTGAAGACGGGCGAGCCGATTCCTTTGAAGGATGATTGTGCTTTTGGAGCAGCCTTGGGGAACCCGGAGACTCCGGATACATTGCAGGACTTGTTGCGGAAAGCATCTGTCTCGGGGGAACAACGTACCTTGATGGGTACAGTGATTAAGAAGATTTCATCCGTGAAAAGCGGATTAAATGAAGCCTTCCTAAGCCTACTCATGGGCTTTGAGGTTTGTAACCAAATGTTTCCATCTATGTTTCATTTGGAAAGATGTGCCTGTGTATAGGTAGTAGCCCCTGATACTCGGGTTGGCTTCCGCTGGGAAGAAAAACGGAGGATCGAAAAGGACCATTTGAGGACTAACCTGATCAACTTTTAACACATGCTTCTTCTCCCTTGGCCGGTTCCCGGACTATGGAAACTGCCGATTTGGAGCGGAAGCTTGATGTGGCAGGGGATGATCTTGTCTTAATAAATATGCGTCTGCACGAGTCACAAGGTATGTATTCGGGGAAATCCTTATACATTTTTGTGGTATAAGCGTGCTGCTGAAATTTGGCTGCAGATGGTGCTGCCGCCGTTGAGGTTCTTCGAGCGGAGCTGGCCCGGGACAAGGAGTAGGCCCGGCGTAGCAATGCTGCTACCGAAGAGGCATCAGCTGAATTGAAAGCCGAACGAACTGCACGGCGCCAAGATGAGTAGAAGATATCCACGATGACGCTCGAGCTGGAGAATACTACCAGCCGCTGTGAATTTCTAGAGAAGGAGAGTGAAGCCTTAACGGCTGATCTAGAGAAGGCCTTACAAGAGGCGAGAGGAGCGCGGTCGGAATGCAGAGCAGCCGTGAGGAGGTTCGACAGGCGAGGGAGATTGCGGCTGGAAAGCCCTTTCTGCTGCAAACTAAGTTCGGCGACCCGAACTATGCCCAGCTCAACCAAGTATGGAGTTCTCCGGACGAGTTCTTGGACTTGCCGAAGAGTTCTGCCGATGCGGCGCAGTATTATCAAGCGCGGGATGGATATGCAACAGAGAATCTTTTTTGGTCGCAGTTTGGCGTGTCAAAGCGCCCTTTGTTGCTTAATGAACAGATGTCCCGATGGGCCGAACTTCATAGGATGTCCGGCGCTGCCATGAAGGACGTCGTAGTCCGGTTGTGGCCAACCGAGCCTGTTCCAAATAGCTATTTCCGTTTAGTGCAAAGGCTTGTTGACGTGGTGCCGCGTATCGACGCTGTGAAGCGGTCAGCGTGCATTGAGGGTGCACGGATGGCTTTTGCCCGAGTCAAGACATTTTGGGGGGAAGATGAAGGCCGTCGATGTTGCGACGAAGGGTCCACCCAAAGGCAAGGACCATCCGGAACCGGAGCATTATTTTGAATACGTCCTAGAGGCCACCCGCTTTGTAGAGGGTCAGTGCTCAAAAGATGTAATGTTCGAGTGAGGTGTATGAAAATTGTAAAAAACAATTTTATAGTTAATCTATTTATGTTTTGCTTGAAAGCTTGAATTCCTCCTGTGCGGCCGTTTTGATATAATCTGAAAGTTTTCCAGTCGTCGGCTTCAGCCCCCTTGTAGGAAGTACGGGGGTGTTTGGAAAAGCATTTAATCACTCTTTATCCAACGTCTTGGTCCATGAAGGAGGTGATAATGCGGAGAAGCAGGCAATCAGACTATAAGGCGTTAACACTTTCACTTAGACATAGGAGTTTAATGGTGGAGGTACGACGTAGCCCCTGGTATGTATGCGGCGTATGGTGCCTTACATATTTGACCTGAAAAAGATCCCTCATGTAACACGGAGAATCGCTAAAGATTCCAATAAGTCGTCAAGTGGTTGACCAGCTCATGCCTCATCATGACAGTCAGTTTTGAGCTTTCTCTCCTGAGGTGCTCGTCCGGTTTAGACCAGGGCACAATCGCAGTAGTTCTCCCTTTACTACCCTAGCCGATAGAGCAGAACGTAGGGCAGCAAGCACAGGAGTCGGGCAACCCCAACTATTGACCCAAGACAATGACTCGGAGCTGATGCATATAAGGCCAAGCTTGCGACGCCGAAGTATGCTATAGAGCTGTTCGGACTTTTACTGGCAACTCATTTGTTCCCACACCGAGCCCCTAGCAAGTTAGGCTAAGGTATTTTTGTGAAATAACCGTAGGAGCCATATTTGTCGGGAAAACCATATGGATGACTAGCTCGGATATTGTTTACTGGTAACTGAGTGATATGCCGATGATTACTTATGATATATGTATATAAGAGCCATCCCCCCGGCCATTTGACATGCTCGGGGTTGGAGGCGGAGGAACATGCATAGTACAGGCTCGAAAAATAGAGAGTCCGGTCTACAAAAAGTTATTTTGGACCTCCTGTCGCACGTCTGCGCCGCCAGTCCTCGGTGGGGGGAATCCTTGATGGACATAGCCCCTTAGGTGAGTGTACAGATCCGGACTCCGATAGAGCCGGTTTCCGATTTTTATCCTGTTCGTCACCTGTTTTTTAAAGGATATCGAAAGAGGAAATAAAAAAGAAAGTAAATAATTATATATAGAAAAAGTTATTGGAGTGCTCGCAGGCTTGTCCGTATTGTGCTTACGCCGATGCCCATGGTATCTTGAGTGCGTAATGATGTACGCGCGGTACAAACTTTGTAGGTGTACGGAGTGGGCGGCAGAAGCCTGGATGCTATTACCGTTCTAGGGGTAGTCGATCCTCGGGTGGAGACTGCTTTAGACCCCCGGTTTTTCATTGGTGAACCTTTCCGTCATCCCTGTCGCTTGGCGGCCTCCTTCCCCTGTGTTCGTCGTTGAGCTTGCTGACCTGTTTAAAGACCCGGCAGTTTCTGTTGGTATGACTAGCTGGTTTATCAGGGTGGCCATGAATCTGGCAGGGTCGGTCCAAAATCCTGTCCAGGTTGGATGGTTCATCTCGGTTCGCCTTGGATGGCTTCTTCCGCTGACCGGGCTTGGGGTTGCTGAATCCAGCGTTGACCGCTATGTTGTCTGATCTTTCATTGTCAGTGTGACTGTTGTTTTTGCTTCCCCGTGGCTTGCCATTGGCGTCTCAGATTTTGGAGGTGCCCTGGTTGCTTGTGCCACTGCTTCTACGAGCGAGCCAACTGTCTTCTCCCGCGCAAAAGCGAGTCATCAGAGCAATGAGAGCTGTCATGGATTTAGGTCCTTCTTGGCCGAGGTGGCGTGCGAGCCATTCATCCCGGACGCTGTGTCTGAAAGCCGCGAGGGCTTCCGCGTCCGGACAATCGACGATTTGGTTCTTTTTGACTAAGAACCAGGTCCAGAGCTCCCTGGCTGATCGCCAGGCAGTTGGACAATGTGACTTAGGTCATCGGCATCCGGTGGCCGGACATGTGTTCCTCGGAAGTTATCGAGGAAGGCCTCTTCCAAGTCCTTCCAGATGCTTATGGAATCTTCAGGCAGGCTATTTAACCAGTACCGAGTTGGTCCTTTTAGTTTTAGTGGGAGGTATTTAATGGCGTGGAGGTCGTCTCCACGGGCCATATGGATGTGGATGATGTAATCTTCTATCCATACTGCGGGATCGGTTGTCCCGTCGTATGATTCAATGTTGACGGGTTTGAATCCTTCGGGGAATTCATGATCCATTACTTCATCAGTGAAGCAAAGCGGGTGTGCGGCACCTCTATGTTGGCCCACACTGTGGCGTAACTCCGAAGGAGTCCTATTGCGGTTTTCGACCTGGTCGCGGCAAGGTGTGACACGCCCGAGTAGGTAGACATCGTCGCGTGTTGAAGCATGTTTTCGTGATCTGTAGATTGGTCGTGCGCTTCCTGCTCTATTGTCCCAGTCCCTCTGCAGATTGTGTGGGTAATCATGGCCTGCGTTTGTTCTTTCCTTTATGACGAGGTGGGGCCGTCTGGTGTTCGGATTGAATTGCCTCTTTATCCGAACAGAGTTTCCCTCGACCTGCCCCGTTGTGTGACGATGGTATGGGCTCCAATGCCCCGTCATCGGACTGGTAGAGCGACCTATGCTTTGGGTAGCTTTTGGCTGGGCCACTGAGGCCGTATTCTTCGGCGACGAGGACTTCAGTCCATCTGTCATTGAGTAGGTCTTGGTTAGCTTGAAGCTGTTGCTGCTTCTTTTTCAGGCTCCTAATTGTAGCTATTAGCCTGCGCTTGAAGCGCTCCTGTTCGAGTGGCTCTTCGGGTACGATGAAGTCTTCGTCGCCAAGGCTTACTTCGTCTTCGGAGAGCGGCATGTAATTGTCATCCTCCGAACCGTCTCTGGGCAGGGCTTGCTCGTCGGGGCTGGCTTGCCGGTTTTCCTGTTCCTCCTGCTCGAATGTTGCTCCCACAAGGTCTTCATTGCTTTCGGCGCCATCCGGAGTACTATTTTCTCTAGTGCCATTGTTGCTACGGTGTGACTTGGGGTGCCGGAACTTAGATTGTGACTCAGGACATTTGACTGGATCTCCCTTGTCTTTGCCGTGAGGCTTTTTAAGTGTATCGATCATGTACACGTCATGTGAAGGGGTGGCCGTCTTGCACCTGATGGCTGGCGGGTCTTGGCCTTGCTCCTTATCTGCATCATCGTCTGTGTCGTCAATGTCTGCGGAGCCAGGAGTGGGCATGTCGGTTAAGTCCTCGACAGTGGCTATGAAGTGGGTGGCGGGTGGGAAACAAAATTCTCCGTCGTCAACCCCTAGTTCGAACCGGACATAGTTCGGCTGCGAGTCTCCCGTGAATGACATGTTCTTTAAAGAGTTTAGCACATCGCCCAAAGGTGAGCGCTGAAAAACATCTGCGGCACTGAATTCAAAGATCGATAACCGATCTAGCTCGGTGTCCACAAACGTATATGGTCCGGAATTTATAGCCGGAGATGAATCCGGAGTTCCATTGATGGAGAGATCGCAAGGTGTCGAGTCTGTGTGCAGCTCCAACGCCGCGAACTCTGTGGCCTCAGATGGCACGATCTGCTCCGGTTCGAAGGCCGTTGCAGCAACAGGGACCATCTCCTAGATGTGATCCGATGACAGATTTAAGTCATGTTCCTCAGAGCGTGAGGAGCGAACGTTGCGGTCTCAAATCCATTGAAGATCAAGTCTCCACGGATATCCGCAACGTAGTTCAAGTTTCCAAATCTGACCTGGTGGCCAGGGGCGTAGCTATCGATCTGCTCCAGATGGCCGAGCGAGTTGGCCTGCAGTATGAAGCCGCCGAACACGAAAATCTGTCGGGGGAGGAAGGTTTCTTCTTGGACAGCGTCGCTATAGACGATTGAAGGAGCCATTGAACCTTTCATGGATGGGACAGTGGAACTCTCAATGAAAGCACCAATGTCGGTGTCAAAACCGGTGGATCTCGGGTAGGGGGTCCCGAACTGTGCGTCTAGGATCGATGGTAACAGGAGACATGTGACACAATGTTTACCCAGGTTCGGGCCCTCTCTATGGAGGTAATACCCTACGTCCTGCTTGATTGATATTGATGAATATGGGTGTTACAAGAGTTGATCTACCATGAGATCGTGATGGCTAAACCCTAGAAGCCTAGCCTATATGACTATGGTAATGAATATATCCTTTCCGGACTAATCCCTCTGGTTTATATAGACATTGGGGGGATCTAGGGTTTACATAGAGTTGGTTACATAAGAAGGAATCTTCATAGTTCGTCACCAAGCTTGCCTTCCACGCCAAGGAGAGTCCAATTCAGACACAGGTACGGTCTTCGGCCTTCACATCTTCACAGCCCATCAGTCCGGCCCATGGATAATAGGCCGGACACCTGAGGACCCCTTAGTCCAGGACTCCCTCAGCAATCCTTACTCACTCACATTGATATCTATTGATGGGCATCTCCATAGCCCGTTGATACGCCTAGTTGATGTGAGATTGTCTTCTCCTTTTTGTCTTCTCCACAACCACCATTCTATTCCACCTATAGTGCTATATCCATGGCTCACGCTCATGTATTGCGTGAAAGTTGAAAAAGTTAGAGAACATCAAAAGTATGAAACAATTGCTTGGATTGTCATCGGGGTTGTGCATGATTTAATATTTGGCATGATGAAGATAGAGCATAGCCAGACTATATGATTTTGTAGGGATAACTTTCTTTGGCCATGTTATTTTGAGAAGACATGATTGCTTAGTTAGTATGCTTGAAGTATTATTATTTTTATGTCAATATTAAACTTTTATCTTGAATCTTTTGGATCTGGACATTCATTCCACAATAAAGAAAATTACATTGAGAAATATGTTAGGAAGCATTCCACATCAAAAATTCTGTTTTTATCATTTACCTACTCGAGCACGAGCAGGAATTAAGCTTGGGAATGCTTGATACGTCTCCAACGTATCTATAATTTTTGATTGTTCCATGCTATTATATATTCTGTTTTGGATGTTTAATGGGCTTATTTATACACTTTTATATTATTTTTGGGACTAACCTATTAGCCGGAGGCCCAACCCAAATTGTTGTTTTTGCCTATTTCAGTGTTTCGCAGGAAAAGAATATCAAACGGAGTCCAAACGGAATGAAACCTTCGGGAGCATGATTTTTGTGAACAAACGTGATCCAGAGGAGTTGGAGTGGACGTAAAGCAACCAACAAGGAAGCCACGAGGCAGGGGGCGCGCCTACCCCCTAGGCATGCCCTCCACCCTTGTGGGCCCCTCGTGGCTCCAGCGACCTACTTATTTCTCCTATATATACTTACGTACCCTGAAAACATCAGAGGGCACCACGAAAACCTAATTCCGCCGCCGCAACCTTCTGTGCCCGTGAGATCCCATCTTGGGGCCTTTTCGGGCGCTCCGTCGGAGGGGGCATTGATCACAGAGGGCTTTTACATCAACACTATAGCCTCTCCGATGATGTGTGAATAGTTTACTTCAGACCTTCGGGTCCATAGTTATTAGATAGATGGCTTCTTCTCTCTCTTTGGATCTCAATACAAAGTTCTCCTCGATCTTCTTGGAGATCTATTCGATATAATCTTCTTTTGCGGTGTGTTTGTCGAGATCCGATGAATTGTGGGTTTATAATCAAGATTATCTATGAACAATATTTGAATCTTCTCTGAATTCTTTTATGAATGATTGGTTATCTTTGCAAGTCTCTTCGAATTATCAAGTTTGGTTTGGCCTACTAGATTGATCTTTCTTGCAATGGGAGAAGTTTTTAGCTTCGGGTTCAATCTTGCGGTGCCTGATCCCAGTGACAGTAGCGGAAAATGACACGTATTGTATTGTTGCCATTGAGGATAAAAAGATGGGGTTTATATCATATTGCATGAGTTTATCCCTCTACATCATGTCATCTTGCTTAAAGCGTTACTCCGTTCTTATGAACTTAATACTCTAGATGCATGCTGGATATCGGTCGATGTGTGGAGTAATAGTAGTAGATGCAGGCAGGAGTCGGTCTACTTGGCACGGACGTGATGCCTATATACATGATCATACCTAGGTATTCTCATAACTATGCTCAATTCTATCAATTGCTCGACAATAATTTGTTCACCCACCGTAATATTTATGCTATCTTGAGAGAAGCCACTAGTGAAACCTATGACCCCCGGGTCTATTTTCCATCATACAAGTTTCCAATCTATTTTATTTTCAATCTTTACTTTCAATTTATATCATAAAAATACCAAAAATATTTATCTTATTATTTTTATCTCTATGAGATCTCACTCTTGCAAGTGGCTATGAAGGGATTGACAACCCCTTTATCGCGTTGGTTGCGAGGTTCTTATTTGTTTGTGTAGGTACGAGGTGACTCGTGCGTGGTCTCCTACTGGATTGATACCTTGGTTCTAAACAACTGAGGGAAATACTTACGCTGCTTTGCTGCATCACCCTTTCCTCTTCAAGGGAAAGCCAACGCATGCTCAAGAGGTAGCACTAGCCAGCCAGCATGGCACTCCATGCCTCGTCAGCTTGGACGCGCATTGAAGCAAGGCGAGGCGGCGACGGATGGGACGAGCTCTGTTGCCACCCCCGATAAGGCAAGAGGGCACGTAGGCAGCGCATTAAATGTGTTTGTCCTACAATGTCAGGCGATAAACTTGAACACTGTAGATACTTTACACCTCCTATGTGCCACTGTGGCGACCCCTTTGACATATAAAAGGAGGCCCGACGCGTACTGAGGAAGGATTCAGACTTTTGGACTAGGGATGCACCGCAGCTAGTTCAAGAGCGCAAGAACACTAAATATATACTGAAGCAGGACTAGGGTTTTATGCATCGTTTGCGGTCCGAACCTGGGTAAAAATCCCCTTGCGCTGATCGGTAGACCTGCTCTTTGCGCAACCCACGCCCTACCAACCATAGAAGGGATTCCCTAGGATCCCATAGGTGTCGTTTTCCCCTACATTTTTGGCGCGCCAGGTAGGGGTCACTGAGGCTGTGAAAATCTGGTTTAAAAGTTAGTGCAACAACTTCATCATCGCCATGACCTCCAAGAAGGGGATCACAATGATCGGATCATCTGGAGCCAGACCACCCGCACCAGCGCAGGTGAGAGAAGGGGCGCCGCGGATGGTGGCGGAGGTGTGGCTCGCGAGCATCATCCACGAGACTCTGGCAATCGAAGCCAAGCGAGCTGCGTTGTTCATGTTCAAGACGACGAGCCACGTGCCACTGGGCCCAGGGATGGGGCCGTGCTGCCCACGGGCGGCCCGACGACCTCTAGGACGCCCTAGCCGGCGCCCGCGCCGCGGTCTCCCCAGGCCACGTGTGGCAAGCAACGCCGCGATGTCGGTGCCCCCAGGCGCCGCCACGGGGAGAGCCCTTTTTGTCACCCCCGAGATGCGCCGGGCCAGCATGCACTCTCGGATGCTAGCGGAAACGGCGCGCGACCGCAAGACCGTGATAGGTCTCCTTCTAACATGGTTAGAAGTCGGAGCGCGTCACGGTCCACACAACTTTCGCCTCCATCCACACCAGCGAAAGCATTGGCACACGTGCAACTACTCCTCGACTTGCCTCTTGCTGCGGAGAAGCTCGACGAGTGGAGAGCTACCATTCGAAGCCTCATGAGCTTCACCAATAAAGATGAACCGCGGCCAGCGGGACCCTCGTGCCGACGCTCTGTCGAGCCGGTGCACGCCGGTGGTGGAAGGACCGGAGAAGCTGTGACCATGGTGCACTCTCCTCCCCCACGCCAGCAACAGCAGCTGCCGACTCGTCGGGCTGACGCCCGTGGCAATGTTTCCACAGTGTCGTCTGACCCGCGAGCCCGTTGCGACTGATGTCAAGTTCTTCGGGAGCGAGCTCAGGAAGACGCTCGGACCACTATAGAGCGGCGGCGAGAAGCACGCCATCAGTCAGATAGGCGTGCGGGGCCCACTACGGACCACCCAGTGCCGGGGGGTTCCGGTGACCTACCTTACGAGGTTGGTTGTCCAGCCTTTACCCGTGAGCTGCGGCAGTTCCAGTGGCCCACCCACTGCACGTTCAAGCCTGAGGTCAGAGAAAAGTACAACTACAAGACTCACCCGTCGGAGTTCCTCAACATCTACACTATCGCGATGCAAGCTCCTGGGGCTCACGACGACAAGGTGCTTGCCAACTACTTCCCGTTGGCACTTAAGCCCAATGTCATGTCATGGTTGATGCATCTGCCAGTGGATTCCATTTCTTCTTGGTTGGATCTGTGCCACAAGTTTGTTGGTGCCTTTACCGGATGCCACCAAGCTCCTGGCCAGGCAAGTGATTTGCATGTCATCCCCTAGAAGGATGGCGAAACCCTACACAAGTACATACAAAGGTTCAGCTAAGGATGGCAATGGGTCGGGTTTGGATCGGGTTGAACAATACCAAATCCATATCCATATCCATAAAGACAGTCTTTGCCTATACATGAAAAGATCCATGGGTAAAAACTTGTGTCCACGTACAAACCCGATGGATATCCATACCCATTGGATGTCCACTAGGTCCTCTCAAGACATATAGATAAGACATAGTAAAATATTAATATAAGCTCTTTCATTCTTCATCTCGTGGTAAGCTAGGCTTGACTTATGATAAACATCAACTTATGGTAAATCAATGTCACTAACAACCTAATATCATTTATTATTTTTCTAAAAGATGAGAATGGTGAGTCATTTAACAAGGAGATGAAATAAGGGAAGGGGCACTGGAGTATGTTACAGTGGGGATTGAATATCAACTAATAGAAGTTATGCCATGGATTGTGCAATTTCTTTTGCATGGTTTAGATAAAAAATGAGTTAAAAATTGCGGTGAGACATGTGACTGTGGGGTAGGGATAGCGGTCTTTTGCCCACTAAGTCATACTATCGGGTCGGGTTTGGGTATACCCATGGATACAAGATTATATCCATGCCCTACCCACGAGCAATTAGGTCGGGTTTGGGTGCCGCCCATGGGCGCAAAAGCATATCCAAACCCTATCCATTCGGGTCGGATATCCATGGGTATCCATGTCATGGGTAAAATTGCCATCCTTAGGTTCAGCCATGTGCAGTACAACATCCCAGATGTTCATCCTGCCGCGGTCATCAGTGGATTCCATCAGAATGTGTGCAACCGCAAGATGCGTGAGGAGCCGGCGATGAACAAGGTTAAGGATGTAGCCGACCTTTATGTTATGGCCGATAGATGCGATCGGGCTGAAGAAGGGAGCAAGTACCCCGATGAAGATGCCGGCGGGAAAACCGACTCCACAGACGAAGACGCCGTCGCCCCGGCAAAGAAGGGCCGGCGCCACAATAGGAAATGTAAGGGCAAGACCGTGCTTGCCATCGAGCGATCCGGCGACCATGGCGCCGCCCAAAAGGCCAAGGCTGTTGACCCCAACAAGGAAGTTGCTGGGTGTGCCGCCTGCCGGGCCTTGGCGGCTGCCGACAAGCCGGGAGACTCCGACAAGAAGTACTGAAAGATCCGTCGCACCAAGGGCCATGACCTCCAGAATTGCTGGCAGGTTGAGCTACTTGCGGAGAAGCAGAAAGCTGGGTATGAGAGGCGCGATAAGGAGAAGGGCCGGGATGGTGCTGAGGTGTCCAGCAAGAAGCACGGTGGTCAAGGAGGTCGCCGCGACAAAGATAATCAACAAGAGAGGCCCGCTCAGGGATGCGACAAGAAGGAGGGAGACGATGATCATGATGAGGACAACGAGTCTGGCGTGCACGAGTTCCAGAAAGCTACGGATGCCATGTGCATCGACGGTGGTGCCTCATTTCATACCTCTCACCGCCAACTGAAGTAGTGGGTGCATGAAGTCACTGCTGCAGAGCCATCGTTCGATGCCGAGAGGCCACTGAAGTGGTCCAGCATGCCTATCATTTTTGACACCGAGGATCACCCTGATTGCACAACTGCAGTCGGGTGTTTGCCGTTGTTTGTATAACCAACAATATGCAACCTCAAGGTGACAAAAGTGCTAGTTGACGGTGGGGCCGGTCTGAAATTGATCTCGCCCGCCGTGATCGAGAGGCAGCAAATCCCCGATGGAGATCTCGAGGAGACAGGCACGTTTCAAGGGGTCAACCCGGGGAAGAGTCAGCTGAAGGGTATGATTACGTTGCCCGTTACATTTGGCGGCGAGCTGAACCATAGGACGGAGAAGATTGTTTTTGACGTTGCCAGGATCCCCTTGCCCTATAATGGGATCCTCGGCTGCCCAGTGTCGGCCAAGTTTATGGAGGCATCACATTACACCTACAACACGTTGAAGATGCCCGGGCCAATGAGCATCATCACTGTCCCCTCCGACAAGAAAGACGCGCTCATCTGCGCCGACCAGCTCTAAAGGGAGGCAGTTGCAGCAGCTGCCGTCAAGGCACTTGTTCCTACAGCCGAGACCCCGGGAGGGAAGAAAATCGGCAAAGCCTCTGCCCCTACCGGCAAGGCCCCTTCCGACAAGACTTCTGACCCCGGAAAGCATTCCTGCACCCCCTCTGGCAAACACGCCTCTTTGGACCACCACGTTCCCATTGGGGACGTGCCCGAGAGCTCCACCAGCAGGAGCAAGAGGTCCAAGGTGGCCCCACCAGAAACCAATAAGGTGCCCGTCAAGGAGGATGGCACGGGTGGAGCTTTTACCATAAGCTCCACCCTTGACAACAAATAGGAAAGCACGCTCATCGCCTTCCTGCGGGCAAATGTCGACATGTTTGCATGGCAAGTATCTGACATCCCCGGCATTCCCAGGGAGGTGATTGAGCACCACCTTGTTGTCAGTCCCCATGCGCGTCCCATCAAGCAGAAGGCTAGGAAGCAAGCTTTGGAACGACAAGAGTTCATCATCGAGGAGACCAGGAAGTTGGAGGTGGCAGGCTTGGTCAGAGGAGTGCTCCACCCCATGTGGTTGGCCAACCTAGTGGTAGTGCGTAAGGCAAATGGGAGATGTTGGCTGTGTATCGACTATACAGATATCAATAAAGCTTGTCCAAAGGATCCTTTCCCTCTGCCACACATTGACCAGATAGTGGAATCCACTGCTGGATGTGACCTGCTGTCGTTCCTCGATGCCTACTCAGGATACCACAAGATCTTCATGATGAAGGAAGATGAAGAAAAGACTGCGTTCATCTCCCCATGTGGTACATACTGTTTTGTGTGGATGCCTTTCGGGTTGAAAAGCGCTGGTTCGACATTTTCCCGAGCAGTCCAAATTGGTTTTGAGCCCCAGCTGCATAGAAATATGGAAGCTTATATGGATGATATAGTAGTCAAAACCAAGGAGAAGGGAACGCTCATGCAAGATCTGGAAGGAACATTTGCAAATCTGCGCAAGATCAACCTCAGGCTCAACCCAGAGAAGTGCGTGTTCGGTGTCCCATACGGCAAAATTCTTGGGTTCTTTGTGTCTCAAAGCGGAATCGGAGAAAATCCTAACAAGATCAAAGCGATCATGCTGATTGAGGCGCCAAGACGGGTCAAAGACGTCCGTAGGCTCGCCGACTGCGTTGCTGCTCTAAGTAGGTTCATTTCCAAATCTGCTGAGCTTACCCTCCCCTTTTTCAAAGTTTTGAAAAAGGCAGGTCCAATGATATGGACTCCGGAGGCAGAGGCGGCGCTGCAAGATTTGAAGAGGTACCTCTACTCCACGCCAATACTAGTCGCGCCAAAACCGCAAGAGCCGTTGCTGCTATATCTGGCGACAACGAATCAAGTTGTTAGTGCTGCACGGGTGGCCTAGAGAGAATTTGAGGAAGAGGTAGCGGTAGCGGCGGAGCCGTCGGATGATGGGCCGGAGCTCTCCCCGGCAGGGCGTGATGCCCGCAGGGCAGAACCCCCGGCAAAGCCTAGTCCCGACAAGACAGAGTGTGCGCAAGTGGGCAAAGTCGAACAGAAGAAGAAGGTGATCAGCACCCGGTTTATTTGGTCAGTTCCCTTTTGCAGGGACTAGATCAAGATATTCTGGTATACAGAAGCTACTTTTCGGCCTCCTCATGGCCTCGAGAAAGCTGTGTCACTATTTCCAAGCGCATGAGATCACCGTCGTCACTTGCCTCTCTTTGCAATGAATCTTGCACAACCCGGATGCAACTGGGAGGATTGTGGAGTGAGTGTTGGAACTATCGAGCTTTGGCCTCAAGTTTGAAAGTACTTCAATGATCAAGAGCCGAGCCTTGGCAGAGTTCATAGGAGAATGGACCTCGACGCCCGACGAAGAGATTCAAGAGACCACCCTTCCCGGCAAGGAGACGAGCCGTGATTGGATTATGTACTTTGATGGAGCTTTATCGCTGCAAGCTGCTGGTGCAGGCGTGCTACTCGTTGCACCCACCGAGGAGTGCCTCAAGTACTTAGTCCAGATGCACTTTCCCAGAAAAAATGAACAAATAATACTGCAGAGTACGAAGGATTGCTTGCTGGTCTCAGGATCGCGGCAGACCTCGGGATTAGGAAGCTCATCATCAGGGGTGATTCGTAGCTTGTCGTCAAGCAAGTTAATAAGGATTTCCAGAGCCTGTTGATTGACGCCTATGTGGATGAAGTGAGGAAGTTGGAGGAGCATTTTGACGAACTACAAGTTGAGCATGTTCCCCGAGCAGAGAACATCATTGCCGACGACTTGTAGAAACGCGCTGCCCTCAAGTTGCCTGTGGAACCAGGTACCTTTGTGCTTCAATTAACCCAGCCATCCGTTGAGCCATCGGCGGGACATAACAATCGAAGGAAGGCAGGCCCCGGCAAGTACTTTCCTGCTGAGCTCCCAGGAGCCGCCGGCAAGGAAGTTGCCAGGTCCCCCAAGCTTGCCGGGGAGCAGCAACCTTCGATAGGGCTCCAAGCCCTAACCATAGAGGCAGCTGCCCCTATGGCCGAAGATGAGCCTTTAGTCCTTGTCGTCGAGCCCCAGGCTCCGGCATGGGCGCAGCGCACCTTCCATTTCCTCAAAATAGGGGAACTCCCTGAGGAATAGGAAGAAGCAGAGAAAGTAGCCCGTCAGTCCAGCATGTACCAGTTTATGGATGATTCCCTATATAGAACGAGACCGAACGACGTGAAATTGAAGTGCATTCCTCAGGAGGACGGACTGAAGCTGTTGGCAGAGATACATGGAGGCATGTGTGGCTCCCACATAGGGTCAAGAGCCCTTGCCAGCAAAGCATTTCGGCAAGGTTTCTTCTGGCCGAATGCCCTCCACGATGCAACTGCACTAGTAACCAAGTGTGAAGCGTGCCAGTTCCATATGAAGAACCTTCATCAGCCAGCCCAAGCCCTTCAAACAATCCCTCTTTCCTGGCCATTCTCGGTCTGGGGGCTCGACATGCTGGGCCCCTTTCCCCACGCTGTCGGGGGCTTTGAGTAGTTGTACATCGCGATCGATAAGTTCACAAAGTGGCCGGAAGTGGAACCGGTGAGAAAGGTGATAGCGCAATCGGTCATCAAGTTCTTCAAGGGACTAGTCTATCATTTTGGTGTGCCGAGTAGAGTCATCGCCGACAACGGCACACAGTTCACGAGCCGCACCTTCATGCAGTATATCCAAGACCTCGGCGGAAAGGTTTGTTTTGCTTCTGTTGCTCATCCCAGAAGTAACGGCCAGGCTGAGAGGGCGAATGCAGGAATGTTGCGGGGCCTCAAGACCAGAACTTTTGATAGGCTACACAAGTGCAGGAGGCGCTGGATTGATGAGTTGCTGACGGTTCTTTGGTCGATTAGAACGACACCAGATTGAGCCATTGGCCAGACACCCTTTGCCCTGGTATACGGGCCAGAAGTAATTCTCCCCATGGAACTCATATATGGGTCACCTCGAGTGCTTGCTTATGATGAGCTTGAACAAAAGAAGTTGTGCCAAGATGATGCGATGCTCCTTGAGGAAGATCGTCTTCAGGCTGCTGTGCGAGCCGCTCGCTATCAGCAAGCCTTGCGCCGCTACCATAGCCGCAAGGTTCACGCCCGAAGGCTTGAGGAAGGCGACCTTGTTCTTCGACGAATCCAATCCGCCAAGAGTTCAAACAAGTTGATGCCAAAGTGGGAAGGCCCTTATCAGGTAATACAAGTCAGCAGGCCCGGCGCAGTCCGCCTGGAGACTAAAGATGGCATTCCGGTGAGCAATTCCTGGAATATCGAACATCTTCGCAAGTTTTACCCCTAAGGAGTGGTTTTCGGGAGCCCCGACAACCCCGCTTTTGTACTAGCCTTGCCGGCAAGGCATGTAACCCTATGTACAAAGCCAAGCACAGACCCTTTGCACAGTCAGGGAAAGAAAACCCTTAGTATGTACATTTCCCTGTTGATTTCCATGTTTATGTGTATACGTATATACATGCTTGTCCAAGATATTGTACTGCTTTTTGATTCCAACAAATGTTAGTGGACCACTGTAACATCCCAAATTTTCAATTTGGAATGTTATACACTAGATCATCATTGCATATCATATTTATTGCATCTTGGTTGATCCTTGAAATTTTTCGCAACTCAAGGACCCTCGGAGAGAGTTGGGGATTTCGTTATTTTCATATTTGAGTTGTCTAAAATTTTGAAAATAGGATCTTTTGATTTTATTTATTTTATCTTCAATTATTTCTATTACAAAAAAATATGAGAGAGGGAATAAAATGACTTTCCCACAAAAATAAAGAAATATTGAGGATTTAATAAAAAAATCATTTAAGGTTTTATTTGGTCTTATTTGCTATTTTATTTGAATTTAGGAAATATTGCTTGATTTTAGAAGCCGGGAAAAATTTATTTCGGGATTTTTGCAGTCCGTTTAGTAGTCCTTTTATTTTTTTCCGAGCGTAAGTATTTAAAAAAAAAGTCCGAACCGACCTACGGGCCGTGCTAGGCCTAGACTCCTCCAGGCCTCAGCCTTTATAAGCCGTTGGCCCACCCCGGGCCGAAACCCTAGCCGCCGCCTGCCTCGAGCCCCGCGCCCACGCCGCCGCCGCCTCGCCTGAGCCGCCGCCGGACCCCGCCGCCGCCGAGTCGCCGAGGTTGACCCACCGGTTTTCGTTCGATTTTCGCCGGTTTTCGTTCGGTTTTTTAGTTTCGTTTTTTCTTTAGATCGGTTTTTTTCGGTTTAGGCTAGTTAGCGAGCGTTCGCTCGTTCGTTCATTTTAACGAATGCGTTCTTCGTTTAGATTCAGTTAACGAACGTTCATTCATTAAACTGTTCATCGTTTTTCTTTTTCTCGGATTAAATCCGTGATTTTTCTGATCGCGATTTCTGATCCGATTTTCGTTTTAGTCTAACTTTTCGCTCATTTATCGGAATCAGGCGATTCAAGCGCCTGGAGTTTCGTTTCGAAACCCTCTTTCCGTTTAGCCAACTTAAACAAGTTTTTGCCACTGTAAAAAAACCTTAGATCCAGAATAGTAAATGAAGCCTGTTTGTTTTGCCATTTGTCTTCTGTTGCTTCGTTCGATTTGATTCTTTTTGCCAACCGGAGTTCTTAAGTTGAACTTTCTGGTTAGATCTATTATTTGAGTTTTACCTGTGCATTAGTTGAGTACTTATTGTATGCTTGTTTGTTTGCGATAGAGTACCTGGAGTGCGCCGCTTGCTACTTCGAATCGCTAGGTTTCCCAGACCATCAGCAAGGCAAGTAACACTTTGATCATGTTTTTCCCTCTACCCAGTTTTATTGCATTAGATCAATCCTTACACATTGCATGATTAGGATCCAATTAAATTGTGGGTTTGGGAAGTAGTTGAGGTAGTACCTATTACCTGTTTATTATCAAACCTTTGGGAGTTACTTCTATGTTTTCTTATTATGCCATGCTATGCTAGTAGACGTGGATTGGGTGAGTGTATCCATGATAGATGTGAGATTGTTAATTAATGGTTTATTTAAGGTGGCAACTTAAACACACATCTGGGTGGATTGAGGTACCTGGGTATTCCAGGCTTGCCGGTTTTCTTTATGGACTGCCACCCAGGCTCAAAGGGATCATGAGATTATTCATGCTAGAAACTTCCGTGTGCAGCCACAAGCTATTATGGGCTCTAGCATAGTTGACTAAGTCGTGCGAAATCTTACAGTGGTAGACTAGCAGATGTAGGGGATGTAGGTGGTACGGTCTACCCATCGTAAGGTGCTAGCGCTTCTGAAAGACTATATCTCGGTCATCCGTTTCTCAAACACCATGTAGTGCGAGAAATCCAGTGGAGGAGATCGAGTCTTGTGGGGAAAAGTGCGCAAACCTCTGCAGAGTGTATAAACTAATCATGGTTAGCCGTGTCCCCGGTTATGGACATCTTGAGTATCTAGTACCTGGATTATCATGTGAATCTCAACATGTTACTATAAATTAATTTTGATGGGTTTGTTTAATGATGATGCTTAATTGGGATTGAGAATGCTGTCAACCATTCTCAATGTTTAACAACCACCTTGATAGTTAAATAAATTTATTCCTTTGCAGTAGGGAAAAATTAGCTTTACGCAAAACTGTAACCATAGAGCTTTCCACCAGCCAAATATGCATATAGAATAGCTGTTTCATTCCATTACTCTCTATGTGTTACATTGCCAGCATATTCCATGTGCTGACCCGTTTCGGGCTGCAACATTAATGTTGCAGAGTTTTCAGACGACGATTAAGGAGTTTTAGGTCGTGGTTCTATACTCAGTGATGTCGTTGGAGTTGATGGACTCACTTATCTTCCAAGCCTTCCGCTGTTATCATTATTAGATGGCATTAAGCCATATTTATTATAATAGGTTCTCTATTGAGACACTCGATGTAATAAGTGTGTGATTGCTACTCTGTTATAAATCCTTCAAGTACTGTGTGGTGTCAGCATTAATGATCCAGGGATGACACCGGAGCACAGAGATTGGATCGTTTGAGGTCTGGTCGCTACAAGATGGTACCAGAGCACACGCTGGCTGTAGGACACGACCACTAAGCTAAAGACCTAGATCACTACTCACTCTCTTCTCTTTCTGACTTCTCGTCTTCTCTACTCTTCTAGGATGGCGGACGCAAGGAACAAGTTCACGCAACTGGATGAAGATACATCCTTTGGACGTCATTTGAAGGAAGTCACTAGATATCTGAACATAGGAGTACCAAGCTTCACCGAAACCTACAACACCACTTTACCTGAAGAAGAGAGCTGGATGATTCAAGTTCAAGTTCTAGGAAGGACGTTCATGCCAGTCACTGAGACCATAGAGTTTTCTTATGATGCACCAACTTGGAGTCTAGGAAAGAGCATGGCAGCTCACATCGCCATGGGACGCATTGGAGAAGTCTACCGCAATGATCTCAAGGATACTATCTACCAGATTTGTGGGCGTCGAGATGAGCACTGGGAGATGATCAGCACCAAAAAGGATAGATCAATTGCAGCTTTTATCCAGGAGTTAAACCAGCACATTCGACGTCAGGAGAAACAGATGTGTGTCGACATGATAGATCTGAAGAAGGCAAGGACAAGAGTCCAGGAACTGGAGGAAGAACTCAAGGCTACTCGTGAAGATTATGAAGAGGAAATTGGAGTAATAGTGGATAAGAATACTGACCTAACAATGAAGATTGGAATATTTATGGGAGGCCCTACACCAGTAGAAGAAGACAAAGAACCCAAGGAGATTCGCCCAGAAGACTACATCATCATCGACGACACCGACTCGAATCCAGATGATAGCGACGATGACTACGTTGATGAAGCTGGAGCAGATATCATGGAGTCTGCAACCGAAGAATATTTCTAGTAGACCACCTTATCAGTAGTAGTAGTCCACCATGTAAATATTATAGTCCGAGCACTTTTGCGATAGTTAGATCGATTGTATGCCCTTGTTTGATTGATTGAATGAAGTGAATTGTTTTCTTTTGCCTCATGTGCATATGGGTAGTGTTTTCTCTTTAGACCCCCTCTATTCTTAAATTTCATCTTTTCTAAAAACCCTCAGATGCCTCCGAGACGTGACCCCGGATTTACCTTCCAACCGGAGCTCACCCAGTTGATCCAGCAGCAGAACACCTTGATGCAGTTACTAGTCCAGAATCAGAATCAAGGGAACAACAACAACAACCCACCACCCCCACCACCTGTTGATCACTTAGCCCGTTTTCTTAGGCTGAATCCGCCGGTGTTTTCCAGTAGCACTGAGCCGATAGTAGCAGATGATTGGCTCCGCAAGACAGCTAGAGAGTTGACCACAGCAGGATGCACGGATGCGGAGAAGGTGAAGTTTGCCGCACATCAGCTTGAAGGACCCACAGCATCGTGGTGGGAGAATTTCACAGCCACTTTCCCTGTCGATACTGTCACATGGGACCAGTTTCAGCAGGCTTTTCGAACTGCCCATGTTTCAGTAGGTGCTATGGCCATGAAGACACGAGAGTTTCGCAACTTGCGCCAAGGAGGATGGACAGTTGGCCAGTATGTGGAGGACTTTAGTAAATTAGCACGTTATGCCCCAGATGACGTTGCTACGGATGCAGCAAAGCAGGAGAAGTTTCTGGAAGGACTGAATAATGAGTTGAGCATGCAGTTGATGGTAGAAACCTTCAACAACTACTAGGAGTTGGTAGATCGTGCTCTTATGATTGAAGGGAAGCAACAGCAAATTGAGAATCTCAAGAGGAAGTATGGACAAGGAAAGCACAATTCAGGAGCTCAATAGAAGCCACGTTTTACCCCTAGGCCGGGAGGACATTTTCAGCATACACATGGAGGAGGTAGCTCGCACAACCACAATGGCACCAAGAATGGTAAAGGGAATGGAGGAAGCAATGGCCAGAACCGCCCCAACCCATCGACCACAGCCAAGAGAGACCTGAGCCAAGTCACTTGCTTTAAGTGCCAGAAGACCGGACATTATGCCAATGAATGTCCTGAATCACAGAATGGAAATGGCAATGGAAGCTTTGGGAAGAAGCCAAACCCTTTCAATAGGGGACAGGTGAACCACGTTAACGTGGAAGAGGTTGAAGAGCAGCCGGATGCAGTAATCGGTAAGTTTTTGGTTAAGTCATTTACTGCACTCATTCTTTTTGATACTGGTGCATCGCATTCATACATATCAAGGGGATTTGTGGATAAGTATAAACTGCCATCCCAAGCCCTTAGGTCACCCATGTTAGTAACCTCGCCTGGAGCAGAATATATGGCTAGTCTATGGTGTGATCGGTTACCATTAAGGATTAGTAACTACGTATTTCAATCAGACTTAATAGTGTTGGAATCTCAAGGATTGGATGTGCTATTAGGCATGGATTGGTTGTCGAAGTATGAAGGGAATATTGAATGTGCCAGTAAGTCAATTTTGCTTACCACCCAGAAGGGAGAAGGATCAAGTATGTATCCCGACATGTGCCAAAGAGGACTCAAGCAAGTTGTTTAATAGGAGTTGTGCAGGAGGAAGTACTAGTAGTGAAGGATTTCCCCGATGTATTTCCACAAGAATTGCTAGGCATGCCACCGGATAGAGATATTGAGTTTTTGATTGAGCTTTTGCCAGGCACAGGGCCAATATCAAAGAGACCATATAGGATGCCTGCAAAGGACTTGGTGGAAATTAAGAAGCAAATTAAGGAGTTACTGGATAAAGGATACATTCGCCCAAGTTCTTCACCTTGGGGATCGCCAGTACTTCTAGTAGAAAAGAAGGATGGATCGTTAAGGATGGTTGTCGATTATCGAGGATTGAATGAAGTAACCATCAAGAACAAATACCCACTACCGATGATCAATGATCTGTTTGATCGATTGCAAGGAGCTAAGGTATTTTCCAAGATCGATCTGCGATCAGGATACCACCAGTTGAAGATTCGGGAACAGGATATACCCAAGATGAATTTTACCACCAGGTATGGGCTATACGAGTATACAGTTATGTCATTTGGTCTGACTAATGCACCTGCATATTTTATGAACATGATGAACAAAGTGTTTATGGAGTTCTTGGATAAGTTCGTCATAGTGTTCAGTGATGATATCCCGGTTTACTCGAAGAATGAAGAGGAGCATAAGGAGCATTTGCGTTTGGTTCTTGGAAAGCTCAGAAAACATCAGTTATATGCCAAGTTTAGCAAATGTGAGTTTTGGTTGAAAGAAGTTGGATTTCTCGGACATGTTATATCCGGAGAAGGTATAGTAGTAGATCCCACTAAACTTGATACCGTGACCAAGTGGGAAGCACCAACCACAGTTGGAGAGATTCGGGGTTTTCTTGGACTCGCAGGATACTACCGAAGGTTTATTGAGAATTTCTCAAAGATTGTGAAGCCTATGACGGAGTTGTTGAAGAAGGATACCAAGTTCATATGGATTGAGGAATGTGAGGCTAGTTTTTAGGAGTTGAAGAAATGTTTGGTTACCTCATCAGTGTTGATTTTGCCAGACCAGACCAAGGATTATCAGGTGTATTCTGACGCTTCACGTCAAGGACTTGGAGCAGTACTTATGCAGGAAGGAAGAGTTGTTTCATATGCCTCATGACAGCTTAAGCCTCATGAGTTGAATTATGCTACGCATGATTTGGAGTTAACAGCCGTAGTGCATGCACTGAAGACTGGGAGACATTTTCTGATTGGAAACCATTGCGAGGTGTACACGGATCATAAGAGTTTGAAGTATATTTTCACATAGAAGGAGTTGAATCTCAGACAAAGGAGATGGTTGGAGCTCATCAAGGATTATGATATGAGATTGCATTATCACCCTGGAAAGGCCAACGTAGACGCTGACGCGTTGAGCCGTAAGAGCCACGTCAACACCTTAATGACGGGAGATTTACCAAGTGAGTCGAAAATCTTTGAGAGCTTTGTTTGGAAATAGTTCCGAGGGGCTATGTAGCAGCATTGGAGATTCAGTCTACGTTGATGGATAGGATCAGAGAAGCCCAAAAGACTGATAAGGAGATTGACAAGATAAAGGAGAAAATGAGCAAAGGAAAAGCTAAGGGATTTCGTGAGGATGAGAACGATACCCTATGGTTTGAAGACCGTGTTTATGTGCCAAATGATCCGGAGATCAGGAAGTTAATTTTACAAGAGGCCCATGATTCACCATATTCAATTCACCCAGGAAATACCAAGATGTATTTGGATTTGAAGGATATTTTCTGGTGGACCGGAATGAAGAAGGATATTGCGGAATATGTAGCAGTTTGTGATGTATGTCAGAGAGTAAAGGCAGAGCATCAGAAGCCAGCAGGATTGCTACAACCATTGTCGATACCCGAATGGAAGTGGAATAAGTTAGGGATAGATTTTATTATAGGATTGCCCAGAACACGTTCAGGCTATGACTCGATATGGGTTGTAGTCGATCGTTTGACAAAGGTAGCTCATTTCATTCCAGTGAAAACTACCTATACCAGTGCAAAAGTTGGCAAAGATATACATGACCAGGATCGTATGTCTGCATGGAGTTCCAAGGAGCATTGTATCAGATAGAGGAACCCAGTTTACCTCAAAGTTCTGGAATCAGTTGCATGAAACTTTGGGTACCATACTGGAGTTTAGCACAACTTTCCACCCGCAGACAGATGGACAGACTGAGAGAGTCAATCAGATTTTGGAGGATATGCTAAGAGCTTGTGCGCTAGATTACTGATCTAGTTGGGATGATAATTTGCCATATGCGGAGTTCTCTTACAACAGCAGCTATCAATCCAGTTTGAAGATGGCCCCTTTCGAAGCCTTGTACGGAAGGAGGTGCAGGACCCCATTGTCCTCGGATGAAGTTGGAGACCGCCAGTTGTTTGGACCGGATCAATACAGTTTATGAAGTCGGAGACCGAGTTTATATTCGAGTATCACCACTTCGAGGAGTTAAGCGCTTTGGAGTTAAGGTAAAATTAGCGCCATGTTTTGTAGGCCCATACAAAGTTTTGGAGCGTATGGGAGAAGTACCTACAAGTTAGAATTGCCCGAAGGATTGTCGGGAGTTCACGACGTGCTCCATGTATCCCAGTTGAAGAAGTGCCACGCAGAGATGGCTGACATACCGCTGAGAGATACGGTACCACTGGAAGCGATTCAGTTGGACAGTGATTTGACCTATGAGGAGAAACCAGTTAAGATTCTAGAGTATGCCAGTCGAGTCACCCGCAGCAAGGTTATCAAGTTTTGCAAGGTTCAGTGGAGCCACCACACGGAGGATGAAGCCACCTGGGAACGAGAGGAAGAATTGCTGAAAGACCACCCTCACCTATTTTCTAGCCAACCTGAATCTCGAGGGCGAGATTCATCTTAAGGGGGGTAGGTTTGTAACATCCCAAATTTTCAATTTGGAATGTTATACACTAGATCATCATTGCATATCATATTTATTGCATCTCGGTTGATCCTAGACATTTTTCGCAACTCAAGGACCCTCGGAGAGAGTTGGGGATTTCGTTATTTTCATATTGGAGTTGTCTCAAATTTTGAAAATAGGATCTTTTGATTTTATTTATTTTATCTTCAATTATTTCTATTACAAAAAAATATGAGAGAGGGAATAAAATGACTTTCCCAAAATATAGAAATATTGAGGATTTAATAAAAAATAATTTAAAGTTTTATTTGGTCTTATTTTCTATTTTATTTGAATTTAGGAAAAATGCGTGTTTTTCAAAATTGCATTTAGGCCCCAAATAAATGTTCATCCTGTGCGGCTTGATTTTAGAAGTCGGGGAAAATTTATTTCGGGATTTTTGGAGTCCCTTTAGTAGTCCTTTTGTTTTTTTTTCCGAGCGTAAGTATTTAAAAAAAACGTCCGAACCGACCTACGGGCCGTGCTAGGCCCGGACTCCTCCAGGCCTCAGCCTTTATAAGCCACCGGCCAACCCCGGGCCGAAATCCTAGCTGCCGCCGCCTTTCGCCGCCGCCGCCGCATTCCGCCGCCGCCCCGCCGGACCCCGCCGGCGCCGACATCGCCACCTCGCCGGAGCCGCTGCCGGACCCCGCCGCCGCCGAGTCGCCGAGGTTGACCCGCCGGTTTTCATTCGGTTTTCGCCGGTTTTCGTTCGTTTTTTAGTTTCATTTTTTTCTTTAGATCGGTTTTTTTTCGGTTTAGGCTAGTTAGCGAGCGTTCGCTCGTTCGTTCGTTTTAACGAACGTGTTCTTCATTTAGATTCAGTTAACGAATGTTCGTTCGTTAAACTGTTCGTTGTTTTTCTTTTTCTAGGATTAAATCCGCGATTTTTCTGATCGCGATTTCTGATCCGATTTTCGTTTTAGTCTAACTTTTCGCTCGTTTATTGGAATCAGGCGATTCAAGCGCCTGGAGTTTCGTTTCAAAACCCTCTTTCCGTTTAGACAACTTAAACAAGTTTTTGCCAGTGTAAAAATTGCCTTAGATCCAGAATAGTAAATGAAGCCTGTTTCTTTTGCCGTTTGTCTTCTGTTGCTTCGTTCGATTTAATTCTTTTTGCCAACCGGAGTTCTTTAGTTGAACTTTCTGGTTAGATCTCTTATTTGAGTTTTACCTATGCATTAGTTGAGTACTTATTGTATGCTTGTTTGTTTGCGATAGAGGACCCGGAGTGCGCCGCTTGCTACTTCGAATCGCTAGGTTTCCCGGACCATCAGCAAGGCAAGTAACACTTTGATCATGTTTTTCCCTCTACCCAGTTTTATTGCATTAGATCAATCCTTGCACATTGCATGATTAGGATCCAATTAAATTGTGGGTTTGGGAAGTATTTGAGGTAGTACCTATTACCTGTTTATTATCAAACCTTTGGGAGTTACTTCTACATTTGCTTATTATGCCATGCTATGCTAGTAGACGTGGATTGGGTGAGTGTATCGATGACAGATGTGACATTGTTAATTAATGGTTTATTTAAGGTGGCAACTTAAACACACATTTGGGTGGATTGAGGTACCTGGGTATTCCAGGATTGCCTGTTTTCTTTATGGACCGCCACCCAAGCTCAAAGGGATCATGAGATTATTCATGCTAGAAACATCTGTGTGTAGCCACAAGCTATTATGGGCTCTAGCATAGTTGACTAAGTCGTGCGAACTCTTACAGTGGAAGATTAGCAGATGTAGGGGATGTAGGAGGTACGGTCTACCCATCGTAAGGTGCTAGCGCTTCTGAAAGACTATGTCTCGGTCATCCGTTTCTCAAACACAATGTAGTGCGAGAAATCCAACGGAGGAGATCGAGTCTTGTGGGGAAAAGTGCGCAAACCTCTGCAGAGTGTATAAACTAATCATGGTTAGCCATGTCCCCGGTTATGGACATCTTGAGTATCTAGTACCTGGATTATCATGTGAATCTCAACATGTTACTATAAATTAATTTTGATGGGTTTGTTTAATGATGATGCTTAATTGGGATTGAGAATGCTGTCAACCACTCTCAATGTTTAACAACCACCATGATAGTTAAATAAATTTATTCCTTTGCAGTAGGGAAAAATTGGCTTTACGCAAAACTGTAACCATAGAGCTTTCCACCAGCCAACTATGCATATAGAATTGCTGTTTCATTCCATTACTCTCTATGTGTTACATTGCCAACATATTCCATGTGCTGACCCGTTTCGGGCTGCAACATTAATGTTGTAGACTTTTCAGACGACGATTAAGGAGTTTTAGGTTGTGGTTCTATACTCAGTGATGCCGTTGGAGTTGATGGACTCACTTATCTTCCAAGCCTTCTGTTGTTATCGTTATTAGATGGCCTTAAGCCATATTTATTGTAATAGGTTCTCTATTGAGACACTCGATGTAATAAGTGTGTGATTGCTACTCTGTTATAAATCCTTCAAGTATTGTGTGGTGTCAGCATTACTGATCCAGGGATGACACCGGAGCACAGAGATTGGACCGTTTGAGGTCTGGTCGCTACAACCACCAAGGTCCCGTGCTCCTGCCCTCTCTTCTTTCCAGCAGCGGCAAGGACGCTCGATCCCGCCAAGGACCCGACTCCGGCACGAGGTTGAGAAGACTGCCCGGCACGGCGATCCCTGGCAAACCAAACAAATAAAGTTTACCTCTTGTCCATTCATGTCCGTAACCTGTGACTTGTGCATTAGAAAACCTCGCCACTCTCTTCTAAACTGAGGTGCTCCCATCCCTGGCCCGAACGCTACTTCGGTCGGAATGGTCGTAGTAGCCCTTGCTAAAAGGAGATTGACGAGGGGATGGAACCTTTATCTATAACCCAGAAGATGCAATTCTCCGGCAGGCACAGAGGCAGCGTTAAGGAGGCATTTCACCTCTGCATGGACGTATACATGCACGGGTTCCCGACAAGACTGGTCTTTTTCATTGACATGCTGATACAAGTATGAATGTTACGGGACACAGGCATGGGCTCGAGAGATTACATTATTTAGAATTAAGATTTGGCAAGTGCCTACAAGCTAAAAGAAAGATAAGTGCCACGCCATCTCCGTTCTTGCCCCTTTCCTCCCAGGTGCGGGAGGTGAAGGTCAAGAAGGGGCGATGGGGAATGCGCCGATGGAGAGCATGGCGGTGAAGACCCTTGGCAAGGCACGTGGACGAAGTAGGGGGTGATGCAGATGACGGTGCTTCCGCTGATGGTCTGCTGGAGTCAGAATCGGTGTCCTCCCACCCGCTACCCTCATCGTCGCTGTTGCTATCCTCCTCGCCACAGTCAGCCGAGGAGAAAGTTTCGTTGTCGGTGGAGCTCTCCGCGCAGCACCCTAAGTGGGTTCCCAAGTGCCCGAAGACCTTGACGGAGAGCGGGCCATTCTCCATTAATTTGAACTAGAGAATGTGCCCCTCCGATAGACTATGGGCGCAGGCAAAGGTCTTCCACCCACGGCGGAGATACATGACGTGGGGGGCGGGGAAGTCAACGTCGACCCACATGCTGCCGTTCCCATAGCCCCTCATGTGCAGCCTCAAGGCCTGTGGCGGGTTGAGCTCCATTTCCCGAGCGAACGGAGTGGGTAGGCGGAGGTGACCGCACACTGGCTTGTATAGCCTGATGAAGAACTCACAGGGCTGGGCTCCAACATGGCCCTCCATTGGGGGGGAGCCGCTGGTGGAAGTGCGACCGGTGCGCCACCCTGTCCTCCTCTCCCCGGAGCGCCACGGCGGCCTCGGCCTTGACCCCTCCCTCTTCCTCTTACAGCGGGCTCCGCCACCGTGAGCTCCGGAGGAGGGGGGACACGATGTCGAGTAGAAGCCCTCGTCGCCGCCATTGGAGCGCCGGCGTGCCCTCTCACCATGGCGAGTGGAAGAAAGGGGCCAAGCAGGAAGGAAATGGATGCAGAAGGATGATGTCCCTCTCCCCTTTTTATAGAGGGGCGGGGCCGGGGCTCGGCCCCCCAACCTAAGGGTGGCCACCCCACTCGACCAATCCGGCTGCCAGAGGCGCAGGGAATCAAGACCGACCCGCTACTCCAATCAGCGACGCCTGGCTTCCAGCCTCGGCGTTAAGGCCCGTGTCCTCCGTATTCGCCACCTACCCTCCCTGAAGCATGGGGGACACATGGCGGGTGGGCCAAAATTAAGAAGACAAGTGGGGCGACCATTTCTCGCCCCGTGATCGTGGGGTGCGGGCGCCATGGAGGCCACGACCTGAGTCCACTTTGTAATTGAGCCACGCCCCTCCAGCTTCCTCTTTTTTATGGGGAAGACGCGGGCCGCCTCTTTACTATTCATTGAGGGGTGATGCAAGCATGCTATGATCGTTCCACACACGAACCCCATGCCACGCACTCAATGCGGGTCATGGGGAAGCGCAACTGGCGACTAAGGAGGATAAAACTCTGCCATGTGTGCCCGTGCACTGTTCTGGGCCTGGCCCAACAACGTTTCGCGCATATGTGTGGCCTAGGCCTGGGGGCTCCTATTGGTGTACAAAAGTAGGGGCCTTCCTGTACCCCTTTACTTGTGAATGGGTAGTCGTAGCCACACCTGTGGCTATGCTTGGCGGGGCAGAGGAAGGAAAGGTACGAGACAGCCAAGGCAGCACTCAAGCCAGAGGCATGAAGAGCGAAGGGGCAAGATGGGCTACCCCCGGCAACACCCTTGCCATGGCGGCCTACATAGCCCCGGCAAGAGCCTTGCCGCCAATTCGCCCCACACTAGCGAGGCCGCCACCCTTGAGGCTAAGAGCTCTGACACCATCGACAACGTCAAGACCAAGACTCGGGGGCGCCCGCGTGGTGGCATGCACTCTTTGCGAAGACCAAAGGCCTGCGAGCCTAGATAAGAGCCAAAAGACGAAGACCCTCGGCAAAGATCCTTGCCGGGGACGGTCGAAGACCCCCGGAAGGATCCTTGCTGGGGACGCCCGCGAGACCCCGGCAGGATCCTTGCCGGGGGCATCTGCGGGGCCACGGCTAGGTCCGCACCCTCCAATGTTTCGCTACCCCGCGGCCATTCCGACGCGGCAACCGACACGCCAACTGGGCAAGCGCCTGCGTGGCAGCATTCAGCTTCTGGGCCAACTAGTCAAGCACCCGCATGGTGGATGGAGATCTTTGTGAAGACCCTGTCACCGCACCAGCACAGCAGCACGGTATTTCATGCCTTGTCAGGTTGGACACGCGTCGTAGCAAGGTGAGGCGGTGACAGACGGGATGAGCTTTGTTGCCACCCTCAATAAGGCAAGAGGGCACGTAGGTAGCACATTAAATGCATTTGTCCTACGGTGTCAGGCGGTAAACTTGAACACTGCAGATACTTTCCACCTCACGTGTGCGACTGTGGCAACCCCTTTAACATATAAAAGGAGGCCCGAGGCGTACCGAGGAAGGATTCAGACTTTTGTACCGGGCATGCACCGTAGCTAGTTCAAGAGCTCAAGAACACTAAATATGCATTGAAGCAGGACTAGGGTTTTACGCATCATTTGCGGCCGGAACGAGGGTAGAAATCCCCTCACGTTGATCGGTAGACCTGCTCTTTGCGCAGCCCCACGCCCCACCAACCGTGGAAGGGATTCCCTAGGATCCCATAGGTGTCGTTTTCCCCGACAGTCATGTTGATGAGTAATTATGCTTTAGTAATAGTATTGGTGTTAAGGTTTGTGATTCCCTATGCAAGCACGAAAGTCAATAGTTATTCAATGAAATTACATCCTACTTGTGGTGCATTATTCGGTGTTAATTATGCTTAATGCTCGCTTATGAGACTATTCGCTTCTTGGTTGGTCGCTTCTCAATCTTTTGCTACCCTTCATTTTGCACCAAGTATGATCACTACTTGTGCATCCAAAATCCTTTAAACCAGTTTTGCCATATGAGTCCACTATACCTACCTATATGCGGTATTCTTTTGCCGTTCTAAGCAAATTTGTATGTGCCATCTCTAATTTTCAAAATAAATTTCTCTTTTGTGTGCTCTTACCGTTTGCGAGGCGGTGAGGGGTGGCCGATATTTTCCATGCTAGATGTGTTATTCTCACGATGAGTGTTTATTCCCTTGACATTGCATGAGAGTAAGGCAAAGTTATTAGGGATGCCCAGTCCCAAAATGAAAAATGAATTTACTTTATGTTGTCAAATAACAAATTCCTTAGAAAGTGTTGGTATGGAAGGCACCCGTGGATACGTTTAGCTGATGTCGCTTGAAGCTACATCGGTAGTTCACCAAAGAGGAAGGGATGATGTAGCACATCGGAGGTAGGTATTTCCCTCAGATATGAAACCTAGGTTATTGAACCAGCAGGAGAACCAAGCAACACAACTTAAACAACACCTGCACACAAATAGCAAACAACGTGTAAACGGGGTTGTCAATCCCGTTCGGGTAACGGTGCCAGAAATTGGCAAACGGACGTAAGAGAGTTGTGAATATTGATAGATCGAACGCCAAATAAAATAAATTGCAGCAAGGTATTTTTGTATTTCTGGTTTACTAGATCTGAAAATAAAAGGCAAATAAAATAGATTGCAAAGGCAAATAATATGAGAAAGAGACCCGGGGGCGTAGGTTTCACTAGTGGGTTCTCTCGAGAAAAATAGCAAACAGTGGGTAAACAAATTACTGTTGGGCAATTGATAGAACTTCAAATACTCATGATGATATCCAGGCAATGATCAATATATAGGCATCAAGTCCAAGATTAGTAGACCGACTTCTGCCTGCATCTACTACTATTACTCCACACATCGACCACTATCGAGTATGCATCTAGTGTATTAAGTTCACGGAGAAACAAAGTAATGCAATAAGAATGATGACATGATGTAGACAAGATCTATCTATGTAGATAAACACCCCATCGTTTTATCCTTAGTAGCAACGATACATACGTGTCGGTTCCCCTTCTGTCACCGGGATCAAGCACCGTAAGATCGAACCCACTACAACGCACCTCTTCCCATTGCAAGATAAATAGATCAAGTTGGCCAAACAAACCAAATATCGGAGAAGAAATACCAGGCTATAAGCAATCATGCATATAAGAGATCAAATAAACTCAAATAACTTTCATGGATATAAAAAGATAGGTCTGATCATAAACTCAAAGTTCATCCGATCCCAACAAACACACAGCAAAAGGAGTTACATCATATGGATCTCCAAGAGACCATTGTATTGAGAATCAAATGAGAGAGAGGAAGCCATCTAGCTACTAACTACGGACCCGAAGGTCTACAAAGAACTACTCACGCATCATCGAAGAGGCACCGATGGAAGTGGTGAACCCCTCCGTGATGGTGTCTAGATTGGATCTGGTGGTTCTGGACTCTGCGGCGGCTGGAATTGATTTTCGTCGACTCCCCTAGGGTTTCTGGAATATTGGGGCATTTATAGAGGAAAGACGCAGTCCGGGGGGGCACACAAGGTGGGCACAACCCACCAGGGTGCGCCTGGGCCTCTTGGCGCGCCCTGGTGGGTTGTGCTCTCCTCGGAGCACCCCCCAGGCGCAGCCAGGGCCCATTACGTTCCTTCCGATCCAAAAAAATCTCCGTAAAGTTTCGTTGCGTTTGGACTCCGTTTCGTATTGATTCTCTGCGATGTAAAAAACATGGAAAAAACAACAACCGGCACTTGGCACTATGTCAATAGGTTAGTACCAAAAATGATATAAAATGACTATAAAATGATTATAAAACATCCAAGATTGATAATATAACAGCATGGAACAATAAAAAATTATAGATGCGTTGGAGACGTATCATCCACCCTCGGGGCTGAGGGTTTGTACCAGTAGCTATCTGTTTAATCTCTCTCTCTCTCTCTCTCGTGTTGTTGAGATGTCATGATCTTGATGTATCGCGGGCTTTGTTAATATAGTCAGATCATATGGTGTTTCCCCCTCTCTATCTTGTTGTGATGAATTGAGTTTTTCCCTTTGAGATTTCATTGTTATCGGATTGAATACTTTTATGGATTTGAGAACACTTGACATATGTCTTGCAATTGAATACTCGTGGTAACAATGGGGTATCATATTGATTCACTTGATATATGTTTTGGCACTCAACTCGCGGATTCCCGAGGTGACATTGGGGTAATCTATGCATAGGGGTTGATGCACGTTCTTGTCTTTGTTTCTCCGGTAGAAATCTTGGGGCACTCTTTGAAGTTCTTTGTGTTGGATTGAGTATTATGAATATGAATTTGCTTTGGTGTTATTTTAGTACGAACTCTAGGATAGAAAGAATGTAAAGAACAGCTTTATGTTATTTTGGTACGAACTCTTGAATAGATTGAATGAAAAGAATAGCTTTGAGGTGGTTTCGTACCCTACAAACAACTTATTCTTATGTTCTCCGCTAGATAGGAACTTTGGAGTGATTCTTCATTGCACTTCTGGTCCATAAAAAATCTCTGTAAAGTTTCGTTGCATTTGGACTCCGTTTGGTATTTATTTTCCGAGATGTAAAAAACATGCAAAAAACAGCAACTGGCACTTGGCACTATGTCAATAGGTTAGTACCAAAAAATGATATAAAATGACTACAAAATGATTATAAAACATCCAAGATTGATAATATGACAGCATGGAACAATCAAAAATTATAGATACGTTGGAGATGTATCATTAGCCATGGAAAGTGGAAGTATGGTGGAAAAAGGAATAAACTTTAATTTCTGTTTGGGAATCGCCTAGGAGAATAAACTGGCACTTCTGGTCCATCAAAGTGGAAGTATCTAGCATGGAAAGTGTGGGGAGCTCTAAGTCATTTTCGTTGGTGGGAAAAGTATGCATCTCAAAATGTTTTTATCTCGCAATTTTCGCTCTGAGCTCTGACACCTCTACAAATCCCTACTTCCCTCTATGAAGGGCCTTTCTTTAACTTTATGGATTCTCTTGAGTCTCCATCTTCTCTTATAAAGCACCAACTAGGGGGCACTATGATCATACTTGAGCATTGGGTGTAGCTAATATGCGAGTGTGTTTCATGAATGGATCAATGATTGAGCATGATGGGCTAGGGATAACTTATTTTAGCATTGATATTATGAAAGACATGGTTGCTTGTTGACATGCTTTAGTATTTGAGTCTCATATCAAAACTAGACTATTGCTTTGAATCATATAACAGTCTGAATGTCCATGCTATAAAGAAAATGAGATGTCATGGTAGGCAGCATTCCACATCAAAAATTCTGTTTTTATCATTTACCTACTCAAGGACGGGCAGGAATTAAGCTTGGGGATGCTGATACGTCTCCAACGTATCTATAATTTTTTATTGTTCCATGCTGTTATATTATCATTCTTGGATGTTTTATAGTCATTTTATATCATTTTTTGGTACTAACCTATTGACATAGTGCCAAGTGCAAGTTGCTGTTTTTTTGCATGTTTTTTACAGTGCAGGTAATCAATATCAAATGGAGTCCAAAATGCAATGAAACTTTTTGTGGATTTTTTGGACCAGAAGACATCCGATGGGTCGGAGAAGCACCTTAGGGGTGCTCCGAGGGGAGCACAACTCACTAGGGTGCACGTGGAGGCCCAGGCGCGCCCTGGTGGGTGATACGTCTCCGTCGTATCTATAGTTTTTGATTGTTTCATGCCAATATTCTGCAACTTTCATATACTTTTGGCAACTTTTTATACTATTTTTGGGACTAACATATTGATCCAGTGACCAGTGCCAGTTCCTGTCTGTTGCATGTTTTATGTTTCGCAGAGTATCCATATCAAACGGAGTCCAAATGGGATAAAAACGGACGGAGCTTATTTTTGGAATATTTGGAAAATCTGGTAGAAAGATCAACGTGAAACGGTGTCCGAGGTGGGGACGAGGTAGGGGGGTGCGCCCCACTCACTGGGCGCACCCCTGACCCTCGTGGTCCACCCGTAAGGCGGTTGATGCCCTTCTTCGGCCGCAAGAAAGCTAATTTTTGGTAAAAAAAATCATAGCGAAGGTTTCGGTCCAATCAGAGTTACGGATCTCCACATATATACGAAACGTTGAAAGGGCAGGAAACAGAATGCAGAAACAGAGAGAGACGGAGAGACAGATCCAATCTCGGAGGGGCTCTCGACCCTCCCATGCCATGCAGGGCAAGGACCAAAGGGGAAACCCTTCTCCCATCTAGGGAGGAGGTCAAGGAAGAAGAAGACGAAGGGGCCCCCTCTCCCCTTCTCTTCCGGTGGCCCCGGAATGCTGGCGTGGCCATCATCATCATCACCGCGATCTACGCCAACACCTCCGCCATCTTCACCAACAACTCCATCACCTTCCCCCCTCTATCTATAGCGGTCCGCTCTCCCGCAACCCGCTATACCCTCTACTTGAACATGGTGCTTTATGCTTCATATTATTATCCAATGATGTGTTGCCATCCTATGATGTATGAGTAGATTTTCGTTGTCCTATCGGTGGTTGATGAATTGCTATGATTGATTTAATTTGCTTGTGTTATGTTGTTGTCCTTTGGTTCCCATCATATGAGCACGCGCGTGGATCACACCATAGGGTTAGTTGTATGTTGATAGGACTATGTATTGGAGGGCAAGAGTGACAGAAGCTTCAACCTAGCATAGAAATTGATGCATACGGGATTAAAGGGGGACCAATATATCTTAATGCTAAGGTTGGGTTTTACCTTAATGAACGTTAGTAGTTGCGGATGCTTGCTAATAGTTAAAATCATAAGTGCATAGAATTCCAAGTAAGGGATGAAATGCTAGCAGTGGCCTCTCCCACATGAAACTTGCTATCGGTCTAGTAAAGTAGTCAATTTCTTAGGGACAATTTCGCAACTCCTACCACCACTTTTCCACACTCGCTATATTTACTTTACTGTTTCTTTACTTAGAACAGCCCCTACTTTTTATTTACGTGCTCTTTATTATCTTGCAAACCTATCCAAAAACACCTACAAAGTACTTCTAGTTTCATACTTGTTCTAGGTAGAGCGAACATGAAGCATGCATAGAGTTGTATCGGTGGTCGATAGAACTTTAGGGAATATTTGTTCTACCTTTAGCTCCTCGTTGGGTTCGACACTCTTACTTATCAAAAACTGTTGCGATCCCCTATACTTGTGGGTTATCAAGACCTTTTTCTAGCGCCGTTGCCGGGGAGCAATAGCGTGGGGTGAATATTCTCGTGTGTGCTTGTTTGCTTTATCACTAAGTAGTTTTTATTTGCTTTTCTTAGTTGTTCTTTATCTTTAGTAATGGATATGGAACACGAAATACCAAAAAAAATTAGGTGTACTTGCTACTCATGGAGATGAGGAACCTCCTAAAACCCTCGATGCTCGTTATGTGACAGAAATTATGTACTACTTTGATAATCCTGAGAAAACCCCATTCAATCTGGTAATGGGAGTAACATTGGATCAACGTGAATACTTTAGGGATTATCGCTTGACACAAAAAGGGAAACTATTATGGGATCAAATTTATATGTTGAAGTGGTATGCTCGGCAAGTATGCTTGAGTTATGATTATACTTGTTGCTCTAGGATGAAGGCTCCACACCTTCCCTTTTCATGCAAATTTAATGATAATGGAACCTTAGCTTCTTATGCTAATGGTATATATGATTACTATGATGTGGAACAAACAGAAGAATTTGTTGCTTTTAAGGGTCCTTATGAAATTGAATCTTTGTTTGAAAAGTATGAAGCTTTTGATGATGATGTTTATAGGCCTGAAAATTTAGCTATCCTAAAATATTGTTATGATAATTATGAACATAATTCCTATATTAATGCGCTTATTGATGAAGTCTCCGCTGTCCAAGAAGAGACTAATATTTTGCAGGAATCTATGGAAGAAGAAGTTGATGAAACTGTGAGCTCATTGGATGAAAAAGATGAGGAGGAGACCGAAGAACAAAAGGAGGAAGAGCGGATTGATCACCCGTGCCCACCTTCTAATGAGAGTAACTCTTCAACTCATACATTGTTTAATTCCCCTTCATGCTTACCGAAGGATGAATGCTATGATAATTGCTATGATCCCGTTGATTCTTTTGAAATATCCCTTTTTGATGATGCTTGCTATGATTGTGGCCAAGATGCCAATATGAATTATGCTTATGGAGATGAACTTGCTATAGTTCCTTATGTTAAACATGAAATTGTTGCTATTGCACCCACGCATGATAGTCCTATTATCTTTTTGAATTCTCCCAACTACACTATATCGGAGAAGTTTACCCTTATTAAGGATTAAATTTATGGGTTGCCTTATACCATTGCACATGATGATTTTGATGAATATAATATGCATGTGCTTGCTGCTCCTACCTGCAATTATTATGAGAGAGGAACTATATCTCCACCTCTCTATGTTTCCAACACGATAAAATTGCGAGAAACTGTTTATACTATGCATTGGCCTTTACTATGTGTGCATGAATTGTTCTTTTATGACATGCCGATGCATAGGAAGAGAGTTAGACTTCGTTGTTACATGATATATGTTACTTTGTGCTCACCACTAAATTATAAATCATTGCTAATAAAAATTGGCTTTGATATACCTTGGGATCCGGGTGGATTCACTACTTGAGCACTATATGCCTAGCTTAATGGCTTTAAAGAAAGTGCTGCCAAGGAGAGAACCCGGAAGTTTTAGAGAGCATTTATTTCTGTTGAGTGCTTTTATATAGTTTAAAAACAAAATAAAATAAAGAGGGGAACCCAAAACCTTTTAAAAAAAGGAAAGTGAAAGTGAGAAAGACAAGTATTGTTGAAGTGGGAGAGCTCCTTGAACTTTGTTCATGCTCACGGCAACTTTGTGAATCTTGATTACAAAAACTTTTCAACAAAAATAATTATCCCCTTGTACAATTCCATTGTATTATAAAAATAATGTGCCAAGGTTTGCCTTTAGGATGTTTTAGATGCTTGTTGGTTTGTGCGGTGCAGGACAGAAACTTTGGCTGTAGTGCACGATTTTACATTTTTAACTGAAACAGCGAATGGTTATGATTCTTTCTGCACTGTCTTCCTATACAAATTGTTTATTTTTCCTAATTTGGGTAGAATTTTCCAAGTATAATAAATATGGTGAATGTTCAGATTATTACAGACTGTTCTGTTTTAGACAGATTCTATTTTTGATGCATAGTTTGCTCGTTTTGATGAAACTATCGATTTATATCAGAGGATTAAGCCATGAAAAGGTTATACTACAGTAGACTCAATGCCAAAACAAAATATGAATTGGTTTGCAACAGTACTTAGAGTAGTGATTTTCTTTATTATACTAACGGATCTTGCCGAGTTTTCTGTTGAAGTTTTGTGTGGATGAAGTGTTCGATGATCGAGAAGGTCTCGATGTGAGAAGAAGGAAGAGAGGCAAGAGCTCAAGCTTGGGGATGCCCGAGGCACCCCAAGTAAATATTTCAGGAGACTCAAGCGTCTAAGCTTGGGGATTCCCCGAAAGGCATCCCCTCTTTCTTCAACAAGTATCGGTATGTTTTCGGATTCGTTTCGTTCATGCGATATGTGCAATCTTGGAGCGTCTTTTTCATTTAGTTTTCACTTTTCTTTTATGCACCATGCTGGTAGGAGATAGTCCTTGGTTGATTTATAGAATGCTCTATGCACTTTACTTATATCTTTTGAGTATGGCTTTATAGAATGCTTCATGTGCTTCACTTATATCATTTGAAGTTTGGATTGCATGTTTCTCTTTACATAGAAAACCGCCATTTGTAGAATGCTCTTTTGCTTCACTTATATTTGTTAGAGCATGGGCATATATTTTGTAGAAAGAATTAAACTCTCTTGCTTCACTTATATCTATTTAGAGAGATGACGGGAATTGGTCATTGACATGGTTAGTCATAAAATCCTACATAAAACTTGTAGATCACTGAATATGATATGTTTGATTCCTTGCAATAGTTTTGCGATATAAAGATGGTGATATTAGAGTCATGCTAGTGGGTAGTTGTGGAATAGTAGAAATACTTGTGTTGAGGTTTGTGATTCCCGTAGCATGCACATATGGTGAACCGTTATGTAACGAAGTCGGAGCATGAGGTATTTATTGATTGTCTTCCTTATGAGTGCTGGTCGAGGAGGAGCGATGGTCTTTTCCTACCAATCTATCCCCCTAGGGGCATGCGTAGTAGTACTTTGCTTCGAGGGGTAATAAACTTTGGCAATAAGTATGTGAGTTCTTTATGACTAATGTTGAGTCCATGGATTATACGCACTCTCACCCTTCCATCATTGCTAGCCTCTCTAGTATCGCGCAACTTTCGCCGGTACCATAAACCCACCGTATACCTTCCTCAAAACAGCCACCATACCTACCTATCATGGCATTTCCATAGCCATTCCGAGATATATTGCCATGCAACCTCCATCATCGTCATATACATGACTTGAGCATTCATTGTCATATTGCTTTCCATGATCGTAAGATAGCTAGCATGATGTTTTCATGGCTTGTCCGTTTTTTGATATCTTTGTTCTAATATAGAGTTTTAATATCGAGTTGTAAGTAAATAAAAGTGTGATGATCATCATTATTAGAGCATTTCCCCGGTGAGGAAAGGATGATGGAGACTATGATTCCCCCACAAGTCGGGATGAGACTCCGGACGAAAAAAATAAAAATAATAAGAGAAAGGCCAAAAAAATAGAAAGCCCCCCAAAAAAGAGAAGGCCCAAAAAATGAGAGAAAAAGAGAGAAAGGGAAATGTTACTATCCTTTTACCACACTTGTGCTTCAAAGTAGCACCATGTTCTTCATATAGAGAGTCTCTTGAGTTATCACTTTCATATACTAGTGGGAATTTTCATTATAAAACTTTGCTTGTATATTCCGATGATGGGCTTCCTCAAATGCCCGAGGTCTTCATGAGCAAGCAAGTTGGATGCACACCCACTTAGTTTTCAGTCTGAGCTTTCAAACACTTATAGCTCTTAGTGCATCCGTTGCATGGCAATCCCTACTCGCCCACATTGATATCTATTGATGGGCATCTCCATAGCCCGTTGATATGCTTAGTTGATGTGAGACTATCTTCTCCTTTTTTTCTCCACAACCACCATTCTATTCCACCTATAGTGCTATATCCATGGCTCATGCTCATGTATTGCGTGAGAGTTGAAAATGCTAAAGCTCATTAAAAAGTATGAACCAATTGCTCGGCTTGTCATCGGGGTTGTGCATGATCTGAATATTTTGTGTGGTGAAGATGGACCATAGATAGACTCTATGATTTTGTAGGGATAACTTTCTTTGGTATTGTTATTTTGAAAAGACATGATTGCTTTATTAGTGGGCTTGAAGTATTATTGTTTTTATGTCAAATGATAGACTATTCCTTTGAATCACTCGTGTCCTAATATTCATGCCATGATTAGATTACATGATCAAGATTATGCTAGGTAGCATTCCACATCAAAAATTATCTTTTTATCATTTACCTACTCGAGGACGAGGAGGAATTAAGCTTGGGGATGCTGATACGTCTCCGTTGTATCTATAATTTTTGATTGTTCCATGCCAATATTCTAGAACTTTCACATACTTTTGGCAACTTTTTATACTATTTTTGGGACTAACATATTGATCCAGTGCCCAGTGCCAGTTCCTGTCTATTGCATGTTTTATATTTTGCAGAATATCCATATCAAACGGAGTCCAAATGGGATAAAAATGGACGGAGCTTATTTTTGGAATATTTGGAAAATATGGGAGAAAGATCAACGTGAAAAGGTATCCGAGGTGGGCACGAGGTAGGGGGCGCGCCCCACCCCCCTGAGCGCGCCCTAACCCTCGTGGTCCACCCGTAAGGCGGTTGATGCCCTTCGTCGGCCGCAAGAAAGCTAATTTTTGGTAAAAAAAAATCACGGCGAAGGTTTCGGTCCAACCGGAGTTACAAATCTCCATATATATATGAAACGGTGAAAGGGCAGGAAACAGAACGCAGAAACAGAGAGAGACAGAGAGGCATATCCAATCTCGGATGTGCTCTCGCCCCTCCCATGCCATGGAGGCCAAGGTCCAAAGGGGAAACCCTTCTCCCATCTAGGGGGAGGTCAAGGAAGAAGACGAAGGGGCCCCCTCTCCCCTTCTCTTCCAGTGGCCCTCATCATCATCACCGCCATCTACACCAACACCTCCGCCATCTTCACAAACATCTCCATCACCTTCCCCACTCTATCTATAGCGGTCCGCTCTCCCGCAACCCGTTGTACCCTCTACTTGAACATGGTGCTTTATGCTTCATATTATTATCCAATGATGTGTTGCCATCCTATGATGTATGAGTATATTTTCGTTGTCCTATCAGTGGTTGATGAATTGCTATGATTGATTTAATTTGCTTGTGGTTATGTTGCTGTCCTTTGGTGCCCATCTTATGAGCATGCGCGTGGATCACACCATAGGGTTAGTTGTATGTTGATAGGACTATGTATTGGAGGGCAAGAGTGACAAAAGCTTCAACCTAGCATAGAAATTGATGCATACGGGATTGAAGGGGGAGCAATATATCTTAATGCTATGGTTGGGTTTTACATTAATGAACGTTAGTAGTTGCGGATGCTTGCTAATAGTTCCAATCATAAGTGCATAGAATTCCAAGTAAGGGATGACATGCTAGCAGTGGCCTCTCCCACATGAAACTTGCTATCAGTCTAGTAAAGTAGTCAATTGCTTAGGGACAATTTCGCAACTCCTACCACCACTTTTCCACACTCGCTATATTTACTTTACTGCTTCTTTACATACAACAGCCCCTACTTTTTTATTTACGTGCTCTTTATTATCTTGCAAACCTATCCAAAAACACCTACAAAGTACCTCTAGTTTCATACTTGTTCTTGGCAGAGCGAACATCAAGCGTGCGTAGAGTTGTATCGGTGGTCGATAGAACTTGAGGGAATATTTGTTTTACCTTTAACTCCTCGTTGGGTTCGACGCCCTTACTTATCGAAAACTGTTGTGATCCCCTATACTTGTGGGTTATCAGTGGCTTGTGCCCACCTCGGGTGTCCACCGGACCGCCTCTTTACTCTATAAATACCCCAATATTCCATAAACCCAAGGGGAGTCGACGAAAATAAATTCCAGCCGCCGCAAGTTCCAGAAACACCAGATCCAATCTAGACACCATCACAGAGGGGTTCATCATGTCCATTGGTGCCTCTCGGATGATGCATGAGTAGTTCTTTGTAGACCTTCGGGTCCGTAGGTAGTAGCTAGATGGCTTCCTCTCTCTCGTTTGATTCTCAATACAATGGTCTCTTGGAGATCCATAAGATGTAATTCTTTTGTGGTGTGTTTGTTGGGATCCGATGAACTTTGAGTTTATGATCAGATCTATCTCTTTTTGTCCATGAAAGTTATTTGAGTCTTCTCTGATATCTTATATGCATGATTGATTATAGCCTCTTATTTCTTCTCCGATATTTGGGTTTTGTTTGGCACACTTGATCTATTTATCTTGCAATGGGAAGATGTGCTTTGTGATGGGTTCGATCTTACGGTGCTTGATCCCAGTGACATAAGGGGAACCGACACGTATGTATCTTTCCTATTAAGGATAACAAGATGGGGTCTATTTCTACATAAATAGATCTTGTCTACATCATTTCATCGTTCTTATTGCATTACGGTGTTTCTCCATGAACTTAATACACTAGATGCATGCTGGATAGTGGTCGATGTGTGGAGTAATAGTAGTAGGTGCAGGCAGGAGTCGGTCTACTAATCTTGGATGTGATTGCTATATAATGACCATTGCTTGGATATCGTCATGATTATTTGAAGTTCTATCAATTGCCCAACAATTGTTTTTCACCCACTGTTTGCTATTTTTCTCGAGAGAAGCCACTAGTGAAATCTACGGCCCCCGGGTCTCTTCTTTATTATATTTCCCTTTGAGATCTATTTCCCTTTTCTTTTATTTTCAGATATGTTAAACCAAAAATACCTTGCTGCAATTTATTTTATCTGAGATCTATTTATCCCATCTATCATATTTTTATCACGCCTGTTTGCCAATTTCCGGCGCTGTTACCCGAAAGGGATTGACAACCCCTTTAACACGCCAGGTTGTGAGTATTTGTTATTTCTGTGCAGGTGCTGTTTACGTAGTGTTGCTTGGTTCTCCTACTGGTTCGATAACCTTGGACTCATCCCTGAGGGATATAACTTCTGTCGCTATGCTACATCATCCCTTCCTCTTTGGGGAAATACCGATGTAGTCTAGCAGACATCATAGACTGTGGCAGTTCTATGGAAAGCAAGCTCCCCAATGCCGTCTGGCCCGAAGGGGCATTCATAGAGATAATCAAGGTATGGCAGCAGGAGTTGTTCTACATCACCGAACCCCGCGATGCCAACTGGGCGGCGACGCCTGACTTCAGATCTGGACCCCCCACGAGACTCACCTCACGAACCGCCAAGGGCCTTGATTGGGGGTCCAAACCAGAGGTGCATATGCTATAGAAACAAATCTCCAACATGTTGGGTGCAAACACCGGTCTCACAAACGTGATTCAAGTGATGCTCTTCTGCCGCACCCTTCCCTGCCAACTCCGGGTCTCCCCCATGTGGGAGTTCAAACCGGAGGAGACATGGACCCTGAAGCTCTTCTTGGGCTCCAAGCACGAATATATATGGAAGCAGCTCTTCAAGGCTTAGAAAAAGTGGCTAAACAAGATTCAAGACATCGGGCTCGACATCGAGAACCCGGCCATGGTGGTAAGCATAATCTTTCCGAAGACCCATCCGGTCAATATTTTAGATATAATAAAGGTTATATTGCCTGCTTTCCGTACAAGGCTGGACAGCAAAGGCAGAGCGGATCAACTGTACGGCACCGCTGCCCGAGAACCCGACCACACCCCAGCTGACGGAGATGCTGGTCCCAGTGCCCTATCAGGTGCTAGAGAAGAAAACCAAAAAGAAGAAAGGAAAGGAGGTCAAGGGCGGCCCCCGCGACAAAGGTCCTTCAGAAATAGTGTCCGGAGAAACCGAAGCCCTCTCTTCCCACGAGGGAGATGAGGAAGAGGAGGAGGAGGAGGTGGAAAGCGACTCCCCCCACAAGAGGAAGAAGAAGAAGAGGGAGGCGTTCGAAGACCCAGAGGGGAAGGTGCCCAAAAGAGGGAAGCTGACCCTCTCGGACAGTTCGGACTGAGAGTCCGAACTAGTCCCTAAGAAACCTCCTAGGATGAAGCCCCGGGCCAAATCGTTAGTATTCAGAAACTTACTGTTTATCTTTGGTCTACCTGCTTCTAGTATGTAAGTCGTTTTGTAATTTGCCTTTCAGCCCTCCGCGCGAGCTCCCGCATACTCCATTATCGGAGGGGAATTCTCTGCCACCCGAAATGGCAGAGAGTGACACGCCGCCGCGAGCCGCCTCGCCTATCGCCATGGAGGACACTAAAGTATCATCCCAAAGGACCTCTCCTGGTCGAGGGGGGGGGGGACGAAACCGTCGAGAGGGCGCTGAAGGTTAATACCTCGGTCGCCAAAGACCTAGGGGAGGTGGCCCCTATGACAACTGACGGTGGGGAGCCACAACAATCCGGGCCCCCGCCGGACACCATTCCGAAGACCAGCATGGCTCTAGGATAGGATAAGAAGCCCCTTTCAAAGAGGGGGGAGGAGCATCATTTTCATCGGCAGCCTCCAGTAATCTAGAGGCGCCCCATGATCTGGAGGAAGCACTGCAAAGTGCTTCCGTCGTGGAGGAGCGCTGCACCTTGATGGGTGCAGTCATGGAGAAGGTTCAGTCTGCTAAAAACGGACTGAACGAAGCCTTCTGCAGCCTACTGACAGGCTTTGAGGTATGCGACATAATGTTCTAAAAAACTTTGCACATGGAAGAATAAACCTGTGTACACACAATAGCCCCTGAGACTCTGGTCGGTATAAAAGAAACCAGCCATAGGATCCACATAGTATTCGGGAGAGTAATATAGTGTGTTGTTATTGTAATAGGCTTCCATGTTGGCGGCAACTGCCCAGGCCACAGAAGTTTCCGAACTCAATCGGAAGCTTCAGGTGGCAGATGAGGAAATCGACCGCATTAATAAGCGGTTCGACGACACGCAAGGTATGCGTATGATGTGAATTTTTTTATGTTAGAAGTGATATGTATATTGAGAGGTCAACTCATAAAATTCTTTGACTATGATCATAGTTGGCGTAGCTGAGGTTGCGACCCTCAAAGGTGCCCTCGCCCAGGCCAAGAAAGAGGCGGAGGCGAATAAGGCAGCCACTGACAGCACCTGCAGAACTGAAGGCCGAGCAAGCTACCCGGCGCCAACATGATGCTCGGGTGGCCGAAGTCGAGTAGGAGTTGAAGGATGCCATCAGCAAATGCGAAGACTTCAGACCAGTCATCCGAGCTTGCCAAGGCTCTTCATGATACCAAAGAGGCGCGGAGCGAGTCCTAGAGCTCTCATGAAGAGATCCATCAGGCGAGGCAGATAGCGGCTGGTAAGGCATTTCTTTTGCAGAGTATCTTTGGAGGTTAGAGGTATGCTTTGCTCACCTGAGTGTGGAGTTTTCCAGGCGCGTTTGTGGATCTTCCGAAGAGTGCCGCCGCTGCCGCATAGTTCTTTCGAGCCCAGGAAGGGAACTCGACCGAGAAGCTGTTCTAGTCGCGATTTCTCGCGTCGGAGCACCCGACGCCTCTGTACGACCAGCTGATGCAGCTGACGGAGCTGCATAGGGTGGCTAGATTCTCCATGAAGGATCTAATAGTCCAACACTGGCCAGCCGAGCCAATTCCGAGCAAGCTACTTTGGTTTGGTGAAGCGGCTTGTTGATGCGCGACCGCGGATTGATGCTGTAAAGCGCTCTGCCTGCATAGAGGGAGCCTGGATGGCCTTCGCCTACATCAAAATGCAATGGGCGAAGATGAAGGCCACCGAAGTGGCAACCGTAGGTCCGCCCGAAGGCAAGGATCATCGGAAGCCGAAGAGGTACTTAGATGATGTCCTAGAAGGAGCCCGAGTAATAGAGGGTCAATGTTCTAAGGACGTAATATTTGATTGAATGTGTTCAGGTTGTACAAAGTGTGTTATGAACCCATGCTGTTATATATCTATGTTTGTGTTTTTTGCTTCAAGCGATTTTTCCTCCCGTGCAGCCATTTATTGTTATATTTCTGAAAGTTCCCAGTCGTCGGCTTCAACCCCCATGTAGATGCTACAGGGGTGTTCGGCATAACGCGTGATCACACTTTATCCAATGTCTTGGTCCGTAAAGGAGATGTCCGCGAGGTGAACCAGGCAATCAAACTATGTGGCTTTATCACTTTCACTTAGCCATAGGAGTTTGACTATGGAGCTAAGTACTAGCCCCTTGTGCGTGTGCGGCTATCCGGACTACGGTGCCCTTTCCACGCAGTTGGACGAAGACCAGCCCTTCGTATAACACGGGGTGAATCGCTAATGATTTTTAGTATAATACTAAGTCGACGAATCGCCACCCAGCTCTCGCCTATCATGACAGTCAGTTTTCGGCTTTCTCTACTGAGGTACTTGACTGGACGAACCGGAAATAAAATCACAATAGTTCTCCCTTTACTACCTTGGCCGAACGAGCGGAACATAAGGTGGTAAGCATAGGAGCCAGGAACCCAACTATAGACCAAAGACAACATGATTCAGAGCCGATGCATATAATGCAATATCCGGGACGCCGAAGAGTTCCCTATAGGTGTTCAGACTTGAAATGTGCAGGGCCGAATACAGCCCCCGGTGTTAAGGCCAGACTAAGGCACGTGTGGCAGTCTGAGGTAGGGAGGGAACACAAATGATAAAATAAAATGATTGCCAAACAAAGTGGTGATCAGCTATTTCCTTTACACCTTAATTAATATGTCGAGCCGTGTTGTTACAGATAATGCCAAAAACACCGAGGCCATTTTACATGCCGAAAGTTTATACAAGGGAAAGGTTTACACAGAACCTAAATGAAATGGATTAAGAATCCAAATAATGCCCTGTTGCATGTCTGCATCATTTCTCCTTGGTGAGATATCCTTGAAGGGGAGGAGTCCAGTGGTCGTCTGCTAAAAAGAGGAACCTAGAAAAAGGTCTCTGCCAGTGTCAAAACCGGCCTATCTCGGTTAGGGGGTCCCGAACTGTGCGTCTAAGGATTAAAGGTAACAAGGGACATGGGGAACATGATGTTTACCCAGGTTCGGTCCCTCTTAATGGAGGTAAAACCCTACGTCATGCTTGATTGTATTTGATGAGTATAGGGGTTACAAGAGTCGATCTACCTCGAGATAGTAATGGCTAAACCCTAGATGTCTAGCCCATGTGAATTCTGATAGCCTCTACGGACTAAACCCTCCGGTTTATATAACACTGGAGGGGCTTAGGGTTGTACAGAGTCGGCTTGTAGAAGAAGGAAATTACATATCAGGACGCAAATCTTACCATCCACGCATAGGAGAGTCCTATCCGGACACGGGGCAAGGTCTTCTACCTTCTATCTTCATGGCACATCAGTCCGGTCCATATCACACAGCCCGAACACCCGAGGACCCCCTAGTCCAGGACTCCCTGAGTACCCCCTGAACCAGTCCGATCCATATTCAGCACGCAGATTGTCTTTGGCATTGCAAGGCGGGTTCCTCCTCCCGAATACTTCAAAGTAATCTTCACAACAAAAGAACTGTATCCGGCTCTGCATGGTAGTCATAACCCTCAACCATGAAGGTAAAAATATTTAATCAAGATAATGTCTGTCAACTAAGAACTTTTTGGTTAAACGTCACATCGGGCCCCTTTACTATTTCGAACCGTTTTTCACCTCCCGCTTCGCGTTTCGAGGCACATCCCTTATTGACACGTCCTGTTAAAACAGAGATCATGTTCGCTTATCACGGGATCCTCATCAATACGGGTTTTGTTAATCTAACCATGCCATTCGCACGACCCCTTGGGAGCAGGCGAGTTTTAAGGCTTGAGGGGGGCGCTTGATATTCATTGCCTATATAAGTGGATAAAGATCCCTCTTTTCCCCCACGCCTTCTTCCTTCTCATGTTTTCCCATCCTCAAGCTCCAGCGCCCAAGCTTCAATCGTTTCCACGGCCACCAACCTCTCCAGCCATGTTCGGATCTGCTTCGAAGGGCAAATGGGAGGCCTCCTCTGTCACGGAGAATGACCTCAAGGAGCTCCGGAAGGCGGGATATCTATCTGCGGACATCTCACATAGGCTCCCTGCAAAGAAGCATGTCATTCCCACCCCGGAGCCCGGCGAAAGGGTTGTGTTCATCACTCACTTCCTCCGCGGGCTAGGTTTTTCCCTCCACCCCTTTGTCTGCGGCCTCATGTTCTACTACGGGCTAGATTTCCATGATCTAGCCACAAACTCTTTCCTACACATCTCGGCGCTTATCGTCGTGTGTGAGGCGCTACTCCGCATCCGCCCACACTTCGGCCTATGGCTAAAAGTATTCAATGTGAAGCCGAAGGTGGTCGACGGGTAGCATGCGGACTTCGGCGCGCCATGGTGAGCAAGCTCCCCAACACCACTTGGCCTAAAGGGGCCTTTGTGTAGACCGTCAAGGTGTGCTGGTGTGGCAACAAGAGTGGTTCTACATCACCGAACCCCGCGGCGCCAGGTGGGCGGCCACTCTTGAGTTGAGATCCGGACCCCCTATGCGGCTCGCATCGTGGACCAACAAGGGTCTAGATTGGGGATCCACGGCGGAAGTGTTGATGTTGCAAAAGCGCATCACAAACATGATAAGCAAGAACACTAGCCTCACAAATGTGATTCAGATGATGCTCTTCCGCTGGATCCTTCCCTGCCAACTCTGGCCCTCCCACATGTGGGAGTTCAATCCGGAAGATCCGCGGACCCTGAAGAACTTCTTCGGCACAACACACGAAGATATCTGGAAGCTGCTCTTCAAGGCCCAAAAAGCGTGGCCGGAGAAGACCGAAGACATCGGCCTCGACAGCGAGAATCTGGCCACACCGGTAAGTGTGTTGTTCCCGAACATACGTTCAATCCATAAATTATAGGGCATAATGGTTTCCCTTGCTTAGGGCTGGATAGCGAAGGCGGAGAGGATCAAGTGTCCGGCTCCGCTGCCTGAAGATCTGGTCACGCCCTAGCTAACGAGGATGGTGGTCCCAGTGCCCTATCAGGCAACGGAGAAGAAGGCTAATAAGAAGGGCAAGGAGGCCATGGGCGGCCCCCTCCATAAGGGTACTTCAGACGCAGTGTCCGGAGAGACTGAAATCCCCTCCTCCCACGATGAAGATGAAGACGAAGAGGAGGAGGAGGCGGAAAGTGACTCCCCTCTCAAGGGGAGGAAGAAGAAGAGGGCAGCCTCCATAGACTCGGAGGAGGGGCATCCAAGAGGGGGAAGGTGACCTTCTCAGATGGTTTGGATTCAAAGGCCGAACCCATCCCCAAGAGGCTTCCCAGGGCGAAGCCCCTGGCTGAATCGTAAGTACCGAAGGATTCGTTACAAGTATTCAGTCCTCTATGTTTTTAATATAACATATTATGTTGTGTGTATTTTAGCCCTGCTCGCGACCTCCCCAACCCTTCACTATCTGAGGGGAGCTCTCTGCTGCCTGAGATGGTAGAGAGCGAGACGCCTCCACGAGCCTCTCCACCCATCATCATGGATGACACCAAGGTGTTGTCCCAAAGGACCTCTCCAGGCTGCGCAGGAGTGGGCGAGGTGGCGGAAACGGTGCCGGAGGGAAATACCTCGGCTGCCGAAGACATGGGGGTGCGATCCCCATGGCAACTGATGGCGGGGGCCCTGATCAGTCCGCCCCCAGCCGAACACCATTCCGGAGACCATACAGCTCCAGAATCGGGCGACCAACCCCCTTTGAAGGAGGTGGGGGCATCAGCTCCGACGGCGACCTCCACAAATCCGGAGGCGCCGAATGCTCTGGTCGAAGCACTATGACGTGCTTCCATCGTGGAGGAGCACCGCACCCCGATGGGTGTGGTGGTTGAGAAGGTTCAGTCTGGCAAGAGCGGGCTGAACGAAGCCTTCACGAGCCTGCTAACAGGCTTTGAGGTATGCGACATAATGCTCTAGACGCTTTTCATGTGAAGGAAATATACCTGTATATAGATAGTAGCCCCTGAAACTCTGTTCGGTTTTGAAAAAGGCCGAACAAAGGACCCTATATTATTCAGAAGAGGTGACGTACTTTTCTATTTTACAATAGGCTTCCTTGTTGGTGGCAACCGCCCAGGCCGCTGAAGTTTCCGAACTCAATCAGAAACTGAAGCTGGCTGATGATGAGCTCGACCGCATTAACAAGTGGTTCGATGAGGCACAAGGTATGTGTGTATGTATGAAAAGAGTTTGATCATATATCTAAAGTGATATGCAAATTCAGAGTGTAACTCATGTACTGCTAGAATTATGGGTGCAGTTAGCGCGGCCGAGGTCGAGACCCTCAAGAGCGCCCTTACCCAAGCCAAGGAGGAGGCGAAGGCGAGCAAAGCGGCCGCTGACAAAGCGGCTGCGGATTTAAAGACCGAACATGTCGCACGCCGCCAGCACGAAGAGAGGGTGGCTGAAGTGGATCAAGAGCTGAAACAAGCCATCCACAAATGCGAGGCTTTGGAGGAGAAGAGTACGGCCCAAGCGGCCGAACTCGCGAATGCCCTCCATGAGGCCAAGGAGGCATGAACAGAGTCCCAGACTGCTCGTGAAGAGATCGACAGGCCGAACAGATAGTGGCTGGTAAGCCCTTTCTTTTGCCGAGTATATTTGGGGGTCAAAGATATGCCTTGCTTATTCGACCCTGGAGTTCTCCACACGCTTTTGCGGATCTTCCGAGGAGTGATACCGACGCCGCGCAGTTCTTCCGAGCCAAGGAGGGTGATACGTCTCCAATGTATCTATAATTTTTTATTGTTCCATGTTGTTATATTATTAATCTTGGATGTTTTATAATCATTTTATATCATTTTGGTACTAACCTATTGACATAGTGCCAAGTGCTAGTTCCTGTTTTTTCCGTGTTTTTTACATCGTAGAAAAACAATATCAAACGGAGTCCAAATGCCACGAAACTTTATGGCGAATTTTTATGGGCCAGAAGGAACACAACGGGCCCTGGCTGTGCCTGCTGGGTTGTGCCCACCTCGGGTGCCCCCCGGACCACCTCTTTGCTCTATAAATACCCTAATATTTCTAGAACCCCAGAGGAGTCGACCAAATATTCATCCAGCCGCCGCAGAGTCCAGAACCACCAGATCCAATCTAGACACCATCTCGGATGGGGTTCACCACCTCCATTGGTGCCTCTCCGATGATGCGTGAGTAGTTCTTTGTAGACCTTCGGGTCCGTATTTAGTAGCTAGATGGCTTCATCTCTCTCTCTCTCTCTCTTGATTCTCAATACAATGGTCTCTTGGAGATCCATATGATGTAACTCTTTTGCGATGTGTTTGTTGGGATTTGATGAACTTTGAGTTTATGATCAGATCTGTCTTTTTATATCCATGAAAGTATTTGAGTTTCTTTGAAGTTGGTTCGATCTTACGGTGCTTGATCCCAGTGACAGAAAGGGAAACGACACATATGTATTATTGCTACTAAGGATAAAACGATGGGGTCTATCTCTACATAGATAGATCTTGTCTACATCATGTCATCATTCTTATTGCATTACTCCGTTTCTCCATGAACTTAATACACTAGATGCATGCTGGATAGCGGTCGATGTGTGGAGTAGTAGTAGATGCAGGCAGTAGTCAGTATACTAATCTTGGACGTGATGCCTATATAATGATCATTGCTTGGATATCATCATAATTATTTGAGGTTCTATCAATTTCCCAACAGTAATTTGTTCACCCACCATTTGCTATTTTTCTCGAGAGAAGCCACTAGTGAAACCTACGCCCCCTGGTCTTCTTTCTCATATATTTGCCTTTGAGATCTATTTTTATTTGCATTTATTTTCAGATCTACTAAACCAAAAACCCAAAAATACTTTGCTGCACTTTATTTTATTTGCGATCTATTTATCCAATCTATTATAACCTTTTTGCCGTCACGCACCAATTTCTGGCACCGTTACCCGAAAGGGATTGACAACCCCTTTAACACGTCGGGTTGCGAGGATTTGTTATCTATGTGCAGGGGCTGTTTACGTTGTGTTGCTTGGTTCTCCTACTGGTACGGTAACCTTGGTTTCATATCTGAGGGAAATACCTACCGCCGTTGTGCTGCATTATCCCTTCCTCTTTGGGGAAATACTAACGTAGCTTGAAGCAACATCAAAAGGAATTTATGGCGCCATTGTCGGGGCGGATATTCAACATATACCAGGTTCGTAATCACAAATCTCATCTCCTTGCAACTTACATTATTTTCCATTTGCCTCTCGTTTTCCTCTCCCCTACTTCACAAAAAATTGCCATTTTATTCGCCTCTCTTCTCCGTTCGCCGTTTTCTTGTCAGATCTATCCTTTGCTTGCAATCATGAGTGATTTTTGTATGGCACGAACAGATGATGGCCTAACTCCTAAAATTGGACGTATGGGCAATCTGGATACTAAAACCTTTATTTTGGGGCAAGGGAACGTTATGGGTAAAGAACGTATCCAAGAATTTATCAATTGTGTTGGGAAGCTTAGTCTTGATGATGCCCCTATACTTAAAACTACTAGATCTTATGCGGATGCTATTTCAGCACTAGTTCTGAAACTTGAAAGTAAATTTATTCGTACCCATCTTACCTTGCAAAGATTGTTTTTTGAGCTCCCCATTATAAAGAATCCTAGAGCTAAAAAGTTGGCCACTCTTGTTCTTATGAATGAGTTTGACTACATAATACGGGAAGCTAGGGAAATCTTCGACTTTTATGGTATGAATCGTGAAAAACCTGTGATAGATAAAATTCTTTACAATAGCGAGTATGCTTTAAGACAATAAAATCTTTGATGAGAATCTAAAAAAGGAAGTCCCAGTTCTAGATATAATGCAACAAGTTTTCAATAATGTTAATCAACATTACTTTTGGATTGTTGCAGGAAATCAAAAGGGGTATGATGAAAACCAACTGAGGATTGCTAAGGCCTCTATGGATAACATGTTTTATGTTGTGTTTACAAAGCCTCATGACGAAAATACCTCTAAGAAAGTTAAGAAGAAAGATGACAAAACTTAGATCCTTGCTTTATGCCTAGCTAAGGGCGTAATACTATAGCGCTTGTTGGGAGGCAACCCAATTAATAAATTTTATTTTTGATTTTTGCTTCATGTTCTTGTGTGTTAGCACAATTATGCTACTGTTATGATTGTGTTTTTTACGTTTTAATTATTGTTTGTGCCAAGTAAAGTCTTTAGGATCTTCTTGGGTGATAGTTGTTTGATCTTGCTGAAAAAACAGAAACTTTTACGCTCACGAAATTAATTTTCATTTTTTACCAGAGAGCGATAAAATACGCATTCCACTTGAAGTAGATCAGTATACAATTTTCTCAGGTCTTCCTTTTTTTTAGAATTTTTGGAGTTACAGAAGTATTCGAAATAGTGAGATTGCTACAGACTGATCTGTTTTGTCAGATTCTGTTTTCTGTGTGTTGTGTGCTTATTTTGATGGCTCTTTAGTTTTCTTTGATAAGTTTTTGCCATAGAAAAGTTGGAATACAGTAGATATAATACAAGAACAAAATATGAATTGGTTTGATACAACACTAATAGTAGTGGTTTATTATTCTTATACTAACGGATCTCACGAAGGTTTTGTTGAGTTTTGTGTGATTGAAGTTTTCAAGTTTTGGGTTATCTTATGATGGATGAAGGAAGGATGGAAGAGCCTAATCTACGGGATGCCCCGGCATCCCAAGCTATTATCCAGAAATGAGGAACCAACTAAGCTTGGGGATGACCCGGAGTGGCATCCCTGCTTTCTTCTAACAATCATTGGTATTTTACTTGAAACTATATTTTTATTCGTCACATGATATGTGTTTTGCTTGGAGCGTCTTGTATGATATGAGTCTTTGATTGTTTTATTTTGTGTTTTAAGTCATCAATCCTTGCTAGATACACCTATCTGAGAGAGCCAAAATTATGTCATGACTTGTTAGAATTGCTCTCTATGCTTCACATCAATTTTTATGAGCAATGGACTTGCTCTAGTGCTTCACTTATATCTTTTTTAGCACGGTATGCTTTAGTATTTTTGAGGAACTTCTCTCTTGCTTCACTTAGATTTATTTGAGATTTAGTAAAATTTTCAATAAATTATCTCTTGCTTCACTTAAATTAATTTGAGAGAAAGCAAAATATATTATGCTCATGATCTTCACTTATATTTGTTGGAGCTTGTCAAAAGCAACAAATGAAAAATAGTCCCAAAGTGATAGATATCCAAGAAGTATATAATAAAAACTTTCATGAAGATCATTGGACAAAATAAACTTGATTCTTAGTAATAGTTTTTGAGATATGATGATGATGTCATATGCGAGTCATCTTGATGAGTAATTATGCTTTAGTAAGAATATTGGTGTTAAAAGGTTCTTGATTCCCTATGCAAGTGTGAAAGTCAATAGTTATGCAATGAAATTATATCCTACTTATTTATGCTTAATGCTTGCTTATGAGATTATTCGTTTCTTAGTTGGTCGCTACCCAATCTTTTGCTAGCCTTCATTTTGCACTAAGTATGATCACTACTTGTGCATCCAAAAACCTTTAACCCAGTTTTGCCACATGAGTCCACTATATCTACCTATATGCGGTATTCTTTTTCCATTCTAAGCAAATTTGCATGTGTCATCTCCAATTTTTTCAAAATAAACTTCTCTTTTGCGTGTTTGTTTCGTTCGCGGAGTGGTGAGGGGTGGATAATATTTAACATGCTAGATGTGTTATTCTCAAGATGAGTATTTATTCACTTGTCATTGCACGAGAGTAAGGCGAAGTTATTAGGGATGCCCATTCCCGAAATGCAAAAACATTGAATTTACTTTATGTTGTCAAATAATAAATTCCTTGGAAAGTGTTGGTATGGAGGGCACCCGTGGATACGGTTAGCCATGCAAAGTGAAAGTATGGTGGAAAAAGGAATAAACTTTATTTTCTGTTTTGGAACCGCCTATGATATATCTATGCATGGAAAGTATTGGGAACTCTAAGTCATTTTCGTTGGTGGGATGGATACACCTCTCAAAATGTTTTTATCTCTAAGTTTTTTGCTTTGAGCTCTGGCACCTCTACAAATCCCTACTTCCCTCTGTGAAGGGCCTTTCTTTTTTACTTTATGCAATTTTTATTTTTGAATTTGAGCCTCCATCTTCCCTTATAAAAGCACCAACTAGAAGGCAATATGATCGTACTTAAGTATTGGGTGTAGCTAATATGCGATTGTGTTTCATTAATGGATCAATGTTTGAGCATGATGGGCTAGGGATAACTTATTTTAGCGTTAGTATTTTGAAAGACATGGTTGCTTGTTGATATGCTTGTGTATCTAAATTATTGTTTAAAAACTAGATTATTGCTTTGAATAACTAAAAGTCCAATTGTTCATGCTATAAAAAAAGAATATGATATGACATGATAGGCAGCATTCTACATCAAAAATTCTATTTTTATCACTTACCTACTCGAGGACTAGTAGGAGTTAAGCTTGGGGATTGAGGGAGTCCTAGATTACGGAGTTCTCGGGCGTCCGGGCAATGTAACATGGCCCGGACTTATGGGCCGTGAAGATACAAGATAGAAGACTCTCTCCCGTGTCTGGATGGAACTCTCCTTCGCGTGGAAGGCAAGCTTAGTGTGCAGATATGAATATTCCTTTCTCTGTAAACCGACTTTGTACAACCCTAGTCCCCTCCGGTGTCTATATAAACCGGAGGGTTTAGTCCGTAGAGACTAGACACAATCATAATCATATAGGCTAGACAATTTGGGTTTAGCCGTTACGATCTCATGGTAGATCAACTTTTGTAACCCCTATACTTATCAAAGTCAATCAAGCAGGACGTAGGGTATTACCTCCATCAAGAGGGCCCGAACCTGGGTAAACATCGTGTCCCCTGTCTCATGTTACCATCGATCCTTAGACACAGAGTTCGGGACCCCCTACCCGAGATCTGCCTGACACCGACATTGGTGCTTTCATTGAGAGTACCACTTTGCCATCGTCGAAAGGCTCGATGGCTCCATCAATCATCTACAACAACGCTGCCGCGGAGGAGATTTTCCTCCCCGACCAGATCTTTGTATTCGGTGGCTTTGCACTACGGGCTAACTCTGTTGGCCGTCTGGACCAGATCAGTTTTGGAAATCTGAACTATGTCGCTGATATCCGAGGAGACTTGATCTTCCAAGGGTTCGTGGCCTCATCCACCGCTTCGGCCTTAGATCAAGAGCGCATCATTAGGTCCGAAGACGGGAGTCTAGAGCCCACCAGACTCTCTGCGGCCTTAGAGCTCAACACCAAGGGAATAGCGTCTTCGACAATCATTGCGAGGCCGGACTCTTCTCGGGATACTACTTCCGAACGCTGGAGACCTGTGTCATGCGAGCTTGGCTTAGAAACTTTCGACCCTGTCCAAACCCCTCTCTTAAACGAGGCTTTGGACCTAATGCGATCTCTTGTAATCATAGAGGAACCGCTTCTGAATCATGCCTAGCCCGGAGTAGGGGCTGGAAATAGGGAATTTTACTTCCCACCCACCACCCACTTCATAGCCACTGTCGAGGATGTAACTGACATGCTTGATTACGCCTCCGAGGACATCGATGGTATGGATGATGATGCCGGAGAGGAGCAGGCCCAAAACCCGCCAGTCACCAGACGTTGGACGACCACCTCCTCGTATGACATGTACATGGTGGATACACCTAAAAACAGCGATGACGATGATGAGAAAAACCCAGTCGAGGACGAACCTCTTGAGATACCGCCGAAATGCCGATGTCAGCAGCGCCACTCTAAATCGTGTCACGGCAAGAACAGCAATACCGACACCGAAGACAATGATACTCTAGAGAACGCCAAAGACCAAGAAGACCACATCGAACGAACATCCGAACATGATGATCGGGAGGACGGGCAAGTTGACCCTGACGAACAAACAAGGAACAGCTTCTCGGAGGATAGCAACTATCTGCCACTCTCCGAAGATGATGTAAGCCTCGGCGATGAAGATTTCATCGTGCCAGAGGAACCCCTCGAACAAGAGCGCTTCAAGCGCCGGCTAATAGCCATGACTAGAAGCCTAAAAAGAAACAGTAGCAGATTCAAGATGACCAAGACCAGCTCAACGGCAGATGGACTAATGTCCTGGCAGCCAAAGAATACGGCCTCGAGCGACCAAAAAAGAGTTACCCGAAGCGCAAGCTGCTACCACTACAAAAAAAAGACACATCCGTGACATTTTGGGCTGAATGAAAATTTATATGTGTCATACTTATGAGACTTCTATGACGATAATTGTGACAAAACCCGGTATCATCATAGATGTGGTGGGTCCTACTTCGATGACAAAAGATCATGACAGAAAATGGGATTTTCGGCCTGGGCGGGCCGGAGACGCAGCTGCATGACATTCTTTGGGCCGTCCATGACAGAAAGAACCATGGTAGAAGCGAGGACAAGGAAAATATCGGGGAGTTCCCGGTTACAGTGGGTGGTCGGGGCCGAGTGATGCGCGTTTCTCTCATACATATGCGCGCGTGTGCGAGGTGTTGGGCTCTAACTGAACCCGAGCGAGGCATTGGGCTCTAACTGAACCCGAGCATTTTGCATTGCAGGCTATGCGTTACAGAACCCGAGCGACCGATCGATCCCTTGCTGTTAACTGAACCCGAGTGATTCCTTTGCTACTGCTGCTAACCGAAGCAGATCGAACACTGCTGCCTCCTTCCCTTGATGAACAGTGAGCGATGTTGAGGGGGTTTGGATGAACAGTTCCCAGTAGGGGGCTTGGATGAACAGGACCCTGTGGTAGTAGAGGCCGTTGCCGCTGGATGAACAGTACCCAATCGATCGAGCCGGTGGATGAACAGGACCCCGTGGAGGGTTGGATGAACAGGACCCCGTGGAGGGCTGGATGAACAGTAGCCGGTGGAGGGCTGGATGAACAGTAGCCGGTGGAGGGTTGGATGAACAGGAGCCCATGGAGGGGTGGTTGAACAGGAGCCCGTGGAGAGGGCTGGTTGGACAGTAGCCGGTGGAGGAGCGCGTGGTGGAGGCTGGATGAACAGGAGCCCGTGGATGAACAGTCGTAGGTGGAGGCTGGAGGAGGTCGACGGTGGATGAACATGAGCCCGTGGAGGCTGGAGGAGGTCGACAGTGGAGAAGAACAGTATGCCGTGGAGTCCCGTTTTGCGGTACGCCACACCCCTCCCGATGAACAGGACCCCCGTTTCGACCATAGCGCTCCAACACAAGTATGTTTCCTCCATTTTGCGGTATGCCACACCCCTCCCGATCAACAGGACCCATTTCAACCGTAGGAGGTCCGTTTCCTCCGTTTTGCGGTACGCCAGACCCCTCCCGATGAACAGGATCCTGTTTCGACCGTGGCCGGTCGAACACAAGGCCGTTTCCTCCGTTCCGCGGTACGCCGGGCCTCGTTTCCATCGGCTGTTCCGTCCAAGCCGGTTGGCTCCCGATGAACACGACGACGCATTCCGTTCCCACCCAGCTGGTTGCCTCCCCATGATCACGACGACGACACAACTTCTCCGTTCCGACCCAGCCATGTACACGAGCCCTGTCCGTATGTATGTGCGAGTAGGCGTTCGGGACCCCACCCGTATGTACGTACGTGGCCGTATTTTCTTTCTTGCACCCTGGCCGCTATACGTATGTGTACATGCTATGTGCGCGCCTCTACTAAGACACGTGCGTGCCTGTACATCGACCAGTATTTACGTACACGTTCGCGACCAGAATGACAACGCTACGTACGCTTCGAACAGGTGGGTCCCGGCTGTCAAACACTTCCTTCCGTTTGAAGATGTAGCTGGTGGGTCCCAGCAGTCAGGGGGAAATGTTTTTTCGCGAAATATGGTGGCCCGTCCGGTGGGACCTTCCTGTCTAGTGGAGGAATCATTATTTTCCACGTAATAAGGAGGCACTTCCTTGCTGCGGTCGTGGACCCAGCTGTCAGCCTCTCCACGTACAGTACTCTTCTGATGGAAGTTGTTCCTTGACCACGTTGACCATGCCGCGCCGAGAGCACCTGGGCAGTGGACGACGGTGAGGCCTAGCAAGGGGACGACGCGGAGCCGGGGAAGACACGACAGTGGTTGCCCACGAGGAGAGGAGTACGAGGGTTCACTAGTTCGGCTGCGGTGTGAGGCTGCTGTCGCCGGAGAATAACAGGGAGTGTGGGTGAGTAGAGGGATGGCCAGGCCAGCGGTGGGAGTAATAGGGGGCGGTGAGGCCTTCGCAGCATCACAGCCGGCCATGAGAGGCAGGAGCACGCGGCACGACCGGCGCTGCTTTGGGAGGCTGGAGCAAGAAGAGCAGAGGTTGAAGAAGCACTACGGCCGTTGGATGGACATCGTATGGTCACTAGAGCTAAAATCATTCATATTGACTAAGTTGACTAAGCCCTCCGTCCCCGTCAACTTAGTAGGCTCACAAGTCAGCCTCCCATTATGTTGGGTCCCAGCTAGCAGGGGGAGTATTCATTTTTGTGTGTGTAATAAGGAAGCACTTCCTTGCGTGCGAAGATATAGCTGGTGGGTCCGAGCTATCAGCAGCGGGAACGTTTCTTTTGCGAAATACAGAGGTCCTTACGGTGGGTCCTAGATGTCAGGTGGAGGAATCATTATTTTGCGCGTAATAAGGAGGCATTTCCTTGCGTGCGGTCGTGGACCCAGCTGTCAGCCTCTCCACGTATAGTCCACTTCGGATGCATGTCGGTCGTTAACCATGTTGACCACGCCGCGCCGAGAGCACCAGGGCGGTGGACGATGGCGAGGCGAAGGGAACGACACGGAGCCAGGGAAGACTCCATAGTTGTTTCCCACATGGAGGGGAGTACGAGGGTTTACTGGTTCGTATGCCATCGCCGGAGAATAATAGCAGGTGTGGGTGAGTAGAGGGATGGCTAAGCCAGTGATGGGAGTACGGTGGGGCGGTGAGGCCTGCGCGACAGCACAACCGGACGCGGGAGGAGGGAGCAAGCAGTCCCGCCGGCTCTTGTTTGAGCGGCTAGAGCAGGAAGAGCAGAGATTGAAGAAGCACGACGGCCATTGGATGGACATCCAACAGTCACTGCTTGTGCGTCAACCTTTTTTTTAGGAAAGCCTCAAATCTGTGGAAAACATCATACAACCCATCTGCCATTATTTATAATAATTTACAACCCATTTGCTAATTCTTAAGGTTTTTTTTGGAGCCCATATTCTTTTTGATAGCATTACAGCCCATATTGTGGCCACGGCTAAAAAATTATATGAAATTTTGCATATTTTGGTGCGGTCCAAACTGTTTTTAATCTCGAAATTTCGAGTCACATTCAAACTAATTTTATAAATAAATTTATATCAATATAAAATCCAACAAATTGTCCATGCATAAAAATCAATGCAATTTAAAATCTCGAAATGAAAAAAAGGAAATTTGAAACTAATTGCCGGTTTGATGCGTTCTAAAAGTGTACAACCCATTTCTCATTGCTGATAGGCCATTTTCTCGGCCAGCCAAATGAAGCTCTCCTTGTCTTGAAAGATTTGCAGCCCAACATGCCTGACAAAGCGACTTACTTGACAAATCACAAAAAAACTGGGCTAGCCATTTTCAGATAGAAAGAAAAAAAACTACTGGGCTGGTCTATGGTAAACATAAAAGAAAAGGCTGTCTAGACAGGCCAGAGGGCCCCGCACAACCCAGTTGACACCCTGCTTCCGTCTCAAAACAAATTAGATAAATGCCACTCCAATTATGGGGATTCATAAAAATGCCTCTGCATTTTTTGAAATTTTTTGAAAAACACCACTGGAATTTTTGCAAACTTTGAAAAACGCCACTCCAGACTTCGAAAAATGCCACTAGCACTACTGGAATCAGCTTCTTTCCCATCTGCCCATTCTTTGCATCCGCTTGCTGACGGCAAAGAAGGTCTTTGCCGTCAGCCACAAGAAAACGGACGACAAAGATGTGGCTGATGGCAAACACTTTGTTTGCCATCAGCCCGTTCTTTTTCGTCCACTAGCAGACGGCAAAGAGGTGGGTGGGTCCTGTTATTTTTAACCAACTCAAGCCCATCGGCCCCACCTCTTTGCCGACCGTTGGCGGATGACAAAGAGGCGGGTACGTTAACGGCCGTCCCGCCCCCTCTCTTCTCTCCACTCTCTCATTCCTCCCCACCCACACCCGCGCCGCCGCCGCCCCGCACCCCTCCCCTGTGGCCCCCAACCTCCACCGCGCCAGCCGCCCCTTCCACGTCGCCCGCCCCCTCCCCTCCATCGCCATCCCCCACCCACACCGGCCCACGCTGTCGCCGCCGACCCCGTCCGGCGTAGCCGGCCGCCCCGCACCCCTCCCCGACCTCCACAGCGGCCCCGCCACCTTTTCCATGTCAGGCAGCCGCGCCGCGGACGTCCCCGCGCCATCTCGCCGCGACCGTCTGCCCCCCTCCCCTCCACCGGGTCGCCGCCTCCTCCAGCGGCCGCCACAGCCGTCCGGCCTCCCCCACCACCAGGTGAGCACCTCCCCCTTTTTTTGTTTAATTAGTTTCTTTTTGTTTATTTTAGTTTAGTTTTTGTTTTAGTTATAGTCATAGTTTAGTTTAGTTTAGATTAGTTTTAGTTTTAGTTTAGTTTAGTTTAGATTAGTTTTAGTTTATTTTAGATTAGTTTTACTTTAGAAGAAGAAGTAGAAGGAGGAGGGAGGAACAGGAGGAGGGAGAGGAAGAAAGAAGAAAAGAAGAAGAAGAGGAAAAAGGAGAAGAAGAAGAAGAAGAAGAAGAAGAAGAAGAAGAGGAGGAGGAGGAGGAGGAGGAGGAGGAGAAGAAGAAAGAAGAGGAAGAAGAAGAAGAAGAAAGAGAAGAGGAGGAGAAGAAGAGAAGACGAAAAGGAAAAATGAGACCCCGACCTGACCCCCGACACCCGATCGACACCCCGATACCTCGTCGCGACACCCCGACCCCGACACCCTGACACCACACCCCGACCCCGACCGCCGACCAACCGACACCCTGACACCACACACCGACCCCGACCGCCGACCAACCGACACCCTGACACCACACCACGACCGCGGTCGACCCCGGCCCCGAACCCGACACCCTGACACCCCGACCCCGACATGACACCCCAGCACGACACCCCGACCCTGACACCCCGACACCCTGACAACACACCCCGACCCCAACCCCGACCACCGACACCCCGACACGTGACACCCCAACCACCGACACCCTGACACCACACCCACCCTCATCCCCAATCCCCGACACCCTGACACCACACCCCGACCCTGACACTGAGACCCTGACACCCCGACACCCTGACACCACACCCCGACCCCATATATATTTGTGTTGATCAGGTGTATTTTTATTATGGTCATGATTATGATACACTTAAATTATATACATATTATTATTTTCATGTCAGGTATCCATTTTTTTATGTTGTACTAATTTCGTTTACTTTTTTATCATTGCAGGTGTTGACAGGATGATGGGCAAGGGTCCAGAGTGCCCCGATCCTCCTGTGAGCGCTACTGGAAGGGGTTGTTCCATTATTCCAGCCCAGCCCCTCCGGAGAGCGCTGCTAGACAGTGATACGTCTCCAACGTATCTATAATTTTTGATTGCTCCATGCTATATTATCTACTGTTTTGGACTATATTGGGCTTTATTTTCCACTTTTATATTATTTTGGGACTAACCTATTAACCGGAAGCCCAGCCCAGAATTGCTGTTTTTTGCCTATTTCAGTGTTTCGGATAAACAGAATATCAAACGGAGTCCAAACGGAATAAAATCTTCGGGAACATGATTTTCTCACCGAACGTGATCCAGGAGACTTGGACCCTACTCCAGGGAGTCAAAGAGGCGGTCATGAGGGTGGGGGGCGCGCCCCCTGCCTCGTGGGCCCCTCGGTGCTCCACCGACGTACTCCTTCCTCCTATATATACCTATGTACCCCCAAACTGTCAGAACAGGAGCCAAAAACCTAATTCCACCGCCGCAACTTTCTTTATTCATGAGATCCCATCTTGGGGCCTGTTCCGGAGCTCCACCGGAAGAGGGCCATCATCACGGAGGGCTTCTACATCATCATAGCCTCTCCGATGAAGTGTGAGTAGTTTACCTCCGACCTTCGGGTCCATAGTTAGTAGCTAGATGGCTTCTTCTCTCTTTTTGGATCTCAATACAAAGTTATCCCCCTCTTTGGTGGAGATCTATTCGATGTAATCTTCTTTTTGCGGTGTGTTTGTTGAGACCGATGAATTGTGGGTTTATGATCAAGTCTATCTATGAATAATATTTGAATCTTCTCTGAATTCTTTTATGTATGATTGGTTATCTTTGCAAGTCTCGTCGAATTATCCATTTGGTTTGGCCAACTAGATTGGTAGTTCTTGCCATGGGAGAAGTGCTTAGCTTTGGGTTCGATCTTGCGGTGTCCTTTCCCAGTGACAGAAGGGGCAGCAAGGCACGTATTGCATCGTTGCCATCGAGGATAACAAGATGGGGTTTATTCATATTGCATGAATTTATCTCTCTATGTCATCTTGCCTAAGGCGTTACTCTATTTTTAACTTAATACTCTAGATGCATGCTGGATAGTGGTCGATGAGTGGAGTAATAGTAGTAGATGCCGAATCGTTTCGGTCTACTTGTCACGGACGTGATGCCTATATACATGATCATACCTAGATATTCTCATAACTATGCTCAGTTCTGTCAATTGCTCAACAGTAATTTGTTCACCCACCGTAGAATACTTATGCTCTTGAGAGAAGCCACTAGTGAAACCTATGGCCCCCGGGTCTATTCTCATCATATCAATCTCCATCACTTTAATCTTGCTTTGTTTTTACATTTTACTTTGCATCTTTATACCAAAAATACAAAATTTATTATATCTATCAGATCTGACTCTCGTAAGTGACCGTGAAGGGATTGACAACCCCTAATCGTGTTGGTTGCGAGTAGCTATCGTTTTGTGCAGGTACGAGGGACTTGAGCGTGGCCTCCTACTGGATTGATACCTTGGTTCTCAAAAACTGAGGGAAATACTTACGCTACTCTGCTGCATCATCCCTTCCTCTTCGGGGAAATCCAACGCAAGCTCAAGAGGTAGTAGACAGTATGCAAAAAACTGGGGTGGGCGCTTCTTCTTCGGCTGGGAGAGGTCGGGGGAGGACGAAGAAGCCTGCTAGAGGTGGATGTGGCAGCGGGAGAGGTTGGAAGGCTGTTACGCCTTCCTCGCCGCCACCCTCAGCTGGTTTACCCAACCACAGGAGTGCTCTATCTGACGTGGACCCATCTCGGACTCTGGTCCATGATCCTTCGGTCGATGATCCTTCCCCCGACCAGACTCGGGTCACTTATCCTTCTCCCTACGTGAGTTCGGTCCTAGAGTCTTTGTCTCAGAAGACTCTGGTCACGGGGTCTTCATCCCAGAAGACTCCGGTCACGGGGTCTTCGGCCCACGAGACTCCAGAGGCTAGCGGCTCGGGGGATGGTAGCGAGGACACCTTTTCAGATGATAGCTACAATGATGACGAGCTGGTTGAGAAGGGCAAGAAGGTCTACAAGCGTGGCGCTACAAAGCTCCCGCCCGTGCCGACGACCCCCGACCAGAGGTGGTTGATTGCGCCTAAAGGGTTGGAGTAAGTGCATTTACTATTTTTTAACCTTTTGCCTTCATGTTCCTTCAAATTAATATCTAATGCGTTGGCCTTGTCATACTGCAGGGGCTGGGTATGCCCCCGTGGTTCCCGTAGGCCCAACCAGGTCCTTGGTGTGCTTTGCCGGCAACACTTCCCTGGGTGGGTCACGTTGCCCGGTGAGGGTCAGGTTTCACAGCTAGCACTGACCTGGGAGCTGTACTCGGTTGCCCCGGCCCCGCCGGAGGAGAGGGTCAATGGTGTCTTGTGCAAGACGGTGGCTGACATTGTCTTCCGTCGATTTTGGGTAATTTCTCCTTTACATAATTAAAAATCAAAACTACCTAGTGATTGTACTAATCAGTGTTGTCTTGTTTGATTGCAGACCTCCTACAGGGTTTCAGAGGGAGGGCAAGAGGCCGCGTGTATGGTTGTCAAAAATGAGTGCAAGCGCCTACTTCAGAACTTAAGGCACGAGGCTCGGGTGCAGGCCGTTCGAGACTACTACGCTTCGAAGGGTATTAAGAGGGGAAAACAGAAGTGTCGCGACAAGTTTCTGAGTAAGGAGAAGTACATGCAGGTAATTACCTATTCTTAAGGCCTTGCTCTTAGTTTTCTTGATTTGATTCGTAGGCGTAGCGCTGAAATTTCTCTTGACTCACTTAGGTGCCCCCGAGATGGTGTGTGGATAAGATGGACTGTTGGGAGGCGTTGGTGGATGTGTGGTGTTCTGCCCAATGGAAAGTCGAACACCAAAGGGCCAAGGATAAGTGCGACCTAATGGAAGGTGTGCCACACTATCAAGGGAGCTCCAACCTGTTTGAGTACAGGGATAACTGGGTATGTGGTTTGCTACATGATTCATGCAATTCATTCTTCATGGTAGATAGTTCATTTATGACATATTTAGCTCTAAAATGACATAAGAACCTTAGATATCTCTATAAAATGACCTAATATGCTTTAGTCAGTTAAAAAATGGCATAACTACATTCGATAGCTCAATAACGACCTAAACTAATCTTAGCTAGTTAGCTCCAAAATGACCTATTTACATAGCAATATCATTCTTCATGCTAGCTTGAGCCCTTAACTAATATTTTGTTCCTCTCTCTCAGGTGCACCACCACAAGAAGCCTGTGCCAGGTCTGTTCGACCTCTATGGCGTGGCCCATATGGCCCCGTACAAGAAGGCCAAGCCATTCACAGAGTCTGACCTAGATGATCCAGAGAGCTTCACCAAGAAGACCTCCCACCACAAGCTTGTGAATTACAGACACAAGGGGGAGGCGAGGAAAGGGGAGGACTTAAACCCGAGCCAGGATCCTTTTGATACAGAGCTGGTGATGATATCTGGTGGTGGGAGGTCCCATGGCTCTCTAGCAATTGGTGATGGACTGATACGTTGTCCTAAGACTCTCCCGCAGATCAAGAAGCGCCTGAGTAGCTCTGATCCTGAGATAACGCCTCGTGCACGGCCCGCGCAGATCGCCATGGCGATTAGTTATACGGACTCTCTCACCTTTCCTCCATTACATTGTGTGTGCGTCCATCGATGATTACAATGCTAATGAGGAGTGGTGTGTTGCAGGCTATTGTTGAGAAAGAGAGATTGAAGATGAAGGAGCTTATGGAGGAGGCACAAAAGGAAATGGAGGACATGACGGCTAAGCTGTTGGAGGAGGAGAGGAACTGGAACGACAACGCTAACCGGGCCCTATACGAGCTCATTGTGGTACGTTTCTCGTGCATATTAGCCCAATCATGCACGTAATGTTCGCATTACTATCTAATATGACTGACTCATGAGAACCAAATGTGCAGACCATGTGCGCGAAAAATGGTGAGGCCCCTCCGCCGATGCCCCAGATTGCTCCAGCGACCACGGTGAGTTAGATTTGAATGGTCATTGCTTACTACTATTCACATTTCAGTTTGCGAACTTGCTAACGAGACATTATTGGAAATGATCTTTGGTGCAGCATGGCTCCCGACAAGCATCGACCACTCCTTCTACCAACATCGGAACCCTGACCGATCCTTCACCTCCGTCTAGCACTGGCGCAGCCCCGACCATTCCTACACCTCCGTGATAACGGTATTTTTCTTCTTATTTAGCATGTTTAGTCCATTTATGACATAATTTAGCCTATTTAGTCCACAAATGACATAATAAAATGAAGAAAATCAAGGAAGAGGAAGGAAAGAAGGAATAGGAAGAAAAGAAGAAGAAGAAGAAGAAGAAGAAGAAGAAGGAGAAGAAGAAGAAGGAGAAGAAGAAGACTTCTTCTCTTCTTCTAGTTTTCTTCTTCTTCTTCTCCAAAATGAAGTTAGCTCTAAGTTATATAAAAAATGGCATAATATGCTTAGTTAGGTCAAAAATGGCATAATTAGCTAGGTAAGCTCAAAAATGGAATTTCCTTCCTATTTAGTCCATTTATGACATAATTTAGCCTATTAAGTCCACAAATGACATAATAAGATGAAGAAAATCAAGGAAGAGGAAGAAAAGAAGAAGAAGAAGACTAGAAGAAGAAGAAGTTTAAGAAGAAGAAGAAGAAGACTAGAAGAAGAAGAAGTTTACTTCTTCTAAACTTCTTCTTCTTCTAGTCTTCTTTTTCTTCTTCTTCTCCAAAATGAAGTAATCTCTAAGTTATATCTCATAATATGCTTACTTAGGTCAAAAATGGCATAATTAGCTAGGTAAGCTAAAAATGGCATTTTTCTTCTTGTTTAGCCTATTTAGACCATTTATGACATAATTTAGCCTATTTAGTCCACAAATGACATAATAAGATGAAGAAAATCAAGGAAGAGGAAGAAAATAAGAAGAAGAAAAAGAAGAAGAAGAAAAGAAGAAGAAGTTCTTCTTCTAGTCTTCTTCTTCTTCTTCTTCTAGTTTTCTTCTTCTTCTAGTTTTCTTCTTCTTCTTCTCCAAAATGAAGTTAGCTCTAAGTTATATAAAAAATGGCATAATATGCTTAGTTCACTCAAAAATGGCACAGTTATCTAGGTTAGCTCCATTTTACCTAATTATGCTTACTTCTTCTTCTTCTTCTTCATTTTCTTCTTCTTCTTCTTCTTCTTCTTCTTCTGATTCTAGTCTTCTTCTTCTAACTCTCTTGTTTCCCATTTTGTATATTTAATTCACTATATGGAAGCTTGCATGGATGGAGTGCTAGTTTCCCTTTTCTTTTTTTCGTTTGTATCGATAAAAAAATGTGGAACTTTGTTATATGGATTCATGCATGGAACAATGTGTTGGATGCACATTGTGATGTTACAGTAATATGTATGGATGGAACTCTATTTCTTATTATGTATGTATGTTGTCACGGATGGAGCTATCTGTTGGATACATCATATGTTTGCTGTGCATGTGAATATATATATATATATCTGTGTGTGAATTCCTGTGAAATTAAATGGATTCAAATAAAAATAGGGGATATGTAGCCTCTTTGCCGTTTGCTAGTGGAGGACAAAGAGGACACATGGCAGCTACCTGTGAAACCTGGGAAACACTGGCTGCCTATTTGGTCACTTTCCCGTCTGCTGGCAGACGACAAAGAATCAAATCACTTTGTCGTCCGCTGGTAGACGGCATAGCTGGCCACATGGCAGCTTCCCAGTACTACCTAGCTGAGCTCTTTGCCGTCTGTCAGCAGACGGCAAAGAGCTTTGACTCTTTGCCGTCCGCTGGCAGACGGCAAACAGCGTCGTTAACCCCCTAACGGCACTCATGCCACCGCACTCCCGTCCGTTGTCTTTGCCGTCTGCTGGCCTCAGATGGCGGACGACAAAATCCTTTGCCGTCCGTTTCCAGGAAGTGGACGGCAAAGAAGGCCTTTGCTGGCACATGTTCAGACGGACAGTTTGCCGTCTGCTGGCAGACGGCAAAGACATTTGCCGTCCGTGATCCATGCCTTTGCTGTCCGCCACGGCGGACGGCAAAGAAGCTGTTTCCAGTAGTGTAGAAATGGCATGAAATGGCATTTTTCAAAGTTCAGAAATTGCAGTGGCATTTCTCGGAATCACCAGATCTGGAGTGGCATTTATCAAATTAACCCAAAACAAAAATAACTGGGCGAGCTGCTGGGTCCCTGGTGTCAGCTGCTCGTTGTGCAATTCTCTCATTTATTGACTACGTTGACAATGGAATGGGACCCAGATGTCAGAAATCCATTAGGAGGAGCCATTTTTATTGGCTTGAAATAAGGAGGCACTTGCTTGCGTACTGCCATGACCTTGGTGGGTCCCTGCTGTCATCCTCTCCACATAAAATCATCTCCTGATTGTGTACGTATCAACCTGGTAGGCCCACAAGTCAGGCTCTAAACCCGTGGCGGACAAATACAACGCATTTCAAAAAATAGCAACCCATTCCATAGTTCAAACGGAAAGTATGACATTCAAAGCAAAGTAACAGGTCTGATCCAGTTAGTCATGCTTCAAAACTGAACGGCACGCCATTAAAAAAATGAAGGTCGATAAGTAATGCGGCACCTCGGGCCAACGCGGCCAGATCGCATTTTGCACGAGAAATTACACACCATGTTTCGTTGACATGTGGTCTCGTTCCAACATGTCAGTGAGATGACGGCGAGTCCTTTTATACAATTTCTGAACGAACGTCTATGTAGGCTGGGGCGCCTCTTCGTGTACCGTGGCAATCGTCCACCAACTCTTGGCCTTTCCCTCTCGATTTGGAACTGCTGTCGCACGCTCTTCCTCCTTCCTCCATTTGCTTTCACCCTTCCTTCTGCCATTGTTCGATCGTCTTCTCCATGGAGGGAACAGGCCGGAAACGACCCCATTATTCTTACCCCGATTTGAATGATGACATGGTGGAGGAACTCATTGATCGGTGAGACGTCATCACCTCGACTAATAACATCATTACAAGGAACCCAAGGGTCCAGGAGCTGTTTGATCTCCCCTATCTTCTTCACCGTGACCTTGCTCACTGGCACGTGGATGACGGAGGCCTCGCCTTGTGCAAGTTGGTGCTGCTTGATAATGATACATGTGATGTTAAGATGCCATCCCTTGAGGGTAAGGCTTGGGCAGGCGCAAGTGGAGATTGGGTTGTTTATATTGGGTACAACTGCGAGTGGGAACTTGTGAACGTGTACACTCGTCACTGCTCTTGGGGTTATAGGAATGCTTGTGTCTTCACTATCTTCGACAAGCTTGTTGCCGTCCTTCAAGGTTCGACTCGATGGATATTGCTCAAAAATCAGTTTCTATACATGGATGAGTACTGTGATGCAATTCAATATGAGGGTCTTGTGTTTCCTGCCCCCACTCGTGGCACTGTTTTTGCATGGAATCCTTATGCTTTCGGTACATTTGTCTTCCACCGTAATTATAATTATTTCATCCACATGCATGTGGGCTAGTTAGTTTCCCTTTACTAATTAACCTTCTTGTGTTTCTAAGGTCCTGTGAACATTCCACCACCTATACTTGAAAATTTTTATAACCAAGGGGGAGATGACGATGTTTATGATCACGAGCATGAGGACCCATATAGGAGTACTCAGTGGCGCCTGGCAATTTATTTCGATGGATCACCTCTTCATGTCTGCATACAGGGCACCGCTAATGTGACTAAGGAAGCAGGTGTTGTCTCCCATGGCCGCACTCTCCAGACCTATTCCAACATCCGTTGTAGGGTATTCGGGGTGGATAGTACTATGCTAGTGCCAACACCTTCTCCCTGGTTTAGTATTGATACTCTTGGAGGAAACTCGCTCTTCCTTTGACAAAACTATCCAATCATGGTGAAAGGCGATCCAGCTGCTGTTGACACAATGTTACTACCATTTATGAGAAGCAATTGTATTTATACCTCGGGCATTGCTATGCTTTCCTACTGTGGCTATCACAATATGGGTCATGAAATAGGCCGCTTCAGCCTAGATGACCAGTCCTGCGTTGGTCTTGAGATTGCCAATAGTTGGCCCTTCCCAGAGAAACTCTTCTGGTTCAAAGCAAGTGTTTCCAATGCCGAGGAGTGGTTGGGCTGAAGTTCATTTCATTGCTTGTTATTTGTTGTGTGGTGAAAACTTTAGTATTTACTAGAATGTTTTGTTGGAACTAATCTATAATCCAACATGTATCCTCGTTGTCGTTGTGTGTTGATGACTTGTTGTATGTAAGGAATGGTACACTTTCATATGCATGTCATAAACTCAATTTATAAATGGTTTTCGACTCACTTCTTGGAGTTTTAGTGCCGTAGTAGTATAGCCAGCATCCGTAGTAGTATGAAGTTGCCACATCACATAGAACCAACCAATAGTTAGTGCTAGTTAGATCAACTAGAGCTAGATGTCACACGGAGGCCGAGAAATATGGTGATAGCGTGACTGCGTGAGGTGGCTTGTACATAGTAGTATGATGTAGGCACAGGGCTTGCTGTGTTTCCTACTCCTCTGGTCTAAATGTGGAGAAGATTTGGTCGAGTTCTTCCTCCTTTTGCCGACATGTGGGACATCTAGCATCCAGGTCGTGTCCTGCAAGAAAATGGAGTGGTAGTTGAAGCCACGTGATGTGCATCTTGGGTTAAATTGTAAATAGAATCTTACTATTGAGTAACTCCAAAAGCGGCCACCAAAGATCTTTATTGGATTTGTTTTTCATCACCAGCATGTTGAGGTGAAAGATGAGCAGGTTCAGTGGGTCCTCTTGCATTTTCACTAACATGTGGGTACGCATGTGAGAAAACAGACGATAGGATCCTCGCGTCTGCTGGCTGGCTGAGAAGAGAGATAGAGGAGGGTTGAGCACGGACTCCAGGAAATTTGTTCTACGTAACCAGCACCTCGATATAGGCTCGATATAGTGGGGTGGCATGGGCCATAAATAGCATTCACGTCTAGCAGTATGGCACATGCCACCCACACGATTCCCATCCGACACCAATTTTCTTGGAGTCCGTGCTACAGCCATGTCTTCTCCCTCCTGTTTTCTCAGCCATTATGCGGTGGGAGGGGTGGGGGTTTGCCGATAGTCGGTTTGCTCAACTGCGGTCCCACTTATAAGTGAAAATGCAACACAACATGCATTCCCCCTTGCGGCGTGCCGGACCAACCGTGTGGGGGTGCGACGTATGCAAACACGACAGGCTTTCCCTTTTGAACTTGAAACTTGTAAAATTGGATTTTGCTCCATGGCGCGACCGATAGATAGAAATAACGATTTTCCCTAGAGTAATGAGAAGTTTGGTTCTGGTGCGGTTCATGCATGGAGTACGTACGAAAATTATGAAGTTGTTGTGAAAGGTAAGATAATTACTAGTAGTACCATATACTACTACATGGATTTGACGGAAAGATAAAGATACATACGGATCCATCAACGACATCCTCACACCCTAGTGTGCCGGGTCACCAACCGACGTGTGAGGAGTAGCGGCGTTGGCGGAGAGCTCAACGTGCTTCTGAACAATGCCGTCCAAGGTTGCCCTGCGGGTCAAGAAGGCCAGCGACCTATCGTCCTCCTCTGGCACATAGTAGTCCTTGTGGACGATTTGCGCGTAGACGTGGGTGATTATGTCAACGGTGTCTTGCTGCGCCAGGTGCTGCGCGGCGAGCTCGAACTCGAGGTGGACATTCTCCGGTGTCATGGCGGGTAGTAGCAGGGCCACCAGTGCGTCGAAGAGGTTGTCACCATAGAGGCCGTTGAGGGTGGCGGGCATCGCAGAGCCTAGGCGCGTGGGCTGTAGGTGTACGTCAAGGTCGTCTGCGAGCTTCTTGACGACGGTGAACTTGTCGAGGAAGCCAACGAGGACCTTGTCGAACAAGGAGAAAAAGCTGTCATCCAAGTGGCATCTCGCCCTGGCAGCCTCAAGCACGACCTAGAGACGTTCCTCGATGCCGGGCCACAGGCCGGCGTCGTGGACCATCTGGCACAGCTGGCTGATGCTCGCGCTCATCGCCTCCATGGGACTAGCTTTTAGTCAATTGATCTTGCGATTGGAGTGATCACTCTTGCCCTTGGTTAGGGTGCGTAGGTGCGTAGGATTTCATAGATCGGACTGGCGGGGAGCCTTTATATGAGAAGTGAAGATTGTGTTGCATTTACGTGTGTGTTGGCCATGTACTCCTCAGCCCTCTACTGCACCTGCCTTTGGTTGTATGATAGGTGAGCCAGCCACCTGTTGGGCCCACGAGTCATTCACCCAAACGCGGGTGCAGTAAGTCAATGAAGTTGTGTCCCCCTCCGTCCGAAAACACTTAGGCACGGTACATTAACTCACTCCTTGTTTATTATTTCGTTACATATCAACCAATGAGAGATGTGGGCCGTGCATGCTTTCAATGACTTGAGACTACCAAACATGACATGCAGTGGTTAGTTCATTGCAAGTAATCCTATTAATTAGCAAAAAGACATTAAGTTCTCTCGCTTTCCCCTTAGTCTTGGTCACGGTGCACAACCTAGGAGCATGGTTAATACTTAATAGTATAGCCAGCTGCTGGGTATATGATGTTGCCATGTTATAGTAGAGCCATCACTTGTAGCCACTCATACAATAAGGTTAGCTATAAGGCTGGCTATAAGAGTACTACTTTTTCTCATCTTCTCTCTCTCTCTCTCTCTCTCTTTCTCAATATTTATTGTATATCGGCCTAGGAATCCACATATAGCTAGGCCCTTGCATGAGAGCCCACTCCTCTTTTTCACTTGCTCTAAGATGACTTAGACTAGCCACAGTGGGAGTAACTTCAGCAGTAACATCGAGTCCAACTCAACAAATTTTCTTATGTAGCAATGAGTTAATGAGGAGAGAGGTAGTTTGAGTAACTTAGCTAGTTATTACTGTAACATCACATGTCCCAATGCAATATGAGTCTATAACCTAATAAATGAGGCTTTGCATGTTACCATACTTACATTACTACCCACTATGAATGGTAGTACTAGTGCAGGTTACTCTTCATTGTGGCTAGTCATACACCTAGACGGAGGGAGTAGTCTCAAGTCATTGGATGCATATGCACCCCACGTCTCATATTTGTATTGGGTGATTTATTTTTTCGTGGCAAGAAACAGGGAACGAGGTGGGTATTGAATGCACCACGACTAAAAGTTTTGGGATTACTATTTGGTTTTCGTAACGTGACTAATGCACCAGTACGGAGGGAGTACAATAGTAGTCTTTGATTCCAATTTTTTGTTGGTAGCTTAGAAAGCTGAGCGCTCGATGAGTACAATAGTAGTCTGATTGATGAGACTTCAGATTTAAGCCATCTACCGGACGGAATAAAACAATACACCATGTATTTATTTACAAAGGGGGTAGTACAATTTTTGTGACATGCATTACTAGATATTGCTAGTCAAATACTAAATCCAGATGGATGTGGTAGTACTACTAAATCCAGACGGTGGTGCTAGTACTAGTAGTAGTACTACCAATGTAGTAGCACTGTACTACCCGTTTGTCAAATTATTACGTGTTGCTTATCGCAGTGAAGTGACAAGACCCTGTGCCGGAGATGACACCTGAGTATAGGCGCCGTGTTCGGCATAACACATTAGTCAGCCTCACTGTCTGCAGTCACTATCATCATGGCTATAGAGCTAGCCTACTTACAACTAGCCATGTTCGACACAATTTCCCGTGCGTAGATGCCCATGCATTGCATAGAACACCAAGATTGGGAGTGGACGGCGCCAACAGCGGCCATCGCGCCAGATTTTTCCATGGCCTTCTAGATGTGGTGGGAGGAGATAAGGCTAATTGTGAGAGACAAGGAGTTATTTGTAAATAGGGAACAATTGCGGACATCTTTTTACAAAACTGGAGAAGTTTGGTTTGTATGCGTCAGATCTAGATCCGACGGCTATTGGTGAAACATGGCAGGCACAACATCATCACCAACTCAGGACCTCTTTGGTTCACAGGATTTTGAAAACGTAGGAATAGGACACGGCAATATTACAAGTTTCAAACTGATATTACAAATGTTAGGAGTAATGTTGCACCTACGAAGAGGGAATTCAGGAAGTTTACGTAAGAACATTCGTTACTTTAGGTGGATGCAGCATTATCGTACAAACTAAAAGCCACCGCCCTGACAAGTCACTAATGGGAAAATAAATTTTCGAATCTCTGGCCACTTGATGTTTCAAAAACAAATTCATCTTCTGTGGAGACTTTGTCATTTAGGCTTAGACGCTTGCGGTGATCAGCACGCCATTCATTTTTGTGCCAGAGAACGCCAAACCTCATTACCTTGAGCACACTTGCCTTTAGAACAAAGAACCTGGCCAATTTAATCTCCACTACTAGGAAAAGGGCTACTAATAGCGCACGAGTTTTGCCCACTAATGGCGCACTGCTGGTGCGCCACTAGTATTTCTTACTAATGGCGCACCACCGGTGCGCCATTAGTATCTGGTATACTAATGGCGCACCAAGCAGTGCGCCATTAGTATAGAACACCATGAGCCATTAGTATGCCTCCTAGGGGGCCATATTTAACCATGTGCTTTGGCATACTAATGGCGCACTGTTGGGTGATGCGCCATTAGTGTGATTATAACAGTGCGCCATTAGTGTCTTGTGTGGTGCGCCACTAGTATGAATATTAGGGATTTTTTTCATTTCTGATATTTTCACAGGTTAAAAAATATTAGAGATAACATACAACACAGATCTGCTTAGCTTACATACAGGGGGCCATATGTAACGATGTTACCTGCGTCCACCAGATCATATCCAACACACAAGTTTCATCATATATACATACATAGCCAACACATAGTTCCATCGTTACATATTACGAAAGTTTCACAATGTTCATTCAACACCGTTATCCATCAATTCACAAAAGTTTCACATTGATACAAAATAAAAACACAAATGGAAAAGAAGCACTCCATCCATGCAAGCTTCCGTGAATTAAATCAAATCTGCAAAATGATAAACAAGAAGTTAGAAGAAGAAGAAGAAGAGAAGAAGAAGAAGAAGAAGACTAGAAGAAGAATAAGAAGAAGAATAAGAAGAATAAGAAGAAGACTATAAGCTTCTTATGTAAACTTGATCATTTTGTGCTAACTTAAGTAATTATGGAGCTAACCTATAGGAAACTAAGCATATAATCTCTAAGTTAGCATATTAGAGCCAACTTAAGTAAAATGAAGCTAACCTATGTCATTTTGGATAAGATGAAGAATAAGAAGAAGACTATAAGCTTATTATGTAAACTTGATCATTTTGTGCTAACATAAGTAATTTTGGAGCTAACCTATGGGAAACTAAGCATATAAGCTCTAAGTTAGCATATTAGAGCCAACTTAGGTAAAATGAAGCTAACCTATGTCATTTTGGATAAGAAGAAGAATAAGAAGAAGACTATAAGCTTATTATGTAAACTTGATCATTTTGTGCTAACATAAGTAATTTTGGAGCTAACCTATAGGAAACTAAGCATATAAGCTCTAAGTTAGCATATTAGAGCCAACTTAGGTAAAATGAAGCTAACCTATGTCATTTTGGATAAGAAGAAGAATAAGAAGAAGACTATAAGCTTATTATGTAAACTTGATCATTTTGTGCTAACATAAGTAATTTTGGAGCTAACCTATAGGAAACTAAGCATATTAGAGATAAATAGGTAACTAATATATATCATTTTGGAGATCTGACATACCTGACATAGTTCAGTTCTCATTATTCTTCTCCTTCTCCTTCCTCAGCCTGATGCGCCAAGAGCGGCGAGGCGGTGGAGGCAGCTGTGGGATGTAGTCTTCTACCACAATTGGCGTGGTCATGTCGCCCAGCTATGAGATCGCCGGCGCCACCACCGGTGCGTGGTAATTGTCAGGCACCACCACCATCGCGAGGCCACCCTCAGCCACCACCATCTCTTGCCCATGGTCAGCCACCACCATCTCTTGCCCATGGTCAGCCACCACTATCTCTTGCACCTGGTCAGCCACCACCATCTCTTGCCCTTGGTCAGCCACCACCAGCGCTTGGTCATCCTCAGCCTGATGCCCATTGTCATCCTGCAGCTCCTCATCCCCACTCTGCTCCACTTCTCCCCCACTCCAGTCCGGATCATCCTTCTTGTTGTCTTCGCTGCTGCCAGAATCGCTGCTGCTTTCGCTAAGGCTAGAATCGCTGTTGCTTTTGCTACAGCCATAATCGCTGCTGCTTTGGCTGTAGCCAGTGTCACTGCTGCTGCTCCCATTGCATGTCCAAATGCAACAATGACCGTTAACAATCGATGTGAGACAAAGCTAAACATGGAGGAATAAGAAGAGGCAGAACGCACTGGCATCTTCATCTTCAGCGTAGCGCATGCGACACATAGTCTTGTTGAAAACCTTCATGATGAGCATTGTGGCGTCATCGTCGTACCTCAAGAGAAGAAAGTACCCGGTCCGCAGGTCGTAGGCACTGTAGAACTTCTCCCGGCCACGGCACAGGTACATGTGGCCCTCCTCGATCACCAACTCCACGTCCCACAGCCTGCGAACCCTGCTGCCGGCCTGTCGGAGCTTCACATTATCTGGCGGATCTTCACCCAGCATCTTCATAAAAGCGTCAGGTAGCCTCTGCAATTTGGGACAAGGAGTGATGTAGCAAACAACAGAGTTATCATAATGAGATGGGTGAAGGGGAGATCTCTCGTTTTATATACCCGCCTCGTGGTTGATACTGAAGAAGAAAGTATGATAGTGAAGAACTCGAAAGCATCCAACTCGTACTCCGGTGAGGCAGAGCGGCGGTGGCTGCTTCCCCCCATCTCTAATAAGCAGCAGAAGAGACCAATTAGTACCCTTACAACATTATCATACAACATTATAGCAACATAAATTTTGAGCAGAAGATAATCAACATTAGTCACAAGTACCCCATATGTCCTATTTTTAGCAAAGTCATGCTAAAATTCACGGAAAATTTCAGCATGACCTTTGCTGAAAATAGGACATATGGAGTACCCGAATTTGCCAGAACGGAAGTTAATCGACACTCCGACAAACTCAAGGGCCTCTCTGGGTACCTGCAAATTCATCACGACACAATGGTCGGAGACAAAACCCAGCAACTTTACAAGTCCTTCACAGATTTGTTTGCAAGTTCTGATATGTAATAAAGATGAGCCTCCAATGCTGATTTGTTTGCCTCAAGACAAGATGAACCTCCAATGCCACAAGTAATAAAATGTTTGCAAGTTCTGATATGTTTGCAAGATGAACCTCCAATGCAACAGTCTTAGTCATTACGACACTACAATGATCTACAACATTATGTAAAGTGACCACCTGGGGTTGGTTGGACTAGTTGAAGCAATTAGATGGGGGTTGTGTATTTTTCCTTTTTCATCAGGTTATCTTTTCTAACGATATATATATGCGCGCACACAATCAATCAGATAGAGTCACCCTTCAGTGCTAAGCAGGACAGGGCAAGCAAGCAGCATGTCAAACCAATTAGATAGTTTTTATTTATACAGAGGACACACGAATCTGACTTCAATAGCAAATCAGACCTGATATTACACTTGTTACTACTAAAACTAGTAGGAAGATGAAAAGAAAAAGGCGCGTAAAATGTGAATGCATGTACCGGTGTTGACGGGGCCGGCGGTGGCCTGCTTGTAGAGGTTGTAGAGGCAGAGCTTGCTCTCGTTGGTGGTGGTGTCCGGCAGCGTATTGGCCTTCTCCGTGTACTCCTCAAACTCCTCCTGGAATAAGAACAAGAACAGACAAGCACAGCATAAGCTAATCATCAACTGACAACTGTTACTACTGATAACTATTACTTGCGCTCATCAGCCAATTCAACAAGTAGATTCAGACAGTAACAAACCCTGAACTTTCAGTTAACATAAATCCCCTCAACATATTCATGAAATAATCAATCTCAAGACAACGACACGGAGATCTGCAACATATTCAGACAGCAAAGCTGAACTGAACTTGTGCAGGGCCATACAACCGTCCTCCTTCACCACAAAAGTAACTAAACCAGGTGGTTAGTGTAAGAAAATAACCCCCATGGTTCTGAAACATTTGACTGCTCTCTGCAAGATGAGTCAGTTTAGCAAATTCTAAACCTTCCCCTGCTGCTGAAAGATAAGTTTAACCCGCACGAGTCAGATACTTGACAACACAAGTTGCATCAGAGCAATGGTGTATGTCTGCTTTGGTGAGAGTGAGAGTTGACTGCATTTTTTCTCCTCTTCACCAAAATCTGCAAGATTTTTGTGGTTCTACCAAAATTGATTCTCCTTCCTTTCTGTTTGGCTTGTGCCCAGTCTGGTGCTCTGTAACATCACCATGTTCAATGGGCAATGGGTGAATTACTGAATTTTTAAAGACCCTAACCACACAGCCACAGGAGATTAACAAAAGACCATGTGTTCCCCCAATACTGAAGGATGCCCTATATCATCAGCGAAATCACAAATCGCTAACTCATTTTTTGAACCTAATTTGACCTAAATTCGAGAGGGATTTGACCTAAACCTAGCAAAAGAGAGAAGAGGGCATGGCCAGGAAGGAGGAGAGGAGGAAGAGAGGAGAAGAGAGGCAGAGGGAGGAGGGTTACCTAACCATGATGAGGTGGTGGCCGGAGCGGAGATGACGGAGGGCGGAGACGGCGAGCTTGGGGAAGGCGGGGATAGACGGCGGGGAGGTCACGGGCCTCCTCTCTTGGTGGATGTGGGGCCTCCTCTCCTGGTGGATGTGGGGCGGCTCCGAGGCGAGGGAGGCGGCGCTCGGGGGGAGGCGGGGCTCGGGGGGAGGCGGCGAAGGGGAGAGGGAGGCGGCTGCGGCGAGGTTAGGTCGAGTGTGGGGGATCTGGCGAGGGAGGGAGAGAGGCCAGAGGGGAATAGGTGGAGTGGGGGAGGGTTAGCAATGGTGCACCTCCCCCTAGTGCGCCATAAGTACGACGACAGCAATGGTGCACCTCCCCGCGGTGCGCCATTAGTAATTTTTTATTACAATTCGAGCACTCAGGTTATATTCCACCTAACCTTATACGAAATAGAAGACACACACTAGCTCGACTGGTCAGCATGCATCACACACACTGGGAGGTCCTGGGTTTGATTCTTAGGCTCCCCAATTTTTGTTTTTATGCATTTTTTTTTGCACATATCTTTTTATGCATGCATCCAAATATAACATGTCACATATGCTAGATGCTCAGAATTTCATGTAGAAAAATAATATGCAGTTTGTTGCGATGTTAACAACATTTAAAATGATGTTTGATATTTATTTGTGTTTAAATATGTTCAAACTTGTTTAAATCATAACTAAATATCCATAGCTCCAAATTTGACAAACTTTATATGCTTTCGGGAGTAACATATATGCGGTGGGTCGGCGGTGGCCGTGGAGCAGGGGAGGGTGAGGTGCAGATGGAGGGGGATAGCGATCGAGATTTAAAAATATTCATCAAATTTGAAAAAATATTGATGAATTCAAAAAGTGCCCATCTAATACAATTGAGAAATGAAGACTATGATTTAAATACAATCGATCTTAGCTAGCTAGCTATTTGTTCACAATCTTCTTGCCCTTCTTTTTCGCAAATGGAGTTCTTCTATGGAACGGACGTCCTTTAGGTAGGGTGGTCCTGCTTGTTCTTATGGTGTATGCTGCTACTTCATCGTCGTCATCATGTTCAATCTTCGGGTCGCCGTACTTGTCGAAGTCTTGCTCATTGGCTACTCCATCCATTCTGATGATCTTCCTTTTGCCACTCCTCACAACAACACGACTGGGCTTTGACGGGTCGGTAATGAAGGTGCGGGGTGTCGGTGGCGGCGGTGGAGCGGGCGAGGGTGCGGTGGTTCGTCGGCGGTGGTGGAGCGGCGGAGGGTGCGGGCCGGGGGTCGGCGGCGGCAGTGGAGTGGGGGGAGGGTGTGGGGGGTGCTCGGCGGCGAGGGGGATCTGGCGAGGGGGATAGCTATCGAGAGGGAGGGGGATCGAGATCGAGTGTCCTCATGAATATTCAATATTTTTCATATGGAATATGAAAAAATATCATCAAATTTGAAAAAAAAAATTCATGAATTCAAAAAGTGCCCATGAAATTTAAAAATATTCATGATATCAAAAAGTAAAAAAAAGTGCCCATGAAGTTTAAATTAGTAATGGCGCACTATGCAACGGTGCGCCATTAGTAGTTTTGCAAAAAAGTAAAAAAAATACAGTAGTGGCGCACTCTATGGCTGGTGCTCTCATTAGTAGTTCTAACTACTAATGGCGCACTCTGCCCGGATGCGCCATTAGTATGTTTGAAAAAATGAAAAAAAACATTTTGTTACTAGTGGCGCACCATGTGCCTGGTGCGCCATTAGTGTCTTCAACACTAATGGCGCATCTCCACATGGTGCGCCATTAGTATATAGTAGTGGCGCACCACTTCTCTGGTGCGCCATTAGTGTCAATTCCATCTATAGCCCTTTTCCTAGTAGTGCTCAGATGTGCTGCCTCGGTAGTCGATCAAATCAATTTCTGTAAGACGGAGATCAAGGCATTCGATGAGATTGTTATAGTGCAGCACATTTTTCACTTTCAGGTCTTTTTTATCTGCAAAAGAAGAGAACATATTAGAGCAGCTAGCTGTATAAGATTGTCGTGTCATCAAGAGGTACCAATATCATTCGCTCATATGATAGGGTTGGCCGGCTAGTGATATTTTTCACTCTCTCTCTCTCCCTCTCTCTCCCTCTCCCTCTCTCTCTCTTTCTCTTTCCTCTCATTTACCTAGGAGCACGTGAAGAGCTTGGGCATTTGCTCCCTTCCACTATGTGGCAGATGCCATATTTCTTAAAAGTATGCCACATAATACGCATCGATGTCAGATCAAAAGATTTTGGCACCGCTCTCGCGATGTGAGAGAGTTGGCACCGTTGTGCACACAGACCCACATGTATTAACAAATCAATCAAACCATCTACACCACCCTCTCACTCTCCCAAGCAAGTGTTTTTTATTGCCTCGGTCCTCTCTCTCTCTCCCACGCAAGTGTTTTTTCAATGCGTGAGTTAATTTGGCATCGGAACAAAGTAGGTGATCCAGATTGGGGCACCAGGTGAGCAATGGAGGGGCATCGATGCCAAATGCACAACAAGTGAATTTGGCACGTGTTTTGGCCTACATAGTGGAGGGCCGTTACAGCCCACTTTTGTACTACCTCATATTTAGTGTAAAATTTTGACCATAGATTTACCTAAGATGCCAAGATGGCAGATTCAAGCATATTGTGGTTCTACTTTGTAAGGTCCTCGAGAATAATCAATAAAATGGCCGCATGCATCTCCTAGATGCAGAGGCCGGGGGTCATCCTCCTTTTCTAATAGAAATTAGATTTACCTAAGAAAATGCCAATGCATGTCACCAAAAATTATACCATTTGAAATTATGTTCAAATACGAATCCAACAATATAATTTTTAGTGACATGCGTTAACATTTTGTCAGTTAAATCTATGGTCAAATTTTGATACTACAAAATAGGAAGAGTAAACCAGGACGGAGGTAGTACTTGCTCTTAGGGTAACCATAGAGTTACTAGTCTAAGTAACTTTCCACTATGACTAGCTTAGGCTACTATAGTAGTACAACAAAAAAGATGCACCTGATCACATGAGAAAAAATAATGAAAACATTTCTTTCAATGCAGTGCATAGATGCAGTTTTGAACACTACACTTGTCATCATAATTTGGGAAAATTACGAAAAAAATTGAGCTATGTTGTGTTTACCGTTTACTAATAGGAAAGAAGTTTCACCTCGATGAGTAGCTTCTCCGTGCATGGAAAGCATGTAAGGAACCTAACAACTTGATCCAGATTGGGGCCGATAGATTTTATTGCCAAGATCTTCACTGTGCCCATAGACTGGGTGAGGCTTGTGGGAATCATTTTCTAGAAGACTGTCATAAATACATCAACAAGAAATTTAAAAATTTGAATTTCAAGAAGACGGAGAAGAAGATAAGTGTTGTACCTGAATGATTACGGATCCAATAAAGAGTTCGGAGAATTTGGCAGACGAGTACACCAACGCTGTCAATTTCGGCGCATCAATGACCCTGATATTTGTTGGACCTTCTAGATCAGAGACAAGCAATCTCTCATGGAAAAGCACATTCTCAATGAACATAACGTGGAACAGCTGGAGTGATCTCTTCCCAATTGATATCTTTTTGCGGGGCCAGCAAGACACATAAATCCATCGGAGATTCGTCAAGGCTATGTGGAGGCTAATGAACCTGTGGATCTGCTCAAGACGAATGTACTCGAGCGCGGTATAGCTACGGAGCAGGTGCTACATATCCTGCTTCGAGATGCCAATGTCGAAGAGGTCGAGCTGCTTGAGTTGAGGGAGAAGATGGGCGGGCACGGCATTAATCTGGGGAAGATAGCAGGAGCTGAGCTGGTGCGGCGCAGCGTTGGCATGAGGCGGAGCGCGGACGGCGGCAGAGAGCGACATCGTCTAGCTTCAAAGCTGGGCTCCTCGAGCTCATCTAGGGCAGGGCATAAGAACCACTCGTCGAAATTCGCTTGGACCTTGGAGTTGGTTCTGAAGATGTGGATGTCAAGGCATCTGGCTGGCCCAGGGTGCAACGAAAGGATCTTGGAGACTGGGGCCATGCGTTTGCAATTCCCGTCGCAGAGGCAGCTATCGACAGTGAGGTTGAGGGGGACGCGGCGCCAGAGGAGGCACCACCGCCGGGAGAGCAGGGAGGTCCGCACGACAGATTTGGTGGGGAGGAGGCCGATGGTGACTAGCAGCATGTCCTCGGGGAGACTGCTGATGAAGTCCAGGCTCGCCGGATGCGGTTTTGGCTCGAGCCGCCTTCACTTGTTGGCTGCCTCGCCGTCCATATCAACCAGCGGGGACGCCGGTGTACACGTGTGCTGGTGTGCGTAGTGTGCTGGCCTGCTGGGTGTGCATGAGTGCGTCCTTCTGTGCATGTCGCCACGCAGTGGTAAATTGTGCGCGAGCGCGTCCTTCACGCAGAATAAGTGTGTCCTCAATGCGCCCTCAATTTACTAGCGGGCGGGGTGCTACCCCAAGTGGTTTCAACTTTGCTTACTTCACCGCGTGTCAGATGGGCCTCTAGTTTACTTATTTTCACCCACTGCCACATGGGCCAGCACACGAAGATAGAGAACACGAGCTGACAAGGCAGCATGTGGACTAGTTGACCGGTCAACTAAACAATATACGAAGCTATACACTGGCACAATGAGCGTATAATCCGTCGGTATAGAGAGTTCGAGTGAGAGGGGAGGCCCATGAGAGATAGCAGATAGAGAGAGAGAAAGAGCAACTCCCTCCGTTTGATAATGTAGTGCCAACATTTTTTAAAGTCAAACTTTTGAAACTTTGACCAAGTTTATAAAGAAATTTCTTATATCTACAATACCAAAGATAAATGATAGTATGAAGTAAGTACATGTTGTGATGAATCTATTGATCGTTCCAGATGTAAATATTTTTCTCCACATATACTTGGTCAAACTTTTATGAGGTTTGACTTTTCAAAACATCCATATGCTTATGGATGTGAGAGAGTGAAACAGAAAGAGTGAGTGAAAAAAGTGTGTGTGCGTGTGTGAAAGACACATGGACAACACATGATAAAAGTAGAGAAAAGGCGTGTGTGTCTTATGCAAACATATCACACATGCATCTTCGACAACGGAAGAAAGGTGAGGAGATAGTGTGTGCTTGTGTGCAACCGAGAGAGAAAGACCCCTATCACGTGGCCAAGAGAGGTCTGACAAACAAGGGAGAGAGGTCGAGAGAGACGTACAGAGAAAATGCAGACATGGGGAGGAGAGAGTGTATGTTTGTCATAGAGAGATCCCTTGGAGATCGTGATGGGACTACATGGGTGGGAGATCGAGTGACAAGGTGTGTGCATGATAGAAGATACCCCGGGAGATATCCAGATAGATGTATGGATGGAAGAAGACAATACATGTGTTCCAGATGGCTAGTGAGAGATAATCATACTTAGGGGGGGAGTGCGTGCGCCTATGCTGGAGTGAGGGATTATGGTACTTAAGGGGTGCGTGTCACTCAGCCTTATGGTACTTAGGAGAGTGTTAGATGGGTCTATATGTAGCGCGAGCGAGACATGTGTATGTGTGAACTAGGGATATATATAAAGTTTGAGAGAGATAGAGGAGCCCCGATAAGGCTGGGTGGTGTGTTAGATAGCTGAGAGGGGGAAAGAGATATTCCATCCGCTCGATAATGCAGTGCATGCACATTTTTTAGAAGTCGAACTTTGGAAACTTTGATTAGGTTTACGCAAATGTTATTTATATCTACAATACCAAAGATACATCATACGAAACTACATCTCATGATGAATCTAATGGTATATGTTTGCCGTTATAGATGTAAATATTTTTCTCCACATACATGGTCCAACTTTGTGATGTTTGACTTCAATAAATCTATATGCTATGGACCGAAGAGAGTGCCTAAGTCGAGAGAGATCAAGTGCGTGCGAAGGACAATGAGTGGGTGTGCAAAAAGAGTATGTGTGTGAAAGAGAAAGGGACAACAAACGATAAATTAGAGAGTGTGTTTTTTCGTTTCTTGTGCAAACATATCACGCATGCATCTCCGAGATAGAAAAGTGAGGTGAGGAGATTCACGAAGATAGCTAGTGCATGATTGTTTGCAACGGAGAGAGACACCCCTATAGCACATGTCCAATAGAGGTCTGGCCAACAAGGAACAAAGGTCGAGAGGGACACATGGAGAACATGGACGCACGGGGAGGGAGAGAGGGTGTGTTTGTGATAGAGAGATCCCCTCGATATCGTGAGGGGACTATATGGGTGGGAGATCGAGGGAGGTGCATGCACGATAGAAAGATGCCCCGAGAGAAATTGAGACAGACCATGCACATGTTTGTGATGGAGACTAAGATCAGCTAGTCATACACATATAGGGGGGACTGCGTGTGCCTACATTTGAGTGAGAGACCATCATACTTGGCTAGGCATGAGATTGTTTGTGTGTGCGTGTGAGATGGAGAGATAAATAGGGAGAGAGATAGAGTTTTAGATGGGTCTATCGAGTGCGATTGAGATATGCATGTGTATGTGTGACCCAGGTAGATGGAGAGTTTGAGAGAGAGAGAGGGAAGAGCTCCGAGACGACAGAGTGGTGCGTGAGAGAGTTACGGGGAACGAGCCAAGGAATTTGTGTGCATACGATGAGTGCACACAAGATATTTAGCTTGGACTAGAGAATCATACGTAGCGTGCGAGAGAGACCTATAGATGGGGTATATATGCATGCGAACTAGAAAGACCCCCCCACACACACAAACAGAGAGAGAGAGAGACGGAGAGAGAGGGACAGGGACCAAAAAGGTTTGTGTGTTGGATGTGTGCGACAGAATTGAAGATTGTCGGATAGAGAGAGAGAGAGAGAGAGAGAGAGCAGGAGTACGGAAGAGGGGGATGTCGCGTTTTATGCATCAAAGACTGATATAAACCATGTTTATAAATATACTTGCATTCAAATATTTAAATTGGAAAACATGTTGTCTGCAATCCACACATGAACGGAGATATATGTATATCAAACAAGTTCATTAATTTGACTTTCAACATGTTCATGGAGTACTATAATATTGTACAACATGCTACTCGATTGAGGTGCTCAATTTTGGATTTAGTTCACTATTTTGACCTGGTGAATGAGCTATTTCATTGAATCGAGATATTTCATTTTGGGTTTGATTCCCATTTTTGAGTGGGTCAACTATTTGTCATATAATAAATCGCTAGCAACGAGCATGTAAAAACACATTACTCCCGAGCATCATCTCTCCATCTAAAAAAGAAGTGGCAAGCTAATATTTCAAAATTTGATTCGAATCGACTTGGTAAGGTAAACGTGGATGCTCGTTCTCCCAAAATTTGAATGAACTGTTAAACACCATCTGCTCGGTGGAATTCGCCCGAGCAAATAAATGGGGCAGGCGAAATTACCGGCCTATGTGGTACACGCATCAATTGGCCCGTTGTACATCAAGGGTAGGTTCGTAACTTCATCCAAGCGCGCCTTCTCCTCGGCCGAAATGACATGTGCCGAATAACTCATAAACCATGGTCGGCAAAACACCGTCTCCTCGCCCGAAATAGCTCGCGCCCACTATTTCACAACATGCTCTCCTCGCCCGAAATCACTCGCGCCCACTATATTTGAAAACACGCCCTCCTCGCCCGAAATCGCTCGCGCCCACTATATTTCAAAACACGCCCTCCTTGCCCAAAATCACTCACGCCCACTATTTGGGAGAAGCAAAGTTACTCTACTATCCCCGACCCTCAGTACACAGACCCAAGCCAAGAAGCCTAAAGGTAGGGGTAGAACTGTAACCCCCCCCCCCCCACATTTCAGACAAATGCATTCGTAAGACATAGTCCCCCTCCCAATCCCCATTCATACCTCGTGGGCGCCAAATCACATTCTCCCCGGAAGCTCCCTTCTCCCGATCCGCGAAACCGCAGCGCCTCCACGGCGCCACCCATTTCACCAAATTCATAGACGCCCTCCTCTCTAATCCCGGAGACACTGCCCATTTGCCGTCGTGCACTGACCCGTGTGCCTCTTACTCCGTTCTGCCAGAGCTACCTTGATGACGGTCGCGTGAACCGTAACAGAGCCAATTCACCCCTGCCGTTGTTCATGGCGCTGGAGCGGCTCCAACTTTGGACCCATCCAGAGCCCCGACGCTGCTTCCCCGTAGCCGTTGACCATCGCGACATCTCTGCTTACCTGTCGCCGGTAGCCACCGCAACCATGCCGGCCTCACCGACTAGGCAACTAGAGCTGCCTACTTCATCGGGCCGCGAGATAGGTCGCATCCTCATCTCAAATCACTTTATTAAGGCGTCAGTTGTCTGAATTTTTATTTTGGGCCAATTGATTCCCAATGGGAAGCAGCACCCCTCGAGCCGGCGGAGCTCCTAGGCTGTCGGTTGGTTGGTGTCTATCGTAAGGGTGCGAGGGCACAAGTTTGCCGCGGAAGCAGCACTTAGATGGCTATCTTAGAGTTGCGTGGGTTGAAGGTTCTGCCGCCGCCGGATCTAGATGATGACGAGTCTTTGTGGATTGGCCCGGGGGCGGCGCAACCACGGCAATGCGGTGGGGTGGGGAGCGGAGTTTTGGTTGGGGCCACGGACGGCAGAGGCAGGCTGCTCTACCAGTGGTCACTGGTTCTTCGGGGAATATTCTAAACAGTGTCAGCCGGGAGGCACAAGACGGCCATCAAGCCATCCGGCATAGATCGGACAGTACCAAAATAAAATAAAATCGTGTGACCCCAATTTAGTCTTCAGTCAATAGACGCGTGACCACTCTCGTACCTTGCTGTTGACCTCTCAGGGTATTTCTTCAGATCAGAGAGATGTGTCGTTCTTAACATTATGCGTTTTTCGCAACTTCAGCCACACCGTCTTTCGACTCACCGCAGCTTCTCCAACAAGGGAAGCATACACCAGAAGGGAGCTATAGTCCCCACTCAATAGTTCCCTACATCGAATGCGCGTGCTCGACATGGACAGCCACACCAACTGAAGGGACATCGACAAGTCAGCACATGATGCTCACTCGTATGGATGGCGGCCAGATAGGTTGTACCCTCACCTTGTGTGCAACATTTATGGCTTTGTTGTTCCTCTAAGCATGGAAAATAGATTATCACATTTCACTGTATATTCATGATGTTCTCTTACGGGTCTTGTTCAGGAGTTAACGTTGTTCCATAGTTTAGATAAGAGACTTGTTCTTTAGGTAACACTGTTTCATAGTAATCATCCATCAGCCAATGCTATCCCATAGGCAGGTGATTATAGTATTATACCACTTCTAGTATAACCTATGTTGTTCCTTAATACTTTTGTGGGCCATCTAGTTAATCTCGAGTACAAACGATACATATTCTGTATCTTTCATCTGAGTTCACCCTTTAGTTTTTGAGACCTGTTGTTGGTAGTTAACCCTAGCCCTACTATTTATGTCATCTCCTACAGGCACTCATTACATAAATCTAACTACTAGTTGTCTTCCATGCATGTAAGATATAATTGCATATACTGATTTATCCACAAGAACCTCACGGAGCAATGTAACGGCCAACAAACTTCACGTCAATGATACCCAATATGATGGAACACGTAAAGTTAGTTCTTCACAAGACTTGCAGAAAGATGATGAATCCTATTCACCCCATAAGGTCCTTGCTCTAACTTGGTCCTTGATATGGGTACACCATGCATATAATTTCCTGGAGTGCATCTACTCTGTTGCAATGCATTGTGCTTAGCCTGCTGATCATGCATGTAAATACGGCATGCCTTCCTGTTTTTCAGTACCTATTCCATTCATGATAACATGTTTTGAAATTCAAGTACTGTCATTCAACTCTATAGCAATGCCATCTACTTAGTTTGGACATCATGCTTCTCAATATCTTATGCATTGTTATTCATCAGTATGTACTTCATTTGTCTACCATACCATGTTTTTTTACACTGAAGTGTTGTTCTAGTGGTCTCTTGCAATACCATCTTAGTTTCCCAATCATACACGCATGTATCATCCCAAATTTTCAATTTGGAATGTTATACATTAGATCATCATTGCATATCATATTTTATTGCATTTTGGCTTGATCCTAGAAATTCTACACAACTCAAGGACCCACGGAGAGAGTTGTGGATTTCGTAATTTTCATATTTGAGTTTTCTCAAATTTTGAAAACAGGAGCATTTGATTTTAATTATTTTCTTTCGAATATTTATTTTATGAAAATAAAAGAAAGGGGATAAAATTACTTCCTCAACATAAAGAAATATTAGAGATTTAATATTAAAATCAAATAAGAATTTTATTCAGAGTTTTATCGCTATTTTGTTTGAATTAGGAAAAATATGCGTTTTTCAAAATTGCATTATAGGCCCAAATAAATGTTCACCTTGTCCTCTATATTTCTAGAGGACGGGGAAAATTTATTTCGGGATTTTTGGAGGTCGTTTAGTATTTCTTTTCCTTATTTTTTGCACGGAATTATTTTTAAAAAAAGTCAACCGACTTAGTCGGGCCGTACCCGACTAGGACTTCCGCCGCCCCAGGCTTTATAAGCCGCCCCGCCGGTCCCGCAGCCCACCCCAGCCCACCCGCCGCGCCGCGACCCCATGCCGCCGCCGCCCTCGCCGCCGACCCCACCGCCGGAGTTGACAGCCACCGCCGTCACACGAACTGAGGTAGCCGCCGGTTTTCGTCCAAAAAACCGTTCGGTTTTTTAGAAACCCTTGTTATTTTTTAGATCGTTTTTTTCGGTTTAGTTATTTAACAAACGCTCGTTCATACATTCGTTTTAACGAACGGTTTTCACTCGTTAACCGCAGACAGCGAACGTTCGTTCGTTACCTTGTTCGTCAGATTTTCTTTTTCCATGGTTTTCCACGACTATTTTTGATCGCGATTTCTGACCCGATTTTCGTTTTAATTTACCTTTTCGCTCGTTTATCGGAAACAGGCGATTCAAGCGCCTAGATCTTCGTCTCGAAGCCCTCTTTCTATTTAACCAACTTGAACAAGATTTTGGCTACTGTAAAATTTCACTTAAGTCCAGATTAGTAAACAGATCTTGTTTCTTTTGAAGTTTGAGTTTCGTTGCTTTGTGATTTGATTCTTTTTGCTAACCGGAGCTCTTAAGTTGAACTTTCTGGTTAGATTTATTATTTGAGTTTTACCCGTGCTTCTAGTTGAGTGCTTATTGTATGCTTGTTTGTTTGCGATAGAGTACCCGTAGTGCGAAGCGTGCTACTACGAGTCTCTAGGTTTCACGGATCATCAGCAAGGCTAGTAATACTTTGATCATACCTTTTTACTACCCAGTTTTATTGCATTAGATCAATCCTCATACAATTGCATGGTTAGGATTTGATTACCTTGTGGGTTTTGGGAGTTACCTGCTTATTATCAAACCTATGGGAGTTACTTCTACGTTGCTTGTATTGCGATGCTATGCTAGTAGACGTGGATTGGGTTTGAGAGTATTCATGACAGATGTGAGTTTGTTAATTAATGGTTCAACTTAAGGTGGCAACTTTAATACACATCTGGGTGGATTGCTTATGGGCACCTGAAGAATCCAGTGTTGTCCTAGGATATCCCGGAGGACCCATATGATCATCCTACGGCCCGCCACCCAGGCTCAAAGGGATCATAAGATTATTCATGCTAGAAACTTCCGTGTGCAGCCACAAGCCATTATGGGCTCTGGCATAGTTGAGTAAGTTGCGTGAAGCTCTCGAAGAGGTAGACTAGCAGATGTAGTGGGTTGTAGGTGGTACTGTCTATCCAGAGTAGAGAGTAAATGCTTCAAAAAGACTGTGTTTCTCAAACCATGGATGTATTCGAGTCTTGTGGGGAAAAGTGCGCAAAGCTCTACAGAGTGTATAAACTAATCATGGTTAGCCGCGTCCCCCCTTATGGACATTTTGAGTATCTAGTTCTTGGATTATTATGTTGATCTCATCACCCTTATTATAATTTTATTGGGTTTAATGATGAAGCTTAATTGGGATTGAGTTGGAGGAACCTTCTCAATGTTTGACAACCACCATGATAGTTAAATAAAATTTATTCCTTTGTTGTAGGGGAAAATTGGCTTCATGCAAAACTGTAACCGTAGAGCTTACCACCACCCAAATATGCATGTAGTGATAGAAACTATTCTATTCATTACTCTCTTGTGTTACATTGCCAGCATATTCCATGTGCTGACCTGTTTCGGGCTGCAACATTCATGTTGCTGACTTTTCAGACGACGAGTAAGGAACCATAGGTCGTTGTCTTTCACTCAGTGATGCCGTTGGAGTTGATGGACTCATTTTATCTTCCAAGCCTTCCACTGTTATCGTTTTAGATGGCCTTAAGCCATCTTTATTGTAATAATTTCTCTTTTGAGACATTCGATGTAATAAGTGTGTGATTGCTACTCTGTTATAAATCCTCAAGTACTGTGCATGTCAGCATTACCGATCCAGGGATGACACTGATGCACGGAGATTAGACTGTTTAAGGTCTGGTCATTACAAGATGGTATCAGAGCACATGCTGACTGTAGGACACGACCACTAAGCTAAAACCCTAGAGCACTACTCTCTTCCCATTTCTGACTCCTCTCCTTTTTTCTACTCTTTAGGATGGCGGATGCAAGGAACAAGTTCACTCAACCGGATGAAGATACACCTTTTGGACGACACTTGAAGGAAGTTACTAGATACCTGAACATCGGAATAGCAAGCTTCACCGAGACCTACAACGCCACTTTACCAGAAGAGGAGCGTTGGATGATTCAAGTTCAAGTTCCAGGAAGGACGTTCATGCCAGTCACTGAGCCCATAGAGTTTTCCTTTGAGGCACCAACCTGGAGTCTAGGAAAGAGCATGGCAGCCCACATCACCATGGGACGCATTGGAGAAGTTTACCACAAGGATCTCAAGGATACTATCTACCAGATTTGTGGGCGCCAAGATGAGCAATGGGAGATGATCAGCACCAGGAAGGATAGATCTATTGCAGCTTTCATCCATGAGTTAAACCAGCACATTCGTCACCAAGAGAACCAGATGTGCGCAGGCATGATAGATCTGAAGAAGGCAATGACCAGGATCACAGAGTTGGAGGAAGAACTCAAGTCTACACACGATGGATACGAGGAGGAAATGACGATACTAGTGGAGCAGAATGACGATCTGACAAGGAAGTAAGGAGTATTCATGGGAGACCCCGCGCCAGGAGGAGAAGACGACGATTCCACTTGCCCGGAGAACTACATCATCCTCGACGACATGGACTCGGACCCCGACGATAGCGATGATGACTTTTTTGATGAAGCTGGAGCAGAAATTATGGAGTTTTCCACCGATCAATTTTCTAGTCGACCACCATATCAGTAGTAGTATTTCCCCCATGTATATAGCTTAGTCCGAGCACTCTTGCAATGATAGTTAGACCGATTGTATGCCTTGTTTGCATTGATTTAAGTGATATGTTTGTGTTTCTCTCATGTCCATATGGGTAGTGTTTTCCCCCTATACCTCATTCTATTCTGTTTTCTCATCTCTTCTAAACCCATCAGATGCCTCCGAGATGCGACAATGGATTTGCTTTCCCACCGGAGCTCACTCAGTTGATCCAGCAGCAGAATGCATTGATGCAGATGCTAGTCCAGAATCAGAATCAGGGGAACAACAACAACCCACCACCACCACCTGTTGATCACTTAGCTCATTTTCTGAGGCTAAATCCGCCGGTGTTCTCCATTAGCACCGAGCCGATAGTTGCAGATGATTGGCTCCGCAAGATTGGAAGGGAGTTGACCACTGCAGGATGCACAGATGTGGAGAGAGAGTGTTTTGCCGCACATCAGCTTGATGGACCCGCATCATAATGGTGGGAGAATTTCACAGCCACTTACCCCATCTTCGCTGTTACATGGGACCAGTTTCAGCAAGCTTTTCGCACTGCCCATGTATCAGCAGGAGCTATGGCCATGAAGAAGTGCAAGTTTCACAACTTATGCCAAGGAGGACGCACGGTTGGCCAGTATGTGGATGACTTTAGTAAGCTACCACGTTATGCCCCAGATGACGTTGCTACGGATGCAGCTAAACATGAGAAGTTTCTGGAAGGACTGAATGATGAGCTGAGCATGCAGTTGATGGTGGCAACTTTTAATAACTACCAGGAGTTGGTAGATAGAGCTCTCATGATTGAAGGGAAACAACAGCAGATTGACAACCGCAAGAGGAAGTATGGACAAGGGAAGTATAATTCTGGAGCTCAGCAGAGGTCCCGTTTTACCCCGAACTCGGGAGGGCCCCTTCAACATAACCAAAAGGTCACAACCACAACGGAGGGATTTCGCACAACCATAGTGGCCCCAGGAATGGGAATGGTAATGGAGGAAGCAACGGTCAGAACCGTTCCAACCCATCAACACCTACTAAGAAGGATCTAAGTCACATTACTTGTTTCAAGTGCGGGAAGAATGGACATTATGCCACGGAGTGTTCTGAAGCAAAGAATTACAATGGCAATGGAAGCTCTGGGAAGAAGCCCAACCCTTTCAACAGGGGACAAGTGAACCACATGAACGTGGAGGAAGTTGAAGCGCAAACGGATGCAGTAATAGGTAAGTTTATGGTTAAGTCATTTACTGAAGTCGTTCTTTTTGATACTGGTGCATCGCGTTCATACATATCAAGGGGATTTGTGGATAAGTTTAAACTGCCAACCCAAGCCCTTAGGACACCCATGTTAGTAACCTCGCCAGGAGGAGAGTATATGGCTAGCCTATGGTGTGATCGATTACCTTTAAGGATTGGTAGCTATGTGTTCCCCTCAGACCTAATAGTATTGGAGTCACAAGGACTAGATGTGATATTAGGCATGGATTGGTTATCGAAGTATGGAGGGAACATTGACTGCGCTAATAAGTCGATTCTGCTTACCACCCCAGAAGGAAGAAGGATCAAGTATGTATCCCGGCATGTGCCGAATAGGACTCAAGTGAATTCCTTATCAGGAGTTGTACAGGAGGAAGTACCAGTGGTGAAGGATTTCCTGGATGTATTTCTAGAAGAGTTGCCAGTCATGCCATGGATAGAGACATTGAGTTTTTGATTGAGCTTTTGCCAGGCATAGGGCCAATATCTAAGAGGCCGTACAGGATGCCCGCTAAGGATTTAGAGGAAATTAAGAAGCAGATAAAGGAGTTACTGGATAAAGGCTATATTCGCCCAAGCTCATCACCTTGGGGATCACCAGTGCTTCTACTGGAGACGAAGGATGGATCGTTGAGGATGGTTGTTGATTATCGTGGATTGAATGAGGTGACAATCAAGAACAGGTACCCACTGCCAATGATTCGAGCGCGGGATATACCTAAGACAGCTTTTACCACAAGGTACAGGCTATATGAGTATACTGCTATGTCATTTGGTCTGACTAACGCACCTGCCTATTTTATGAACATGATGAACAAGGTGTTTATGTAGTTTTTGGATAAGTTCGTCGTGGTGTTCGTTGATGATATTTTGGTCTACTCGAAGAATGAAGAGGAGCATAAGGAGCATTTGCGTTTGGTACTTGGGAAGCTCAGAGAACATCAGCTATATGCCAAGTTCAGCAAGTGTGAGTTTTGATTGAAGGAAGTTGGATTTCTCGGACATGTTATATCCGGAGAAGGAATAGCCGTAGACCCTACCAAGGTTGTCACTGTGACAAATTGGGAAGCACCCATGTCAGTTGGAGAGATCCGGAGTTTTCTTGGACTCGCGAGATACTATAGGAGGTTCATTGAAAATTTCTCGAAGATTGCAAAGCCCATGACGGAGTTGCTGAAGAAGGACACCAAGTTCAAATGGACTAAGGAATGTGAGGCGAGTTTTCAAGAGTTGAAGAAACGCTTGGTTACAGCTCCAGTGTTGATTCTCCCAGATCAACGCAAGGATTACCAGGTGTATTGCGACGCTTCTCGTCAAGGACTTGGAGCAGTGCTTATGCAGGAGGGAAGAGTTGTCTCATATGCCTCACGACAGCTTAAACCCCATGAGTTGAATTATGCTACCCATGATTGGGAGTTAGCAGCCGTAGTGCATGCGTTGAAGACATGGAGACATTTTCTCATCGGAACCCATTGTGAGGTGTACACGGATCGCAAGAGTTTGAAGTATATATTCACGCAGAAGGATTTGAATCTCAGGCAGAGGAGATGGTTGGAGCTCATTAAGGATTATGATATGAAGTTGCATTATCATCCCGGAAAAGGCTAACGTAGTAGCCGGTGCGCTGAGTCACAAGAGTCATGTCAACACACTCATGACCGGAGGATTACCCAAGGAGTTAGCAGAGGATCTTCGTGAGCTATGTTTGGAAATAGTTCTGAGATGTTATGTAGTAGCATTGGAGATTTAGTCTACTTTGATGTATAAGATCCGAGAAGCTCAGAAGACGGAAAAGGAGATTGTCGAGATAAATGAAAGAATAAGCAAAGGAAAGGCTAAAGGATTTCGTGAGGATGAGCACGATACCTTATGGTTTGAGGACCGCGTTTATGTGCCTAATGATCCGGAGATCAGGAAGTTGATTCTGTAAGAGGCCATGATTTGCCTTATTCGATTCACCCAGGAAATACCAAGATGTACCTAGATTTGAAGGATAGTTTCTGGTGGATCAGAATGAAGAAGGATATTGCGGAGTATGTAGCAGTTTGTCATGTATGTGAGAGAGTGAAGGCAGAACATCAGAAGCCAGCTGGATTTTTACAGCCATTGCGGATACCTGAATGGAAGTGAGATAAACTAGGCATGGACTTTATCACGGGATTGCCTTGGACTCGTTCAGGCTATGACTCGATATGGGTTGGAGTTGATCGTTTGACGAAGGTAGCACATTTCATCCCAGTTAAGACCACTTACACCAGTGCTAAGTTGGCAAAGATATATATGACTAGGATCGTATGTCTGCATGGAGTTCCGAGGACCATTGTATCAGATAGAGGAACCCAGTTTACCTCAAAGCTTTGGAATCAGTTGCATGAGACTTTGGGAACCAGGCTAGAGATCAGTACAGCTTTTCACCCACACACAGATGGACAGACTGAGAGAGTCAATCAGATTCTGGAGGACATGTTGAGAGCTTGTGCGCTAGACTATGGATCTAGTTGGGACAACAATTTGCCATATGCAGAGTTCTCTTACAACAACAGCTATCAAGCCAGTTTGAAGATGGCCCCTTTCAAAGCATTGTACGGAAGGAGATGCGGGACACCGTTGTTATGGGATGAAGTTGGAGACCATCAGTTGTTTGGACCAGATTTGATTAAAGAGTCTGAAGAGAAGGTTAAACTGATTCACGATAGACTCAAGGTAGCCTAGTCCAGGCAGAAGAGCTATGCGGATTCTAAACGCAAGGAGACAGTTTACGAAGTCGGAGACAGAGTGTATCTTCATGTTGGAATTGCCCGAAGGATTGTCAGGAGTTCACGATGTGTTCCACGTTTCTCAGTTGAAGAAGTGTCATGCGGAGATGGCTGAAATTCCTCTGAGAGATACAGTGCCACCGGAAGTGATTCAGTTGGATAGCGATTTGACCTACGAGGAGAAACCAGTGAAGATTCTTGAGTTTGCCAGCCGAGTCACACGCAGCAAGGTTATCAAGTTCTGCAAAGTTCAGTGGAGCCACCATACCGAGGATGAAGCCACTTGGGAACGAGAGGAGGACCTACGGAAAGATCACGCTCACCTATTCTCTAGCCAACCCGAATCTCGAGGGCGAGATTCATCTTAAGGGGGGTAGGTTTGTAACATCCCAAATTTTCCATTTGGAATGTTATACATTAGATCATCATTGCATATCATATTTTATTGCATTTTGGCTTGATCATAGAAATTCTACGCAACTCAAGGACCCACGGAGAGAGTTGGGGATTTCGTAATTTTCATATTTGAGTTTTCTCAGATTTTGAAAAGAGGATCGTTTGACTTTAATGATTTTCTCTTTGAATATTTCTTTTATGAAAACAAAATAGAGGGGATAAAATGACTTCCTCAAAATAAAGAAATATTGGATTTAATATTAAAATCAAATAATAATTTTATTTGGAGTTTTATCGCTATTTTGTTTGAATTAGGAAAAATATGCGTTTTTCAAAATTGCATTATAGGCCCAAATAAATGTTCACCTTGTCCCCTATATTTGTAGAGGATGGGGAAAATTTATTTCAGGATTTTTGGAGTCCGTTTAGTATTTCTTTTGTTGTTTTTCTGCGCAGAATTATTTTTTTTAAGTCAACCGACTTAGTCAGGCCGTACCCGACTGGGACTTCCGCCGCCCCACGATTTATAAGCCGCCCCGCCGATCCCGCAGCCCACCCCAGCCCACACATCGCCGCCACCGAACCCTAACCCTAACCCGCGAACGGCGCAGCCGCCGCTGCCGCCGCCAGACGTCGTCGTCGCCGGACGCCGCTGCCGCCGCCGGAGTTGACCACCGCCGCCGCCACGCGAACCAAGGTAGCTGCCGATTTTCGTCAGAAAACCGTTTGGTTTTTTAGAAACCCCTGTTATTTTTTAGATCGTTTTTTTGGTTTAGTTATTTAGCGAACGCCCGTTCATACGTTCGCTTTAACGAATGGTTTGCACTCGTTAACCGCAGACTGCGAACGTTCGTTATCCTGTTCGTTGGTTTTTCTTTTTCAAGGGTTTTCCCCGACTATTTTTTATCGTGATTTCTGAGCCGATTTTCGTTTTAGTTTATCTTTTTGCTCGTTTATCGGAATCAGGCGATTCAAGCGCCTAGATCTTCGTCTCAAAGCCCTCTTTCTGTTTAACCAACTTGAACAAGATTTTGGCAACTGTAAAATTTGACTTAAGTCTAGATTAGTAAACGGATCTTGTTTCTTTCACAGATTGAGTTTCATTGCTTCGTTTGATTTGATTCTTTTTGCAAACCGGGGCTCTTAAGTTGAAATTTCTGGTTAGATTTCTTATTTGAGTTTTACCCGTGCTTCTAGTTGAGTGCTTATTGTATTCTTTTTTGTTTGCGATAGAGTACCCGGAGTGCGAAGCTGTAACATCCCAAATTTGCAATTTGGAATGTTATACACTAGATCATCATGAATAGCATATTTTCTTGCATTTTGGTCGATCCTGGAAATTTCACGCAACTCAAGGACCCACGGAGAGAGTTGGAGATTTCGTTATTTTCATATTTGAGTTCTCTCAAATTTTAGAAAAGAGGATCATTTGATTTATTTATTTCATCTTCAATTATTTTTCCAATATCAAAAAAATGAGAGAGGGAATAATATGACTTTCCCAAAGTTAGGAAAAATGAAGATTTAATGAATAAATCAAATTTTGATTCTGCCGGAGTTTTGTTTTTTTTATTTGGATAGGGAAAAATGCGCGTTTTCAAAAATTGCATTCTAGGCCCGGAGTAAAGTTCATTTTGTTCGGCTCATTTTTAGGAGTCGGGGAAAATTTACTTTAGGAATTTTGGAGTTCGTTTAGCTTTTCTTTCTTTTGTTTTTCTGCGCGCGTAACCATTTCAAAAAAAAATCCCGCGGGCCCAGCCGCCTGGGCCAAGGCCGGCCCAGCAGCGCGCGCCAGCCGCCAGCCACCGCCGCCAGGCCGAGTCCCAGCGGGACTCCAAGCCGCCGCCGCCACCCCTTGCCCCTTCCCCAAGCAAGACACCCCCCATCCTATATAAATACCAACACCCCCCCGCCTCTCCTCCCCAAGCCGCCGCCGCCTCTAGCCGCACCGCCACCCGCGCCCAAGCCGCAGCCCCGTCGCTGCCTAGCCGCCGCCGCCCTTGCCCCACCTCCGTCGGAGTTCCGCCTCGCCGGAGGTAGCCCCGCGCCGCGCCTCTTTTTCTTTCCCCGGTTCGGTTTTTCTTAAAAGAACCGTTCCGTTTCTTTTCCGTTTTCTTTCCGGTTTTTCTTTTCGGTTTCTTTTCTGAAAACCCTGGATCAGTTTTCATTCTTCTTTCGGACCGTTCGTCTCAACGAACGTGATCACCGATTTTTCCCGGTTAACGACGCCCGTTCGTTTAACCGTTCGTTTCTTTCTTTTCGTCGGATTTATTCCGCGATCGTGATCTCAGATCCGATCTTCGTTCTAGTCTTTCTTCCCGCTCGTTTATCGGAATCAGGTGATTCAAGCGCCTGGAGTTTCGTTTCGAAACCGCCGTTCCATCTAATCAACTTGAACAAGCCTTTGCTACAGTAAAATTTGACCTAGTTTCAACTTGCTAGAACCGAGTTGTTTTCTTCCGCCGTTTGTTTTTCCGTCGTCTGTTCGGTTTTTTTCTTTCTTTGCAACCGGAGTTCTTAAGTTGAACTTTCTGGTTCGTTCTCTTGTTCGAGTTTTACCTGTGCATTAGTTGAGTACTTATTGTGTGCTTGTTGTTTGTCTGTGTTAGATCACCCGGATTGCGCCGCTTGTTACTTCGAATCCCTAGGTCTCGCGGATCATCAGCAAGGCAAGTAACACTTTGATCATACCTTTTCTACAACCCAGTTTTATTGCATTAGATTAATCCTCTCACATTGCATGATGAGGATCTAATTAAATTGTGGGATGGGAAGTAGATGAGGTAGTACCTATTACCTGTATTATTATGAAACCTTTGAGAGTTACTTCTACGTTTGCTTATTATGCCATGCTATGCTAGTAGATGTGGATTGGGTGAGTGATATCCATGACAGATGTGAGTTGATAATTTTAATGGTTTATCTAAGGTGGCAACTTAAACACACATCTGGGTGGATTGAGGCACCTGATGTCTATCAGGACTTGCCTGTTTTATTTTGGACCGCCACCCAGGCTCAAAGGGATCATAAGATCATTCATGCTAGTAACTTCCGTGTGCAGCCACAAGCCATTATGGGCTCTGGCATAGTTGACTAAGTCGTGCGAACTCTTACAGTGGTAGACTAGCAGATGTAGGGGTTATAGGTGGTACGGTCTACCCGGACGTAAGGTGCTAGCGCTTCTGAAAGACTGTGTCTCGGTCATCCGTTTCTCAAACACCATGTAGTGCGAGAATCCAAACGGAGGCGATCGAGTCTTGTGGGGAAAAGTGTGCAAACCTCTGCAGAGTGTACAAACTAATCATGATTAGCCGTGTCCCCGGTTATGGACAACTTGAGTATCTAGTACTTGAATATCATGTGAATCTCATCACGTTACTTATAACTAATGTTGTTGGGTTTTAATTGTTCACTTAATTGGGATCGGAATGCTGTCAACCATTCTCGATGTTTAACAACTACCATGATAGTTAAATAAATTTATTCCTTTGCAGTAGGGAAAAACTGGCTTTACGCAAAACTGTAACCATAGAGCTTTCCACCAGCCATATATGCATGTAGTATAGCTGTTTCATTCCATTACTCTCTATGTGTTACATTGCCAGCATATTCCATGTGCTGACCCGTTTTCGGGCTGCAACTTCTCATGTTGCAGACTTTTCAGACGACGAGTAAGGTGCTTTTAGGTCGTGGTTCTATACTCAGTGATGCCGTTGGAGTTGATGGACCCATTTATCTTCCGAGTGTTCCGCTGTTATCGTTATTAGATGGCCTTAAGCCATATTTATTGTAATAAGTTCTCTTTGAGACAATGATGTAATAAGTGTGTGATTGCCACTCTACTATAAATCCTTCAATGTACTGTGTGGTGTCAACATTACTGATCCAGGGATGACACCGGAGCACAGTAGACTTGACCCATTTGGGTCGGGTCGCTACAGAAGCGTGCTACTACGAGTCTCTAGGTTTCACGGATCATCAGCAAGGCAAGTAACACTTTGATCATACCTTTTTACTACCCAGTTTTATTGCATTAGATCAATCCTCAAACAATTGCATGGTTAGGATTTGATTAACTTGTGGGTTTTGGGAAGTAGATCAGGTAGTACCTATTCACCTGCTTATTATCAAACCTATGGGAGTTACTTCTACGTTGCTTGTATTGCGATGCTATGCTAGTAGACGTGGATTGGGTTTGAGAGTATTCATGACAGATGTGAGTTTGTTAATTAATGGTTCAACTTAAGGTGGCAACTTTAATACACATCTGGGTTGATTGCTTGTGGGCACCTGAAGAATCCAGTGTTGTCCTAGGATATCCCGGAGGACCCGTGTGATCATCCTACGGCCCGCCACCCAGGCTCAAAGGGATCATAAGATTATTCATGCTAGAAACTTCCGTGTGCAGCCACAAGCCATTATGGGCTCTGGCATAGTCGAGTAAGTTGCGTGAAGCTCTCGAAGAGGTAGACTAGCATATGTAGTGCGTTGTAGGTGGTACTGTCTATCCAGAGTAGAGAGCTAATGCTTCAGAAAGACTGTGTCTCGAATCTCCGGCCATGGATGTATTCGAGTCTTGTGGGGAAAAGTGCGCAAACCTCTACAAAGTGTATAATCTAATCATGGTTAGCTGCGTCCCCGGTTATGGACATTTTGAGTATCTAGTGCTTGGATTATTATGTTGATCTCATCACCCTTATTATAATTTGATTGGGTTTATTGATGATGCTTAATTGGGATTGAGTTGGAGGAACCTTCTCAATGTTTAACAACCACCATGATAGTTAAATAAAATTTATTCCTTTGTTGTAGGGAAAAATTGGCTTTATGCAAAATTGTAACCGTAGAGTTTACCACCAGCCAAATATGCATGTAGTGATAGCAACTATTCTGTTCATTACTCTCTTGTGTTACATTGCCAGCATATTCCAGGTGCTGACCCGTTTCGGGCTGCAACGTTCATGTTGCAGACTTTTCAGACGACGGGTAAGGAGCCATAGGTCGTTGTCTTTCATTCAGTGATGCCGTTGGAGTTGATGGACTCATTTTATCTTCCAAGCCTTCTGCTGTTATCGTTTTAGATGGCCTTAAGCCATATTTATTGTAATAAGTTCTCTTTTGAGATATTCAATGTAATAAGTGTGTGATTGATACTCTGTTATAAATCCTCAAGTAGTGTGCATGTCAGCATTACCGATCCAGGGATGACACGGATGCATAGAGATCAGACTGTTTGAGGTCTGGTCGCTACAACGCATATGTTCCCTTAGTGTTTTTCTGTTTGTATTCCGCTAGCATACAGTTTTACATTCAAGTAGTGTTTTGTACACTGTTGTCCTATCGTATCCTCAGCTCTTACATCATACCCCCTCCGTCCGGATTACATGTCACAGAAATGGATAAAACTTGATGTATCTAGAACTGAAATATGCCTAGACCCATCCATTTATTTCCGGATGGAGGGAATACATGTCAATATGTCATGCCTTTCTATTCTTTGGTACCTATTCCATCTCTGTTGTAGCATGTTTTATAATTGAAGCACCATACTTCTATATAAGGCATGCAAGGGTAAGACATCTATGTTGGAATCTGAAGGGTTACAAACCAGTTCTTTGTAAAAGATCCAAACGCCAGGAGGTAATAAACCAACTCCAGTTTTCATAGATACTGCTCCAGCACAGAGAAACCCAACTCCCACTGATAATAAGCAGATTCAAGTGGCCAAAGAACTAGTTCGCTCTAGTCCAGCAAAAATATGTCAACTCCATTCTAAGAAGCGTGTGCATATCCTCGCATCATGAAATTTTATAGCATTCTGATCATATTTTCTACATGTTTCTTACACATCCCTTATTAGAAAATAAGGTTAAATGATAGAAGACTTCCTCCACTGGGATCGTATTCGAGGAAAATATCTTGCAGGAATTCTCTGTGCTCCAATGCTAATGTAAGTACCTGTTGTATATCACTATATTTTTACATCAGCATGTATTTTGCTAATCTGCGTGAATCCAACCTTTATCTGATCTAAAATTAGTTCTAGCAAAATGTTAAAGGCGCCAATGTTGATTTTTGTAAGGAAAATTGCCTGGTAGTTTTGCATACTGAGCTGCATGAGTGTACTATCTCATATCATGCACATTACTGAATTGTAGTGCTGCTCTGGTTGCCCATTCATTCATTTTGTCAATGTTGCTTTCGTATTACCTTACCTGGCTGATGATAGATGTGCCATATTGTCTTAATTTGGTGTAGGCTAGTTGCCCAAACGTTCGTTGTGTCAATGTTGCTTACATATTATCTGTCCTGGCCAATGATAGCAATGCTAGTGTGTTAATTTGGTGCAGGTTGCTGAAGATAAGAAGACAAACTCTGAAAACAGCAAGTCAACCCCATTGTTTCTTTCCAATAAATCTAGGCCAGGTAATATGGCAATAACTCATGATTAATCTGTTCAGTTCCCCTCCTAATTTATGTTATGATGTAGTGGTCGAGACACTCTCCACTATCAATAATACAAGCCTGCCAAAATCGCCATTTGAATCTGTTCAGTTTCCTCTGTCTCGAATGCAACAGAAAAATGTATGTTTGTGAACCAATTAATGGCTGAAGCAATGATAGAAATGGTGGAGGAATCAGAGGTGCACATTCGCGCGCAACAACAACTGATCAATGTTTTCAGAGACAGTGTAGCAAAGCAGCAAGAACTTGCTCACATGCTTATGGGTGTCATCCGCGCTGAGGTTGCAGATTGTGACGTTGTAGATCGTTATGTTCTGTTCATTTATTTGCCCTGGCATCAATCTTTGATTGCCCAGTGGATGTAATTTCCTGTAATATACGATGGATGTGCAACGTTTTTCCCTGTATGATGTACCTTTGCTTGATCGGTTTTGGTCATGTGCATAATTGCTCGTCGTAATGGCCTCAAATTACCTAATTTGGCCTAAAGACACGTAAGAACTTTAGTGGGCCCACTAAGTTAATGGGCCGTTACCAAGCCGAAAGTTAATGGTCGGCCCTCTTACCTCCTGGGTCGTTAATAGACCGACATCGAAGCGGGCGACATGGGGGGCCCATTTGATTTCACAGGCCGTTAACAGGCCATTACTAAGGTCGGGTTACATATGGCCCAACTATACTGTGGGCCTTTAGCAGGACAAAAGAGACAGTGGGCTCGTACTGGACCATGAAGAGCATGGGCCACTAAGAGGCTGAAAGCCAGGTCGTACAGTAAATGGCCCAACTGTGTTGTGGGCCTTTAGCAGGCCTGAAGAGAAACCGGGCTGATACTGGACCATGAAGAGCATGGGTCATTAAAAGGCCAAAACTCAGGCCCGACTACAAATGGCCCAAATCATTTATGGGCCGTCAACAGGCTGAAAGACACACCAGGCCGGGGATTGGGCCAGCACTTAAATGGGTTGCTAAAAGGCCAAAACTAAGGTCAGACTACAAATGGCCCAACTCATTTATGGGCCGTCAACAGGCTGAAAGGCACATCGGGTCGGAAATTGGCCCAACACTTAAATGGGTCGCTAAAAGGCCGAAAGATGTACATCCTGAAAATTGTCCATCCCTTGAATGGGCCGTTAACAGGTCGAAATCACATCGGGCCGATATTGAGCCCAAATATATAGCGGGCTGTTAATGGGCTCGAACTAATGATGGACTGCAATTGTGTCAAATCTTTAACGGGCCGTTGATGGGCTGAATTGGCACATCTCGTATGGGCCGTGGGCTTAAATGGACCTGACACAAGTAGGTCTTATATGGGCTGACCTGCTAATTTTTACTGGGGCAGCCTTTTTCACCGGAATGGGCCACTGTTGTGCCATGCCACGCGTCGACCTATCATAGGCGCCTCCTGTCCAATGAGTGGATAACATCTGTCCCAATGGTGAGCCAACACGTGTTTCCTCCAACCAATGAGAATTTTACACATGGAAAATCCCCATTGGTCCGGGCTGTTAATGGGTTATCAGATCCGAAACCGGACCCGATAGCTTATTGGCGACCTGTTATGGTGGATGCCACGTGTCGTTCACCCTTGACGAAAGCACTTCCATGACGCGCCATTTTTATCGTCATGGAAATGGACACTTCCGTGATGATAATTTTGGTAATGTCATGGAACACTTCTACGACAACACAGGTATGACTATCTTGATTCTGTCATAAAATCATCATGGATGTACATGCATGACAGAAAACGTGAACTTCTGCAGCAAAAACGTATCATCACGGAAGTGTATTTTTGTAGTGTACCCCAATTCGACATTGGATCCCATACCACCCATGCATAATACGGCAGACGAACCCGATAGATCACCACATGGCCGAGATAGAACAACAACTCAAACCAGACACCAGCCCACACCACCTCGCCAAAAAAGCAGAGAAACAATAGCTCGGGGATACACATACGACCTACGACAGGACCTGGAAAATAAAGCAGGCCAGACCAGTTCAATCTACGGATCGCGGGGGCGTGCTCCGGTGCGAGAGGAGGGCTATCAAGCCTGGTGCGATAAACATAACCAACCCCGGGCTGAAAATCACATACGGACTCCATCCAAACTGCGTCGTGACATGGCCCGATACAGAGGCGCCGCACCCCCCCTATGCTTCACCGATGAGGTAATGGAGCACGAGTTCCCTGAAGGGTTTAAACCCATGAACATCGAATCATACGATGGCACAACAGATCTCGCAGTATGGATTGAAGGTTTTCTTCTTCACATTCACCTGGCTCGCGGTGATGATCTACACGCCATAAAATACCTTCCCCTAAAGCTTAAGGGGCCAGCTAGGCACTGGTAAAACACCCTCCCAAAAAACACTATTGGAAGCTAGGAAGACTTGGAAGATGCCTCAAGATGCCGATGACGTCAGTCATATAGTCCAACAGCCAGGAGAGTCAGCCAGGAAATTCTAGACCAGGTTCCTAATTAAAAAAAACAGATTATTGACTGTCCGGACGCCGAAGACCTAGCGGCCTTCAAACACAACATTCACGATGAATGGCTCGCCCGACACCTCGGCCAAGAAAAGCCGAAGTCCATGGCAGCCCTTACAGCACTAATGACCCGCTTCTGCGCACGTGAGGATAGCTGGCTAGCCCATAGTGGTAACAGTACCAGCGACCCCGGCACTTCCGAAACCCGAAATGGCAACGGAAGGCCCTGACGCAACAAACATAAGCATCGGAGCAACAATGATGATACAGAGAATACGACAGTCAACGCCGGATTCAGCGGCTCAAGGAAGAAGCCATTTAAATGAAACAAAGACGGTTCATCAAGCCTGGACCGAATACTTGATCGACCCTGCCAGATCCACGGCACTCCTGATAAGCCTGCCAACCATACCAACAGAAGTTGTTGGGTCTTCAAACAGGCCGGCAAGTTAATTGCCAAACATAAGGAGAAAGGGTCGCCCAGCGAGGATGACAACGAGGAACCTCGTGCACTGAAAATAGGGGGTCAGAAGAAATTTCCCCCTGAAGTCGAAACGGTGAATATGATATACGTCACGCATATCCCCAAGAAGGAGCAAAAGCGCGCACGGAGGGACGTCGATGCGATAGAGCTAGTCGCCCCAAAATTCAACCCATGGTCGGCCTGTCCGATCACCCTCGATCGCAGGGACCATCCGACCAGTATCTGTCACGGAGGGTCGGCCGCATTAGTCCTCGATCCAATCATCAATGGATTCCACCTTACGCGAGTCCTCATGGACGACAGCAACAACCTTAACCTGCTCTATCATGACACGGTCCACAAGATGGGTATTGATCCGTCAAGAAACAAGCCCACTAAAACTACCTTTAAAGGAGTGATACCCAGTGTAGAGGCCGGCTACACGGGCTAAATCACACTAGTAGTGGTCTTCGGATCACCGGACAACTTCCGCATCGATATCATCCCCTTCCAGAGTGGCTACCAAGCACTTCTCGGACGAACCGCGTTCGCTCGCTTCAATGAAGTCCCGCACTACGCCTACCTCAAACTCAAGATGCCCAGACCATGCGGAGTCATAACAGTGAATGGAAACATGGATCACTCCCTCCACACTGAGGAGCACACTGCAGCCCTGGCAGCGGAAGGACATGGTGGCCTCATTAAGCCAACTATTACGTCGGCGGCCAAGTCCCCGGACACTGTCAAACGAGTCCAGACTACCCCATTGTATGAAAGTCCAACTCGTTAGGTGATCGATTAGCAATTCGGCCTCCATCTCATCCCCTACCGAATTGTGGCATATGTGCCACACGTACATAATTACGCACTAAAAATACCATGGGAAAGGATGGAGGCACAATAAGGACAATGCCTGCTATACGGCTAGACCCTACCAGGAAACTCACATTCCTCTTCTTCTCTTATTTTATTTTATTTTTCTTTCAGGTTCCGTCAAACCACATCACCCTTTCGACAGTACCAAGGCCTCCTTCCTTGGCCTATTAAAACACCAGTCGATGATCCTCTCGAAGGACAATACACCAAGGAGAGAAGCAGCATAGACGCGTGCCAGAGTACCTAAAGGATCCTTAAAGATCACCCTGTCCGCTTTCAGGACGCATGCACGGCTTCCCCTCGTGTTTGGCATGTAAAATAGCCTAGTTGCTTATTGCACTATTTGTATCAATATGTTTTAACGTATCAATCAGACTGCAATGGAAACAATTTTTAGCCCAAACATACACGGTGTTGGCTTATCTCTTAACATATGCTTCCCTCTTTTTGTCTGATTATCATGTACACCTCGGTATGGCCTAAATTGCCAGTGGCTTTATTGAGCCGCGTACATCTTTTACATATTAAAACAAAGTCCGAACACTTTCACAAGTGCAATTCGGCGTCCCGAATATAGCATTATATGCATTGGCTCCGAATCATGTGTTTGGTCAATAGTTGGGTTGCCCGGCTCCTGTGCTTGCTACCTTACGTTCTGTCTGATCGGCAAGGGTAGTAAAGGGAGAACTGCTGCGATTGTGTTTCTGGTTTACCCGGACAAACATCTTAGTAGAGGAAGTCGAAAACTGACTGTCATGATGCGGCGAGAGCTGGTCAGCTATTCGGTGACTAAGTATAAATCTCTAGCGATTTTTTTCCGCATTATGCGATAGGCTGGCCTCCACCCGGCCGGGCATTCACAGCGCCCGAGTTTGGAAAATTGAACAATACTAGGGGCTGCGCCCGCTCTCCCATTATAAAACTCCTATGGCTAAGTGAGGGAGATAAAGACGTATAGTCCGATTGTTTGGTTCACCCCACTAACACCTCCTTCACGGACCAGTACGTTAGGTCAAGTGTGTTTAAGTGTTTATCCCGAACACCCCCGTACTACCTACGTGGGGGCTGAAGCCGACGACCGGCCAACTCTCAGATATCATAAACAGCTGCACAGGAGGAGATATTTTAAAGTAAAATAAGTAATATAGCATACGTAAGTATTGTCTCATGATACGGGATTGGACAACATAAATACATTCATTCAAAAATGATGTCCTTCTAACATTGGCCCTCTAAAATGCGAGATCCTTTCAGGACATCATCAAAGTACCGCTTCGGCGTGCGATGCTCTATTCTAGCGGGCGGTCCCTTGGTTGCAAGCTTGACAACGTCCATCTTCGCCCATTGCACCTTGACACGGGCGAAGGCCATCCGCGCACCTTCAATACAGGCTGACTGCTTCACGGCATCAAGCCGAGGGCAGGCGCTGACCAGCCACTTGACGAGACTGAAGTAGATACTGGGCATGGGTTCGGCCGTCCACAGACGGATTATCAAATCCCTCATAGCCAATTCAGCCACCCTGTGTAGTTCGGTCCATTGCTTCAGCTGATCCTTGAGGGGCACAGGACGCTCCGGCGCAAGGTACCGCGACCAAAACAACTTCTCTGTTCAGCTCCCCTCTTCAGTCCGGAATAACTCCCCGGTATCAGCAACACTCCAGGGAAGGTCCGCAAACACTCCTAGAGAACTCCAAATCCGGGTTAGAAAGATATACCTTTTCTTCACAAATTTGCCCTGCATGTTAAAGGCCTGACCCGCCGCTATTTGCCTTGCCTCTTGGATCTCCCAGACAGCACTTTGGGCTTCGGCCCGGGATTCTTGTGCATTTTGGAGTGCCTTGGCATGTTCGGAATTTTTCTCCGAACTCTTGCTGGACTTCCTCCACTCGTGAGTCATGTTTAAGGCGGGAGGCGTGCTCCTCCTCCGCCTCCTTCCTGGCCTCGGCCAACGCACTCTTGAGGGCCTCGACCTTAGACATGTCAGCTGCAAACATAATTATGAAACTCATTGAGAAACTACATCATAGTTGGCATCGTTTCAAACGTGCTTCGGTATTACATACCTTGCTTTTCTTCTAGCTTCCACCTTAGCTCGGATGCTTCGGCGGCATGGGCAACTGATGCCTGCTTCGCAGCCTGCTTGTTCAAATAGATAGGTGCGTTAGTCTCGTGCATGAGTTATTAGATCCTCTGTTTGGTTTTCTTCCCGTACACCGAACAGAGGCTCAGGGGCTACTATCTATACACAGGCATTCTTTTTATACAGTTAAAAGATACTATAAGGCACATACCTCAAAGCCTCTTAAAAGGCTAGTGTAGGCTTTGCTCAGTCCGCTTTTCGCGGATTGAACCTTTTCAATCACCATACACATAAGGGTACGATGTTCTCCCACAATGGTGGTGCTTTGAAGCGCTCTCACCAAAGTGTTCGGCGCCTCCGTATTGACAGAGGTCACCGGTATAGTAGGCACGCACCCTTCTTGAGAAAAGGGTTGCTCCTTTGACTCCGGAACCGTCTGGGTTTCCAGAATGACATTTGGTTAGGGGCCAAACTAGACATGGCCCCCGTCTCCAGTCTCCATGGGGGTCGGTTCCCCATGTTCTTTGCAGCCTCCGGCACCTCTCCTTGTTCCGGAAGGGTCCTCTAGGACGACACCTCGGTGTTATCCGCGACAATGGGGGAGGAAGCTGGTGGAGGCGATTTGCTCTCCATCATGTTCGAACCCAGTGAATTCCCGAAAGAGGAGGATCGCGGGGGGAAGACCTTAACCGGACTGCAGCATACAATTTAAATACATTACAACTATAAGCCAGAAAAGCCGAACATATATATATATACCTTTGAGTACTTACGATCCGGCCAGGGGCTTCGGCCTGGGGTGCCACTTGTCGGTGTCCGATTCGGAGTCGTCCATAAGGGACGTCCTCCCTTTCTTGGACGCCTCCGCCTCTAGATCAGTGGAGGCAGCCCTTTTCCTCTTCTCCCCTTTCGGTGGGAGGTGCTCTCTTCCTCCTCCTCTTCCTCTTCGTCAAGGGAGGAGAGGGTTCCGGTGTCCTTAGACACTATGTCCGACGCACCTTTACGGAAGAGGACACTCTTGGCCTCCTTGCCCTTCTCCTTTGCCTTCTTTTCCGGTACCTGGTATGGCGCCGAGACTAGCATCCTCGTCAACATAGGAATAGCTTCGTCTTCGGGCAGCAGAGCCGGACAATGAATCCGTTCTGCTTTCTTTGTCCAACCTTGCAAAATAAAATGGAGAGTTTAGTGTGCTCCTTGGGCTCGCAAAGTAATGTTATCAAAGAGCTTACGGGGGTCGCAGCGTGGGTGTTGTCGTAACCGAGGTCTTCGGTTGTCTCCGGCCATGACTTCTGGTTCTTGAAGAGCAGCTTCCACATGTCTTCGTGCTTCATCCGAAGAACCGTTGCAGTGTCCAGGGACTGGCCAGGTCAAACTTCCACATGGGCTCTTGATGTGCCTGACAGGGGAGTATCCAGCGGAAGAGCATCACTTGAATCACTCTCGCAAGGCTAGTATTTTTATCTACCATGCTCTTGATGCGCTTCTCCAGCATCGTTACCTCGTCAGACGACGCCCAGTCTAGGCCCTTGTTGAGCCAGGATGTCAGCCGCATGGGGGGCCCGGACTTGAACTCCGTAGGAGCAGCCCACGTGGAGTCACGGGGCTCTGTGACATAGAACTGCCCCAGCTGCCATCCATTCACGGTTTCCACGAAGGTGCCCTTGGGCCAAGTGACATTGGGTAGTTTGCTCACCATAGCACCACCGCAATTCGCGTGCTGGCCATCCACCACTTTCGGCTTCACATTGAAGACCTTGAGACATAGGCCGAAGTGGGGGGAAACCCGGAGGAATGCCTCGCATACGACGACGAACGCCGAAATGTTGAGGAAAGAATTTGGGGCTAGATCATGGAAATCTAGCCCGTAGTAAAACATGAGGCCGTGGACGAAAGGATGAAGGGGAAACCCCAGTCCGCGAAGAAAATGAGGGATGAATACTACCCTCTCGCTGGGCTTTGGAGTGGGGATGACTTGTTTATTGGCCGGGGCCGGTGGGCGATCTCTTTGGCTAGATACCCTGCTTCCCGGAGTTCCTTGATGTTTTTCTCCGTGACGGAGGAGGCCATCCACTTGACATGCACTCTAGATCTAGACATGGTTGGAGTGCTTTCTGGGAACGGAGTGGATCGTAGCTTCCGCGCTAGAGCTTGAGGGAGGATGGACTGAGGAAGGAGAAGGCATGGGGTAAAAAGGGAGGAATCTTATCTCCTTATAAAGGCAGTGAATATCATGTGTCCCCCACGAGCCTTAAAGCTCGCCTATTTCTAAGGGGTTGTGCGAAATGGCACGGTTGGGTTTCCCATACCCATATTGATGAGAATCCCATAATAAGTGGGCACGATATCTATTTTGACAAGACGTGTCGTCGGAAGTTGCGTCTCGATATACGAAATAGGAGGCCGAAAAGCGGTTTGAAATAATAGAATGTTCAAATGTAATGTCTCACTAGCGAAATCTTCAAAAGATAGAACTAATTTGTATTCTGCCCTTATAATTCAAAGGTATGACTGTTGTACAGAGCCAGATATAGTAGTGACGATCAACTGCTCTGAAGTGTTCGAAGGAAGTACCCACCTTGCAATGTCGAAGACAATTTGCGTGCCGGACACATCGTCATTGAAGACTGGTTCAGGGGCTACTGAGGGAGTCCTGGATTACGGGGTCCTTGGGCGTCCGGGCTATGTAACATGGGCCGAACTTATGGGTCGTGAATATACAAGATAGAAGACTCTCCCCCGTGTTTGGATGGAACTCTCCTTGGCGTGGAAGGCAAGCTTAGTGTGCGGATATTAGTATTCCTTTCTCTGTAAACCGACTTTATACAACCCTAGTCCCCTCCGGTGTCTATATAAACCGGAGGGTTTAGTCCATAGAGACTAGACACAATCATAATCATATAGGCTCTTAGGGTTTAGCCATTACGATCTCGTGGTAGATCAACTCTTGTAACCCCTATACTCATCAAAGTCAGTCAAGCAGGACGTAGGGTATTACCTCCTTCAAGAGGCCCGAACCTGGGTAAACATCATGTCCCCTATCTCATGTTACCATCAATCCTTAGATGCACAGTTCGGGACCCCCTACTCGAGATCTGCCAGTTTTGACACCGACAGGGATGCTGATACGTCTCCAACGTATCTATAATTTTTGATTGTTCCATGTTGTTATATTATCAATCTTGGATGTTTTATAATCATTTTGTAGTCATTTTATATCATTTTTTGGTACTAACCTATTGACATAGTGCCAAGTGCCAGTTCCTATTTTTTCCATATGTTTTACATTGCAGAAAAATAATATCAAACAGAGTACAAATGCCACGAAACTGTACGGAGAATTTTTATGGGCCAAAAGGAACACAACGGGCCCTGGCTGTGCCTGGTGGGTTGTTCCCACCTCGAGTGCCCCCCATACCGCCTCTTTGCTCTATAAATACCCCAATATTTCTAGAACACTAGGGGAGTCGACGACATATTCATCCAGCCGCCGCAGAGTCCAGAACCGCCAGATCCAATCTAGACACCATCTCAGATGGGGTTCACCACCTACATTGGTGCCTCTCCGATGATGCGTGAGTAGTTCTTTGTAGACCTTCGGGTCCGTAGTTAGTAGCTAGATGGCTTCATCTCTCTCTCTTGATTCTCAATACAATGGTCTCTTGGAGATCCATATGATGTAACTCTTTTGCAGTGTGTTTGTTGGGATCCGATGAACTTTGAGTTTATGATCAGATCTATCTTTCTATATCCATGAGAGTATTTGAGTTTCTTTGATCTCTTTTATGCATGATTTCTTGTAGCCTCTTATTTCTTCTCCGATATTTGGGTTTTTGTTTGGCCAACTTGATCTATTTATCTTGCAATGGGAAGAGGTGCTTTGTAGTGGGTTCGATCTTACGGTGCTTGATCCCAGTGACAGAAAGGTAAAGGACACATATGTATCACTTCTACTAAGGATAAAATGATGGGGTCTATATCTACATAGATAGATCTTGTCTACATCTTGTCATCGTTCTTATTGCATTACTCCATTTCTCCATGAATTTAATACACTAGATGCATGCTGGATAGCGGTTGATGTGTGGAGTAATAGTAGTAGATGCAGGCAGGAGTCGGTCTACTAATCTTAGACGTGATGCTTATATAATGATCCTTTCCTTGATATCGTCATAATTATTTGAGGTTCTATCAATTGCCCAACAGTATTTTGTTCACCCACCGTTTGCTATTTTTCTCGAGAGAAGCCACTAGTGAAACCTACGACCCCCGGGTCTTCTTTCTCATATATTTGCCTTTGCGATCTATTTTTATTTGCATTTATTTTCAGATCTACTAAACCAAAAACCCAAAAATACTTTGCTGCACTTTATTTTATTTGCGATCTATTTATCCAATCTATTATAACCCCGTCACGCACCAATTTCTGGCACCGTTACCCAAAAGGGATTGATAACCCCTTTAACACGTCGGGTTGTGCGGATTTGTTATCAGTGCGCAGGGGCTGTTTACGTTGTGTTGATTGGTTCTCCTACTGGTTCGATAACCTTGGTTTCATATATGAGGGAAATACCTACTGCCGTTGTGCTCCATCATCCCTTCCTCTTTGGAGAAATACCGACGTAGCTTCAAGCGACATCAGAGGGGAACACGACAGAGAAGCTATTCTGGTCACAGTTCCTAGCGCCGGAGCGTCCGGCGCTGTTGAACAACTAGATGATGCAACTGTCGGAGCTACATAGGATGTCCGATATGGCCATGAAGGACATCATAGTCCGGCTTTGGCTAGCCGAACCCATTGCTAGCAGCTACTTCAGCCTGGTGAGGCGACTCGTCGATGTACTGCCCTGAGCTGAAGCTATGAAGCACTCAGCGTGCATAGAGGGTGCGCGGATGGCCTTTGCCTGTGTCAAGATGCACTGGGCGAAGATGAAGGCCATAGTCATGGAAACTGAAGGCCCACCCGCAGGCAAGGACCACCGCAAGCCGGAGCAGTACTTTGACGACGTCCTGGCAGGTGCCCGAATAGTAGAGGGCCAATGCTCAAAGGATATCATGTTTGAGTGAATGTATTATGTTTATCCAGACTTTGTGTTATGAACCAATGCCTGTAATATAGTTATACCTTCATCTGAAATTAGTTTCCCCCTGTGCGGCCATTTTTTATTCTGAAAGTTTGCCAGTCGTCGGCTTCAGCCCCCACGTAGATACTATGGGGGTATTCGGGATAGCATGCGATCACACTTGAACCAACATCTTGGTCCATAAAGGAGGTGTCTGCGTAGCAAACCAAGCAATCGGACTATGTGGCTTTATCACTTTCACTTAACCATAGGAGTTTGACGGTGGGGCTAAATACTAGCCCCTGGTGCGTATGCGGCCACCCGAACTAGGATGCCTTTGGCACATGACCATGTGAAGGCTAGTCCTTCATATAATATAGAGTAAATCACAAAAGATAGCAAGTCGCCGAATCGCCGACCAGCTCTCACCATATCATGACAGTCTGTTTTCGGCTTTCTCTACTGAGGAATTTGACCGGACGAACCGGAAACACAATCGCAGTACTTCTCCCTTTACTGCCTTAGACGAACAAGCGGAACCTAAGGTAGTAATCGTAGGAGCTTGGAAACCCAACTATTGACCAAAGACATGATTCGGACCTGATGCATATAATGCAATATTCGGGACGCCGAAGTATACTCTAAAAGTGTTCGGACTTTTAAAAATATACGTGGCTGAAAAGAGACCCCGACATTTAAGACGTACCAAAGTATATATGGAATCTGAAGCAAAGAGAAAATATGGAATATGAAATAAACCAATACCGAACAGGGGTTGGCAGAAAAGGAACTGTTTCCATTATAATTTGTTTGATACGTCGAAACGTGTCATTACAGATAATGTCGTAAACATCAGGGCTATTTTACATGCCGAGAATTTCTAAACAAGGGTAAGCTATATACAGGGCCTAAAAAGAAAAGGTATTCTTAAAGATCCCATTGATACCCTGCCGCACGTCTGAGTCATTGTCGCCTTGGTGCATGATCCTTTGAGGGGCGAGATCGACGATCATTTATATAAAAGGGGCCTGGGAAAGGGACCTTGTATGACCGTAAGGTGATTAGGTCTTTAACGAACCTGTAATATGAGAAAAAAAGAAAAAGGAAGGGGTTGAGGTCAAAATAGGGTTGAACCGCATTGTGCCTCTGTCGTTACCCAAGGAATTTTGAGTGCGTAGTTATGCACACGCGGTACATGTGCCACGGTTAGATGGGGCGATTGACGGAGGTGGAACTGCTAGTCCAACTATGGATTCACCGAGCTGTCGTTCTGCAGGGTAGGCCGGACTCGTTTAACATGGACGGGGGCTTGATGGCAGATGAAGTGTTCGGCTTGATAAGGCCGCTCTGCACCTCAGTCGCAAGGGCCGCGGTATGCGCCTTAGTACGGAGGGAGCACTCCATGTTTTCATTGATTGTGATAAAGCCATGCGGTCCGGGCATCTTGAGCTTTAAGTAAGCATAGTGCGGGACTGCATTGAAGCGGGCGGAGGCGGTTCATCCGAGCAGTGCGTGATAACCACTACGAAAGGGGACAATATCGAAGATCAAGTCTTCGCTTCAGAAGTTATCTAGTGAACCGAAGACTACTTCCAATGTTAATGAACCCATGCAGCAGGCCTCTACGGCGGGTATTAGTCCTTTAAAGGTGGTGTTACTAGGCTTGATTCTTGACGGGTCAATACCCATTTTACAAACAGTGTCTTGATAAATCAAGTTAAGACTGATGTCACCATCCATAAGGACTGGAGTGAGATGGAATCCATCGATGATTGGATCGAGGACCAGGGCTACTGAACCTCCATGACGAATACTGGTCGGGTGGTCCCAGCGATCGAAGGTGATCGGACAAGCCGACCAAGGGTTGAATTTTAGTGTGACCGGTTCTACGGCGTAGACGTCCCTTAATGCCCGCTTGCGCTCCCTCTTGGGGTTATGAGTGACGTATATCATATTCACTATTTTTACCTTAGGGGGAAATTTTTTCTACCCCCCTGTGTTCGGTGGGCGGGGCTCATCATTGTCCTTGCTGGGCGGCCCTTTCCCCTTATGTTCGGTATTTAGCTGACCAGCCTGTTTGAAGACCCAACAGTTTCTGTTGGAATGATTTGCAAGCTTGTCGGGGGTACCATGAATCTGGCAAGGCCGGTCGAGTATTTTGTCCAAATTGGATGGGTCGTCCCTGTTTCCTTTGAATGGCTTCTCCCGTTGACCGAGTTTAGAGCCACTGAATCCGGCGTTGACCGCTGTATCTTTGGTTTCTTCATTGTTGTTCCGACGCTTGTGATTGTTACATCGCGGCCGTGCGTTGCCATCCCTAGCTTCAAAGGTGCCAGGATCGCTGGTACTGTTGCTTCTATGAGCTAACCAGCTATCTTCTCCCGCGCAGAAGCAGGTCATGAGTGCGGTAAGAGCTGCGATAGACTTCGGCTTTGCTTGATCGAGGTGTCGGGCAAGCCATTCATCGTTGATGCTATGTTTAAAAGCCGCTAAGGCTTCAGTGTCTGGACAGTCGACGATTTGGTTCTTTTTAATTAAGAACCAAGTCCAGATTTGGGGGCTGACTCTTCGGGTTGCTGGACTATGTGACTGAGGTCATCGGCGTCCGGTGGCCGGATATAAGTACCATGGAACTTGTCTCGGAAGGCATCCTCCAAATCTTCCCAGCTGCTAATAGAGTTTTCTGGGAGGCTGTTTAGCCAGTGCCGTGCTGGTCCCTTTAGATTTAGGGGGAGGTATTTAATGGCGTGGAGATCGTCACCAAGAGCCATGTGAATATGGAGAAGAAAATCTTCAATCCGTACTGCGGGATTTGTCATTCCATCATATGCTTCAATGTTTACGAGTTTAAACCCTTCTAGAAAGTGGTGCTGAATTACCTCATCGGTAAAGCATAAGGGGTGTGCGGCGCCTCTATATCGGGCAACGTCACGACGGAGTTCAGATGACATCAGTGTTCGGTTTTGAGCCCGAGTGAGGTTATGCCTATCGCGCAAACCTTGATGGCCGTCATCTCGCATTGGAGCACGCCCCCTTGATCCATAGATTGATCCAGTATGACCAGCTCTATTGTCCAGGTCCTGACGTAAGTCGTAGGTGTAGTCTGGAGCCGCTACCTCTTTGCCTCGATGGCGAGGTGGTGCGGCCTAGTGTTCAACATGAGCAGCCACTTTGTCCCGTCCACGTGGTGGTCTGTCTGGTTCGTCAGTGTGATTATATCTTGACGGTACTGGCTCAAGGGCCTCGTCGTCAAATTGTGGCAAGAGCCGATGCTTCGGATAACTCTTTGTTGGACGCTCCAGGCTGTATTCCTTGGCAGCAAGGACCTGGGTCCATCTCTCATTGAGCGTATCTTGTTCAGCTTGAAGCTGTTGCTAGTTCTTTTTTAGGCTCCTCCCAGTTGCGATTAGCTGTCACTTAAAGCGCTCTTGCTCGAGGGGTTCCTCTGGCATGATGAAGTCTTTGTTGCCGAGGCTGACATCCTCCTCGGAGACCGGTAGAAAGTTAATATCCTCTGAATCCTCATTCCCGACAGGCTCGTCGGGGTTAACTTGTCTCTCCTCCCACTCATCCTGCTCGGACGCAGGCTCAGTGGGGTCTTAGGGATCTTCGGCATCATCCGGAGTGTTGTTGTCTCCGGTGTCGGCATTGATTTCCCTTTCGTGACGCGATTTAGAGCGGCACTGCTGATGTCGATGTTTTGATGGTGCCTCGACGGGCTTGCCCTCAATCGGATCCTTCCTGTCATCGTCGTTGTTGTTCTTTTTAGGTGTATCCACCATGTACACATCGTATGTGGAGGTGGCCGTCCAACGCCCGGTGATAGGCGGATGTTGGCCCGGTTCGTCTCTAGCATCATCGTCCATACTGTCAATGTGTTTGGAGGCGTAATCTAGCATGTCGGTCAAGTCCTCGAAGGCGTAAAATTCCCCGCTCTCAGCCCCTAGTCCGGGTTGTGCGTGGTTTAGAGGTGATACTTCCGTAATGGGGAGAGATCGCATTAAGTCCAAGGCCTCGTTTAGGAGCGAAGGTCAGCCGGGGAACTAGGGGCCTACAGAGCTGGGCCTGGTAGACTCTACCTGTCCGTGCTCGCTGGATGACCAGGGGTGTACCATCAATCCGTTCGAGGTGACCAATTGAATTGGCCCATAGAGCAAAGCCGCCAAACACAAAAATTTGATGAGGAAGAAATGTTTCCCCAGAAACAACATCGTTGTTAATGATCGAACAAGCCATCGAACCTTCTGCCGACGACATAGTGGAACTCTCAATGAAAGCACCAATGTCGGTGTCAAAACCGGCCGATCTCGGGTAGGGGGTCCCGAACTATGCGTCTAAGGATCGAAGGTAACAAGGGACATGGGGAACACGATGTTTACCCAGATTTAGGCCCTCTTAATGGAGGTAAAACCACACGTCCTGCTTGATTTCATTTGATGAGTATAGGGGTTACAAGAGTCGATCTACCTCGAGATCATAATGGCTAAACCCTAGATGTCTAGCCTATGTGAATTCTAATAGCCTCTACGGACTAAACCCAATGGTTTATATAACTCTGGAGGGGCCTAGGGTTGTACAGAGTTGGCTTGCAGAAGAAGGAAATTACATATCTGGACGCCCATCTTGCCATCCACGCATAGGAGAGTCCTATCTGAACATGGGGCAAGGTCTTCTACCTTGTATCTTCATGGTCCATCAGTCCGACCCATATCACACAGCCCGGATACCCGAGGACCCCCTAGTCCAGGACTCCCTTAGTCCCCGCACGACCGTAGATCAGGTAGGTTCTTTAGCAAACCTACAGTGGAAGAATATTTGAGGTCCGAATAGGGTCAAGCCGTACTATGGGCCTTTTCAATAGTGTGCCTCCGGCGCGGCCCAAGGTATTTTAAGGGCGTAATTGTGTACCTGAGGTACATACACCGCAACCTTATGGGGCAATCGACGGAGGCTAAACTGCTACTCGAGCTCAGGTTCCGCCGAGCTACCGCATTGTAACGCGGCTCAAACACGTTTAGCAGTGTCATGGGTCTGGACGACCGTTGAGTTGTTCGGTTCGATGAGGCCGCTCTGTACTTAGGCTACTAGGGTCGTGGTATCCTCCTCAGTACAGAAGGAGTGCTCCGTATTCCCATTTACTGTGATGACGCCATGAGGTCCAGGCATTTTTAGCTTCAGACAAGCATAGTGCGGGACTGCATTGAAGCTTGCGTAAGTTGTTCGCCCGAGCAGTGCGTGATAACCACTGCGAAAAGGGATGATGTCGAATATCAACTCTTCAATTCAGAAATTGTCTGGAGAGCCGAATACTACTTCCAGTGTTAATGAGACCGTGCAGCGGGCCTCCACGCCGGGTATCACTCCGGTAAAGGTAGTGTTGCCAGGCTTAATCCTTGACGGGTCGATACCCATCTTACAGACAGTATCCTTGTAAATCAAGTTGAGGCTGCTGCCGCCGTCCATAAGGACTCTAGTGAGATGGTACCCGTCGATGATAGGATCGAGTACTAGGGTCGCCGAACCTCCATGACAGATACTAGTTGGGTGGTCCCTGCGATCAAAGGTGATCGGATAAGCCGACCATGGGATGAATTTTGGGGCGACGGGCTCTACGGCGTAGACGTCCCTCAATGTGCGTTTGAACTCCCTCTTAGGGATGTGGGTGACATAGATCATATTCACCATTTTCACTTCGGGGCAAATTCTTTCTGTCCCCCAGTGTTTGGCGGCGAGGCTCATTATCATCCTCGCTTGGAGGGCCTTTCCCCTTATGTTAGGTATTTAATTTACTGGCCTTCTTGAAAACCCACCAGTTTATGTTAGTGTGATTAGCAGGCTTGTCAGGGGTGCCATGAATCTGGCAAGGTCTCTCTAGTATTCTGTCCCAAGTTGGATGTACCGTCCCTATTACCTTTGAACGGCTTCTTCGGCTGACTGGGTTTGGAGCCCCTGAATCTGGCGTTTACTATCGTATCCTCTGTTTCTTCGTTATTGTTTCGACGCTTGTTTTTGCTGTGTCCTGGCCTGCCATTGCTATCCCTGGCCTCAGAAGTACCGGGGTCGCTGGTACTGTTGCTTCTGTGAGCCAACCAGCTATCTTTGCCTGCATAGAAGCAGGTCATAAGTGCAGTAAGGGCTGCCATAGTCTTCGGCTTTTCCTGAGCGAGGTGTCAGGCGAGCCATTCATCACAGACGCTATGCTTAAATGCTGCTAAGGCTTCGACGTTCAGACACTCCATGATTTGGTTCTTTTTTATTAAGAACTGATTCCAAAGATTGCGAGCTGACTCTCCGGGATGCTGGATTATGTGACTCAGGTCATCAGCGTCCGGTGGCCGCACATAGGTGCACTGAAAGTTGGCCCGAAAAGCATCTTCTAGCTAGGTCTTCCCAGCTTCCAATGGAGTTCTCTGGGAGGCTGTTCAATTAGTTTCGTGTTGGTCCTTTCAGTTTTAGAGGGAGGTATTTAATGGCGTAGAGATCATCTCCGCGAGCCATGTGAATGTGGAGAAGAAAATATTCAATCCTTACAGTGGGATCTGTCATTCCATCGTATTGCTCGACGTTCACGGGTTTGAACCCTTCTGGAAATTGGTGCTGCATTACCTCATCGGTAAAGCACATGGGGTGTGCGGCACCTCTGTACCGGGAGACATCGCGACGGAGTTCAGACGACATCTGTGTTCGGTGCTGACCCTGGAGTTGGTTATGTTTGTCATGCCAGGCTTGATGGCTGTCATCTCATGTGGGGGCACGTCCTCTCGATCCATAGATTGACCTGGTCTGGCCGGCTATATTCGTAAGGTCTTGGCGTAGGTCGTACATGTAGCCCGGAGCCGATGTCTCCCTGCCTCAATGGCAAGGGGCACGGACTGGTGTTCGGCATAATTAGTCGTTTTGTCCCGTCCATGTGGTGGTCGGTCCTGTTGATTAGCATGATTGTACTTTGACGCTATTGGCTCAAAGGCCTCGTCGTCGAATTGTGGCAGTAGCATGCGTTTGGGATAACTTTTTGTTTGGCGCTCAAAGCCATGTCCTTCTTCGGCGGCTAGGACCTTGGTCCATCTGTCGTTGAGCGTATCCTGTTCGGCTTGAATCTGCTGCTGTTTCTTTTTCAGGCTCCGTGCGGTGGCGATGAGCCATCGCTTGAAGCGTTCTTGTTCGAAGGGTTCCTTTGGGACAATGAAATCATCGTTACCGTGGCTAACATCCTCTTCGGACACAGGTAAGTAGTTACTATCTTCCGAGTCCTCATGATGGGCAAGTTCTTCAGGGCTGTATTGACCATCTTCCATTTCACCCCGCTCGATCGCAGGCTCAATGGGTGCTTGGGATCTTTGGCATTGTCCAGAGTGTCATTATCTCCAGTGTCGGTAATGCTTTCCCTTCCCCGACGCGATTGTGAGCGGCGCCACTTACGCCGGTGTTTTGGTGGTTCATCTACAGGCTTATCCTCTTCTCGATCTTGAGTGCCGTTTCTTCCTTCTTCTTAGGTGTATCCACCATGTATACGCCGTAAGTAGAAGTGGTTGTCCAACGCCCAGTGATGGGCAGGTTTTGACCTGGTTCGGTTTCGACATCGTCATCCATGCCATCGATATCTTCAGAGGCATAGTCTAGCATGTCAGTTAGATCCTCGACAGTGGCGATTAAGTGGGTGGTGGGTGGGATGTACAATTCCCTACTCTCAGCCCCTAGTTGAAGCTGGGCGTAGTTCGGAGGTAACACTTCCGTGATGGCGAGAGATTGTATTAAGTCTAGTGCTTCGTTTAGGAGCAAAAGCTGGACAGGCGTGTGAGGATCTGCGGAACTAGGCTCGTTGATATGCACTTGACCGAGCCGGATGGAAGTAGACCTCGAGAGTTCGGAGTTGGTATCCAGAGGCGAGTTTGGCTTCCTGATGACAGGAAGAGTCCCGTTTGACTTCGGGTCCGCCGACGGCGTGGTCGCATATGGGTCTCCGGCTAGAAGTTCGGTGATGGGAGCGAGTCCGGCGGGGTTCACCCTCCCATCTTCGGACGAAGTGGTCCGCCATGGATCTAAGGTCGAGGCGGACATGAGCGTCGACCCTTGGATGGGATCTGATAGTGGATCCGAAGGGCCTCCCTCATGTGGGTGGGGAGCAGCAGCCCAGGCCGTGAACCCCTCGAAGATTAGGTCTCCTTGGATGTCGGCGATGTCGTTCAAGCTTCCAAACCTGATCTGGTGACTAGGGGCGTAGCTGTCGACCTGCTTAAGGTGACCGGTCACGTTGGCACGTAGCATGAATCCGCCAGACACAAAGTGTTGACCAGGGAAAAAGGTCTGCCCAGAAACAGCGTCATCATCGATGACAAGGTGAGCCATCGATTCTTCTGTCGACAACATAGCGGAACTCTCAATGAAAGCACCAATGCCGGTGTCAAAACCGGTAGATCTCGGGTAGCGGGTCCCAAGCTGTGTGTCTGAGGATCGATGGTAACAAGGGACAATAGGGACACGATGTTTACCCAGGTTCGGGCCCTCTTAAAGGAGGTAAAACCCTATGCTCTGCTTGATTATATTCGGTGTGTGTATAAGGGTTACAAGAGTTGATCTACCTTGAGATCGTAATGGCTAAACCCTAGCTGTCTAGCCTAAGATTCTTCTCCTAGCCTCTACGGACTAAACCCTCCTGTCTATATACACACGGGAGGGGCCTAGGGGTGTATAAAGTCGGATTGCAGAGGAAGGAATTTTTACACCCCGACACCATACTTGCCGTTCTACGCACATAGGATTCCTACTCGGACACGGGAGATAGCCTTCTGCTTTATCTTCACAGCCCATCAGTCCGTCCCATATCGAATAGACCAGACACCCGAGGAACCCTATATGGGTCGGACTGATGGGCCATGAAGATAAAGCAGAAGGCTGTCTCCCGTGTCCGGGTAGGACTCCTATGTGCGTAGAATGGCAAGTTTGGTGTCCGGGTGTAATGTTTCCTTCCTCTACAAGCCGACTCTATACAACCCTAGGCCCCTCCAGTGTGTATATAAACCGGTGGGTTTAGTCTGTAGAGGCTAGGAGAAGAATCTTAGGCTAGACAACTAGGGTTTAGCCATGACGATCTTGAGGAAGATCAACTCTTGTAACCCTTATACACACACCAAATATAATCAAGCAGGACGTAGGGTTTTACCTCCTTTAAGAGGGCCCGAACCTGGGTAAACATCGTGTCCCTATTGTCCCTTGTTACCATTGATCCTCAGACACACAGCTTGGGACCCCCTACCCGAGATATGCCGGTTTTGACACCGACATTGGTGCTTTCATTGAGAGTTCCGCTATGTTGTCGACAGAAGAATCGATGGCTCACCTCGTCATCGATGACGACGCTGTTTCCGGGGAGACCTTTCTCCTTGGTCAACTCTTTCTATTTGGCGGCTTCATGCTACGTGCCAACTCGATCAGTCACCTTGAGCAGGTCGACAGTTACGCCCCTGGTCACCAGATTAGGTTTGGAAGCTTGAACAACATTGGTATGCGTCGGTGATATACAAACGGTTTTTGACCCCTTTCCGCGACGACATTTGGAACCATCGCCTAGTGAGTGATGACGATAGGGGGTCCTTCCCACACGACCCATAAACCGTCGGGGATATGCCCTCCTAGCACACACGCTCGCCAAAATGAGTTCGTGTGCGACCGGCGAGCACTCAAATACGAAAATACATACAGTAGAGCTAAAAAATACAATTATACAGGCAAAATTGTTTCCGGTCACAAGTACATCCCATGCGTCTATGTTTGTATGTACATCCCACACAATCGCTCCCAGGAAAACGTTTCTGTTCACAGGTACATCACACACAATTTTTCTTGTTAAATCGTTTGCGTTATTGAATGCATCACACATGGTCTGTAGAAGAAACTGTGTGGCAAAGGCTGTCCATCACACACACTTTTTATGTGGTAAACATTTGCACAAGGTGGCCTAACGCAAACAGTTTTCCAGAGAAAGTCATGTGTGTTTGTTTATTGATCCAACACGGTTTATTCCTAGAAACTATGTGTGTTGCCTGAGGTCATCGCCCACGGTATTTTTTCAACAACCGTTTGCAATACCAAAATCCAATTAGCAGGCTAATTATCTGATTATTCATAATCCAGTTATTAATCTAATTGACATTTCATATTAAGCACACAATATATTTCATTTTCATAATTAAAATACATCAGAGTACAACATCATATAGCTTCAGCACTCAGCTACCCCATTACACAACTACACCAGGACCAAGTTTCACATGCAACATCTATAACCTTTCGAAATTAGCATCATAGACGGTACATAGACAGATGTATCTCATCTGGAAAACTGCTGAAGCAGAAGGCGGATATTGAGCCTCATCATCGACGACGACGTTGTTTCCTCAGGCAAAGGTTGTCCATCACACACAATTTTTATGAGGTAACGTTTGCGCAAGGTGGACTAATGCAAACAGTTTCAAGAGGACATTGTGTGTGATTGTTCATTTATCCAACACGGTTTATTCCTAAAAACTGTGTGCGTTGCCTGAGGTCATCGCCCATGTTGTTTTCTCAATAACCGTTTGCAATATGAAAACCCTATTAGTAGGATAATTGGCCAGTTAGTAGGCTAATTTCCCTATTATTAATAATCCATTTATTAATCTAATTGAGATTAATATTAAGCACATAATATATTTCATTTCCATATTAAGGAAGTAGTATTTCATAATTGAAATACATCTGAGTACAACATGACATAGCTTCAGCACTCAGCTACCCCATTACATAACTGCACCAGCACCAAGTTTCACATGCAACATCTAGAACCTTTCGAAATTAGCATCATAGACGGTACATAGACAGATGCATCTCATCTAGAAAACTGCTGAAGTGGAAGGCGAATATTGAGCCTTCATTCATGTTGAAGGTCTTTGCAACTTTAGGCCGGTGCCTGTGGATGATTGACCATCCGTACTTCGACCTCTTCAGGAACACTTCAATATTGAACCTTGGGTTTTGTATGAAAACTTTCCTCGCCTCCTGACCACAGAGGTGGTTTGAGAGGTAATCATTAGTGAACCCTAAAAACAAGGATGTGCATAAATATCTTCTCTATATTGGAAATGGGGCAAAGGAACAAAAAAAGGCAAGGTATAATAGTTAGTACCATCTTGTAAACCTTAGTGTTTCCCATTGTTTCCTTCCAACACATATAAGGTAGTTAGTCATCAGGTTAAGTAAGGGTCCGCATGCTATTAGTAAAATATGTTGATGATAAATAAGCACATTGCAGATTCATCAGATTAATTCAAGCCACATGGAAAACCCATTTATCCAAACCAAGCATGATTAAAAACTAGGAAATATAGCACTTGTATATGTTTCTCATGTATTAAGTGCAGCCAAATTAGATTTATTCCTCACATGGTATACAATAATAGAACGTAGCCACAACAATTGAACATCGCATTGCAGAATTGAACCAAGCAGTTAACTAAACACCACACCAAATGAACGAACTGTTAACTTAGCACCACATTGCAGAATATAACATACTCCTAATAGAAGATTAGACAGTTAACCAAACCAAGCATGCTTAACAACTAGGATACATATAGCAATTCTATTTGTTTCTCATGTATTTAGTACAACTAAATTCGATTTATTTCTCACATGGTATACAATAACAGAATGCACCCACAATAATTGAACATCGCATTGCAGAATGGAACCAACCAGTTAACTAAACACCACAAGAAATGAACTAAACGTTAACTGAGCACCACATTGCACAATATAACATACTCCTAATAGAAGATCGAAGAGTTAACCAAACCAAGCATGCTTGACAACTTGGAAAATTGCACCTTGAAGAATCGAACATCACATTTGCAGAATTGAACCAAACAGTTAATTGAACACCACATTGCACGACATATAGAACATATACACTAGAGTAGAAGATTGCATGGTAAAAGTAGATAGCACAATTCACTAGAATTTGTTAAGGAAAGGCCGTAGCTAGCAAACTAAACATGTGTCCTTATAGTGAGGTAATAAGACAAGCTACTCCTCATTATCGGAGATATCGATGACGATTGGCTCCTTCGACATGGAAGAGGGCGAGGCCTCTGCATCGTGGGTGCCCTCGTCATAGTGTTGAGTTGCCTGAGCCACTCCGAGCACCAACTTGCTGGATCTCGAGATGAGGTAAGCATGTGCACACTGAGAAAACACCTCGTAGTCTTCATCGAAGGCACTGACGGAGGCCTCGAGAAAACGCCACTAACTGTCATTTAAAGTAGCCAACCACGTCACCACGTCGGCGCGCAAAGCATCGACGGTGGCCTCGACAGCGAGGTGCTCCTCCAAGATCTGGGGGTCGGCACGAATGGCATCCATCGCCACCTCATCCGCACGTGCGGCCGTGATTTGCTTCTCCGCTGCCAAATGCTCCTTGAGATCCTAGCTATACTTCATGCAGCATGGCTTAGGGCGGCGCTTATTTGGTGGAGGGGTCGGTGATTTGGGTGGAAGGTGTCGCGCTCGCGTCGGCGGTCGGGGCATGTGGTATGTGGAAGGAGGAGGAGGATGGGGGTCGGGTGTGGATTACCTGCCTGGAGAGGCGAGGCCGAGCAACGTGAAGGAGGGTCGCCGGCGAGTAGGCGGCGCTGCAAATAAGGAGTGAAGGTTTCAACTTGGAAAGGAAGGAGGATACAGGGGAAATGTGGCTTTTGGTAAGGGGAGGTAGATATTTCCGCGGAAGCCGAAAATTTGGAATCGCTTCAGCGAAAAAACTTCGCGCAAAGTGTCATCATACATGGTCCCTTATTCAAAGCAGGTTGTGGACTGTGGCCGTCGCACCTTCTCGCGGAAGCCGTATACGTACTATACTCCGACAGTGATCCAAGATATTTTGTGATGCATCTCACACGGTTGGTTATAATAAACTGTGTGGGATCTACTTGATTTTTCGTCTTCATTTGAATTACATAATGGGGTCACAGCAGCAATGGACGGTGTTTGAATTGATATACCTTTTATCTGAAGTGAACATGCAACTATATGTGTGTCGTAAAAGAATTGGAATTATTCAGGGTTCGTTTGGACATTTTTATGCATTAACTGAGTTTGCAATGCATTTATGTGCATAATTTAAATTTGAACTACATGCACATGCTCCAGTGCATATAAATTGGTTGAAAAATCAAATCTTTGTCCTTAGATGCATGCCTAGGTCCCATGCAAGAAATGGGAATGAATGCCAAACACCCTGCCACCATCACTCAGCCGCAAACATTGAGATACCTAGTTTTGAAATTCTAGTAAATCCAAAAGTCATTTGAAATATATGAAACTTGGCATGCTATCATGGAGCAGCATCAACATGCTGTGGTAAAATGTTGTCCCATTTGGGGCAGGTTTGGGTATATGCTTCTCACAAACTAGGGCTTCTCACAACAAGCATGATGGTTTCGGTGGGGAACGTCCCACCTTTGGGGAAGAAACGATATCCATTGCCTCTTATTGCTTTCAAAAATTCTGTTGTGTCAACATAGAACAACATGAGTGTTTTGTTAATTTTTGTGATTTTTTGGGGTTCGTTTGGACATTTTTAATCATTAACTGAGTTTTCAATGCATTTATGTGCATAATTCAAATTTGAACTACATGCACATGCTCCAGTGCATATAAATTGGTTGAAAATCACATCTTTGTCCTTGCGTGCATGCTTAGGTCCAATGTAAGAAGTGGGAATGAATATCAAACACCCTACCTCCATCACTCGGCCGCAAACATTGAGATACCTGGTTTTTAAATTCTAGTAAATCCAAAACTCGTTTCAAATTCATGAAACTTGGCATGCTATCATGGAGCGGCATCAACATGCCATGGTAAATTTTTTGTCCCATTTGGGGAAAGTTTGGGTATATGCTTCTCACAAAACAGAGCTTCTCACAACAAGCATGATGGTTTCGGTAGGGAACGTCCCACCTTTGGGGACGAAACGATATCCATTGCCTCTTATTGCTTTCAAAAATTTTCTCATGTCAACATAGAACAACAGGAGTGTTGTGTCAATTTTTGTGATTTTTTGGGGTTCGTTTGGACATTTATATGCATTAACTGAGTTTTCAATGCATTTATGTGCATAATTCAAATTTGAACTACATGCACATGCTCCAGTGCATATAAATTGGTTGAAAATCACATCTTTGTCCTTGCGTGCATGCTTAGGTCCAATGTAAGAAGTGGGAATGAATATCAAACACCCTACCACCATCACTCGGCCGCAAACATTGAGATACCTGGTTTTTAAATTCTAGTAAATCCAAAACTCGTTTGAAATTCATGAAACTTGGCATGCTATCATGGAGCGGCATCAACATGCCATGGTAAATTTTTTGTCCCATTTGGGGAAAGTTTGGGTATATGCTTCTCACAAAACAGAGCTTCTCACAACAAGCATGATGGTTTCGGTAGGGAACGTCCCACCTTTGGGGACGAAACGATATCCATTGCCTCTTATTGCTTTCAAAAATTTTCTCGTGTCAACATAGAACAATAGGAGTGTTGTGTCAATTTTTGTGATTTTTTGGGGTTCGTTTGGACATTTATATGCATTAACTGAGTTTTCAATGCATTTATGTGCATAATTCAAATTTGAACTACATGCACATGCCCTAGTGCATATAAATTGGTTGAAAAATCAAATCATTGTCCTTGGGTAGGTGCATGCTTAGGTCCCTTGCATGAAATGGGAATGAATGTCAAACACCCTCCCACCGTCACTCGGCCGCAAACATTGAGATAGTTGGTTTTTAAATTCTAGTAAATCCAAAACTCGTTTGAAATTCATGAAACTCGGCATGCTATCATGGAGCGGCATCAACATGCCGTAGTAAAAAATTTGTCCCATTTGGGGCAGGTTTGGGTATATGCATCTCATAAACCAGAGTTTCTCATAACAAGCATGATGGTTTTGGTAGGGAACATCCCACCTTTGGGTACGAAACGATATCCATTGCCTCTTATTGCTTTCAAAAAGTTTCTCGTGTCAACATAGAACAACAGGAGTGTTGTGTCAATTTTTGTGATTTTTTGGGGTTCGTTTGGACATTTATATGCATTAACTGAGTTTTCAATGCATTTATGTGCATAATTCAAATTTGAACTACATGCACATGCTCTAGTGCATATAAGTTGGTTGAAAAATCAAATCTTTGTCCTTGGATGCATGCTTAGGTCTAATGTAAGAAATGGGATTGAATTTCAAACACCAGGGCACCGTTGATTGCCGACAAAACGTTGAGATACTTTGTTTTTAAATTCTAGTAAATCCAACACTCGTCTGAAATTCATGAAACTTGGCATGCAATCATGGAATGGCACTCGACATGCTATGGTATTTTTTGTGTCCATTTTGACAGAAGGCGCACTCGAATAACAGCCAACAAAGGCATTTTGAAAAAATAGCTGCCACTTTAATATCTCAAACATTTTGTATAATTCAAACCGTGTGCGTTCTGTTAACAATCCACGTGACGCCACATGTCTTGGTTTTAATGGCTATAGGTTTTGATGGCTCTTGATCCCAAACGTTTTAGATAGTACACCTATATGCAAAC